>NC_057389.1:82517962-82836752 GCF_019320065.1 Cervus canadensis
CTAATGAAACTTAAAAGCTTTGCACTACAAAGGAAACTATAAGTAAGGTGAAAAGACAGCCCTCAGATTGGGAGAAAATAATAGCAAATGAAGAAACAGACAAAGGATTAATCTCAAAAATATACAAGCAACTCCTGCAGCTCAATTCCAGAAAAATAAATGACCCAATCAAAAAATGGGCAAAGAACTAAACAGACATTTCTCCAAAGAAGACATACAGATGGCTAACAAACACATGAAAAGATGCTCAACATCACTCATTATTAGAGAAATGCCAATCAAAACCACAATGAGGTACCATTACACGCCAGTCAGGATGGCTGCTATCCAAAAGTCTACAAGCAATAAATGCTGGAGAGGGTGTGGAGAAAAGGGAACCCTCTTACACTGTTGGTGGGAATGCAAAATAGTACAGCCACTATGGAAAACAGTGTGGAGATTCCTTAAAAAACTGGAAATAGAACTGCCATATGACCCAGCAATCCCACTTCTGGGCATACACACTGAGGAAACCAGATCTGAAAGAGACACGTGCACCCCAATGTTCATCGCAGCACTGTTTATAATAGCCAGGACATGGAAGCAACCTAGATGCCCATCAGCAGACAAATGGATAAGGAAGCTGTGGTACGTATACACCATGGAATATTACTCAGCTGTTAAAAAGAATTCATTTGAATCAGTCCTAATGAGATGGAATGAAACTGGAAGGCCCATTATACAGAGTGAACTAAGCAGAAAGATAAGAACATTCACATACTACACATATATACTGGAAATTTAGAAAGATGGTAATGATAACGCCTATACTGATGCAAACAGAAAAAGAGACACAGAAATAAGAAACAGACCTTTTGAACTCTGTGGGAGAATGTGAGGGTGGGATGTTTCAAAAGAACAGCATGTATACTATCTATGGTGAAACAGATCACCAGCCCAGGAGGGATGCATGAGACAAGTGCTCGGGCCTGGTGCACTGGGAAGACCCAGAGGAGTCGGGTGAAGAGGGAGGTGGGAGGGGGCATCGGGATGGGGAATAAGTGTAAATCTATGGCTGATTCATATCAATGTAAGACAAAACCCACTGAAATGTTGTGAAGTAATTAGCCTCCAACTAATAAAAAAATTAAAAAAAATAAAAAAATAAAGCATGTAAAAAAAAAAAAAAAAAAAAAAAAGAGCTGGTTTGACAGTCCAAAAGGCCAGGTAGATGAGTCACATATTAGTAGACCTCACTCATGAAATCCAGGAATTGTGTGTGTCTCAGGGCACTTGTGATCACCAGGAAAGCACAGCACATGTACCAGGGTTCCTTCCCCAGTCACATGTAAGCTTCCCAACATTCAGTCTTGGATGAAAGGAGGAGGAAAGTGAGCCCTTTGAGAGGAGAGAGAATCAGATGGGAAAATAGTGCATCTCTAATGGTAGATATTTAATTAGAAGCAAAATAAGCAATAAAATACCATCTTTGTGGAATGGGAGCTCCGCTAATGGCTCCATAGATTACATCTTGCTAATTCCAAATTAAAAGGTGACCTATTAATTTTCTTTGTATCGCTAGCTAATTTACAAATGACCACACTCAGGTTCTTCAATGTCAACAAACTTCTGAAGATGAGTGTTAGAAACATGGAGTTTCCTTGTTGCAGTGAAGGCCGATCTGGAAGTATTTTTGGAGGTCAGCCTGGCTGCTAAAGGAGGGTGTGAGTAACAGCCGCAGACACTCACACAGACAGCATTTTGGCCCCTTCTACTCAAGTAGTTCCTCTGCAGCTGCTGCCTCTGAACTTAGTTGAATCAACTGCTTCCCATTACTTAAGGAGACAAGATTTAGTAATACAAGCCATCGAAGTCTTTGTTTGGCCACCTGGTTCTCGGTAGCTCAATATTACATCTGATTTTTTATTCTGTAAAGTACATTCTTAATAAAAGTATATTTAATATGATCTTCAAACTCTGTTTTCTCAACATGAAATAATCAAAATAATATTCTTCTAAAAAACACTCTCCATATAACTAGCCACATAGGTTAACATAATCACACAGGTAACTCATGCAAACGTTTGCACATGGATATTCATCAACAATTAGATGAAATAGCTCCATTTAACTCAAACATATTTATTTAACTCATAAATAATTGGTTAAAACTCAAACATTTAAATACCATAAACATGTATTTAGTGCACACACAGATATAAATAATGCCAAATTTCAGGGATATTACTACTGAATAATTCCAGGATTGTCAGTTCTTTTTTTTTTTTGTCTCAAAACAAGCAAAATGAGTAACACGTTTCCTAGTTATGCTTTTGCATTTGTGTGTCTTAGTCAAATAAATGATCCTGTTTTTGTGATGAAATGTTCTGTGCCTTAAGTTAGAGTTTCCAAAAGCTGACCCAAGGCAGGGGTGAAGGTACATGAAGCTTATGAGGTGTACCTGTAGGAGATTGGAGATATAAAACAAAATAATCTTTTAAAGATTTGTTTTTAAACAGGTTACCCCTTGGGCAACTAGGACTTAATCCTTCTAGGAATGCCGAGAGATGGTGTGCAATATCCCTTATTCCTTGGAGAAGAAAATGGCAACCCACTCCAGTATTCTTGCCTGAGAAATCCCATGGACAGAGGAGCCTGGCGGGCTATGGTCCACGGGGTCACAGAAGTTGGACATGACTTAGTGACTAAACCACCTCCACCACCACTCCTTATCCCAACTGAGGGTGGGGATGCTGGGGTGAGCGGACAAACTCCCATCAGCCCTTCCTTGAAGGTTGTTCCTAGAATGAAGAGGGAGAGAATTCATTTCTCAGGACAAAAAGCCTAGGACTTGTGACCATGCCTCTTGCATGGCCTGTGATGGCCAGAGAATATCTTCAGACAAGAATTTCTGGTCAAAAATAGCAAAAAATCTTGGGATATAGGGCAGGAAGTGGTATCTTAAGTCAGCCTGATCATGCTCGGTTCCTCAGCTGTGTCTAACTCTTTGTGACCCTTCCAGACTCCTCTGTCCATAGGATTTTCCAGACAAGAATACTGAGGTAGGGTGCCATTTCATCCTCCAGGGCATCTTCCCCACCCAGGGATCAAACCTGCATCTCCTACATCACAGGCAAATTCTTTACCACTAAGCCACGGGGGAAGTCAGCATGGTAAAGATGTTAAAAGAGTGTGCCATGCAGAAGGAAATGTATATGCTAAGGCAAATAGATGGAAGGTGTTGGCTATCTTGAAAATGTGAAAGAAGATCAGCTTGGTGGATTCTGGCAGGCTACTGGAAGCATATTATAAAACAAGGATGGAAAGATTAAGGACAAATTATGTAAGACTTTGCTGACCCTGTTTAAGATCTGGATCATATCCTATATGTGACAGGGAACTAGAAAAGAATTTTCAGCAGTGAATACCGTTAAATTTTGAGATCATCTTTGCTATTATGTGAAAATGGAGGGAGATAAGAGTACATAGAAGAGGAAAGATGGCAAAGGAGCCATTTGCACAGTCCAGGAGGTAGGTGGCAGAAATCTGAAGTAGATGGAGACTGGGGAAAGTGAACAATTGTGAAGTACATTTTGGAAGTAAAATTGAAAATGTTTCTGATGGTGGTGACAAGGAGAGAGTACAGTTTTCTGAGTGTGCTGGTGGATTCATGAAGCTGCCACTGATTCAGATGGAGAAGTCTAAAAAGGAAAACTAATCTAGAGATCAGATTTGGAAAACTTAAAGCTGAAGTGATCCTGAGACATATAGGAACCATGTGAAACAAGCAGTGAGGTATATGACTGCTCTGGGTTGAGAATGTAATTCTAGAAGTTAAGGAGTACTTTTCTGTAAATCATGAGCATGTCAGAAATTCCTATTCAGAATGACTGTTCATTCTCTAATGGAGAGAATTCAGTGAAAGAAAGGGAGTCAGATATTTTAAAAAGGAAACAAAGAAAAAGGAGAATCTTACATTTATGTATGCTATTTATACATCTTTATGTATTTATCTGTACATAATTTCCTATGCGTGTGTGAGTTATTTACTTCAAAGGCTCACTGTGTTGAAATATTGTTTGCAGACTCAATGTCTTGACATTTGTCTTGGTTTTTTAATGACAATAATGACTATATTCTCTTCACAAGCTCTGATTTAACATGTGAGCTTCATAGTATATGGTATAGCAGTAAAAGATGGTAATTTTGAAATTTTCTGTAATTGAGTAGGATCTGTTCTTCAGGAATTATCTTGTAATGTACAAAAGGCAATCAACCCTGCATATTTATTGGAAGGACTGATGCTGAAGCTGAAGCTTCAGTGCTCTGGCCCCTGATGTGATGAGCTGACACATTGGAAAAGACCCTGATACTGGGAAAGATTGAAGGCAGGAGGAGAAGGGGGTGACAGAGGACAAGATGGTTGGATAGCATCACTGACTCAATGGACATGAGGTTGAGCAAATTCCGGGAGATAGTGAAGGACAGGGAAGCCTGGCATGCTGCAGTCCGTGGGGTCACAAAGAGTCAGACATGACTGAGTGTCTGAATAACAACAGCAAATGTACAAAAGTAACCCCTCAATTATAAACACATCAATTATAAACATAATCATATATGTAAAGGGGGTTTATACACTTATAAACCCCTGCCCTTCAAGTCCTAGGCTGATTAGGGAATCCCCGAAGCTGGCAGAGTAGGTGGGAGAAATTATAGCTTAAAACAATGATTCCCTGGATCTGAGGGAATGGTGTTGAGCATATACTATGAGGGTTAATACCTAAGCCCATAAACCAGAAAAACAGCCTCAAAGACCTAGATGGTCAGGAGCAAGTGTTGACGTAGGGCAAGCAGTTTAGAAGTAAAACACAAACAAAGCTGGCTTATCAGAAACCGGCTTGTTTTTGTTGGTCGTATGTAAAATGGAGGAAGGCTTGACAACTCCCAGGAGCAATAGCTGACCTACTAGAAATCAGAGTTGACATTTTGCGCTTAATGCATTATGATCTTTTGTTAGTAGAATGTTTCATAATCTTCCTGTATACTTAATACCCAATGATGACACATAGCTCCATGAGGTTCAATCTTTTTTTTTTTTTAATTTTTTAAAAATTTTTGGCTGTGCTGTCTTCATTGCTGTGTATAGGTATTTCCTAGTTGTGGCAAGCAGGAGTTACTCTCTAGGTGGGGTGGGCAGGCTTCGCACTGCAGTGGTTTCTCATGTGGAGCATGGGCTCTAGGCACATGGGCTTCAGTTCTGGAGGCTCTAGAGTGCTGACTCAGTAGCTGTGGCACACGGGCTTAGCTGCTCTTCGGCAGCATGTGGCATCTTCCGGGATTAGGGATCAAACTGGTATCCCCTGCTCCACAAGGTAGAAACTTAACCACTGAACCACCAGGAAAGCCTGAGGCTCAATCTTGAAGTGGTGCCACGTTCAGAAGAAATGTATCCAGCTCCAGGAGTTTTGAAAATACAGACCTGTATTTGGGGCTTCTTTAAGAGGGGTAGCTTGAGCAATTTCTTCTGTATGTCACATGGAAAGCTTCTTTAAGAATCTTATTTGGAGACTCTTCCTTAACACCATGGCATGCTCAAAACTTTTCACTTTCTCCTCTCATTCTGATCTCTACTCCCACTCTTTCTTGTGTGGTTAGGTCCTTCATGCTCTACAACAAAAGGATTCCAGAAATAAAGCCAATACACAAAGATACATATTCATTGTGGAGAGAAAAGACAAGGAAAACTCACAAAGGGGACAATTTTGGCTCCCATTATTTTTCAGTAATTTTACACAAATTTATATATGACAAATATTTACCTTACTTTAGCCCACATTTCTGATGGCTCTCCCACCCAAAGGTGACCCTGGTACGAACATGAGAAATCCCTAGAAATCTTATCATTCAGCGAGTAACTCTATATTTTTTAGTCTTAGTTTTCTAATTCAGCAGCTTAGGAATACTTGCCCATCTTGAATCAGTTCAGTTCAGTCACTCAGTCATGCCTGACTCTCTGCAACCCCATGGACTGCAGCACGCCAGACTTCCCTGTCCATCATCAGCTCCTGGAGCTTGCTAAATTCATGTCCATCGAGGCGGTGAGGCCATCCAACTACCTCATCCTCTATTGTCCCCTTCTCCTCCTGCCTTCAATCTTTCTCAGCATCAGGGTCTTTTCTAATGAGTCGATTCTTTGCATAGGTGGCTAAAATATTGGAGTTTCAGCTTCAGCATCAGTCCCTCCAATGAATATTCAGGACTGATTTCCCATCTCTAATAAAGACATTTAAAAAACACTTTTCAAAAGTGTAATATCTTAATGCTTTATGTGTGGAATTATATGAATCCACACTATGAAAGTATATTTAGTTTATGTGTAGCACTCAGTATTCTGGCACAGAATTGGCCTGTAATAGATATTTATAATGGAGAAGGGAATGGCAACCCACTCCAGTACACTTGCCTGGAAAATCCCATGGATGGAGGAGCCTGGTAGGCTGCAGTCCATGGGGTCGCTAAAAGTCGGACACGACTGAGTGACTTCACTTTCACTTTTCACTTTCATGCATTGGAGAAGGAAATGGCAACCCACTCCAGTGTTCTTGCCTGGAGAATCCCAGGGACGGCGGGGCCTGGTGGGCTGCCATCTATGGCGTCGCACAGAGTCGGACACAACTAAAGCAACTTAGCAGCAGCAGCAAGTATTTATAAATGAATAGAAATCCTAAAATAAAAAGTAACAAGTTAATCACTTTATACCCTTGTATAAATACCATTAACTCAATTCCAATTAATACTAATGGAATGTTTTATTTTTAGGATAAGCCATCACACTTGTAGCTCAAGATATCAAACTGAATAGCATATATTAATACATACATATATATGTATATGCACATATATATGTACACATATCTGTATATACATACACACACATACTGTCTTTGGAGAAACTCTGATAAGCAAATGGAGGAAAAATAATACCACAAATAAGTGATTTAATAGCCTTAAAAGTTTCACTATCAGAGACTTTTAAGAAAAGTCACTGTTTCTTCTCTTACATCTATAACTTAGGACAGCAACTGACAGCTCATCACAAAGGTCCTGTCTCTCTCAGAATATCTATATTCTAGGAAGTGAGAGTATTAGTCACTCAGTCGGGTCCAACTTTGCGACCCCATGGACTGTAGCCTGCCAGGCTTCTCTGCCCGTGGAATTCTAAAGCAAGAATACTGGAGTGGGTGGCCATTCCCATTTCTAGGAGATTTTTCCAACTCAGAGATCGAACCCAGGTTTCCTGCATTGCAGGCAGATATTTTACCATTTGAGTCACCAGGGAAGCCCTAATATTCTAGGGGTCCCTCTGTAAACTTAGACTGTGAATGAAATAATTTCCGCTTTTGTTATGTTTCTTTGTCTGTCGGCTTGATTGCACAGTATCCCTGCATGGCTTGTTTAATTAGAATTCAAAGGTAAGACTTACGATCCTTTAATAAAGAAACTGAACTCAGATTAGAAAGGAAAAGACCCTAGACCAGGAAAAACTTCAAAGCACACTCTATAAACAAGATTGCATCCCAGCAACTGTCTCAGAGGTGGGGAATGCCTCTTTTGGTTTAGCTGGAAAGTAGAAGGCACCACAAGTCAGTATTTATTTTTTTAATCTCTTCTCAACGGTCTGCGGGTTTTGGCTCCTGTGTATCTGCTAAGTGGTAATTCTAATCTTTGAAAGTCCATTTTCTTCCCTCTCTAAGAAGGCTTCCTGTGATCTGAAGCCAAGAAGAGCTGGACAGAACTCAAGGTTGTTATCACATTTATCGTATAACACATAGAGTTTCAGGACAGATTACAGACTGATTTAAATGTTAAAGGGATGGAAAGGGGTTGGAGGGAATGGGGCTGAGAGAGGAACGGAGAAAGAAAAAGATACTTCAATGAAGCTGTTCAGGAAACAAAAAAGCCTTTTACCTCATAGTAAAAGTAATCACAGAATTCCCCTACTCAAGAAAATGAAATAACATACAGTTCAATCCTCTTTATTGTTTTATCAATATCACACAACCTGTACTACTATCCTAATAAATTCTTAGCCAAGTCTCAGAAAACTGCCATCTGCATTAGCTTGTGAGCAAATTTAAAGGAGATAGTTACAGAAGACCTGAGCAGAAACAGAACTGAGGAAGTGAAAACATAGGCAGCCAATCCCTTAAAGATGTTACATGTGTAATAAGATAGATAGATAGGTACACAGCTATTAAGAGAATTTTGTATCAAATGTGTTTGATGATTTCTAATTCAACTACTGAATTATAAAGCCAACCAAAATAGTGATTAGGCACTTGCTAAAACAAAATACTGATTCACTTAATTCTAATTGGGATGTTTATGCAAAAACTCATCTCTAGTGTTAATACTGGTTTGAGAAATACATAAACAAAACCAAAAGGGGAATGGGTACAAGCAGTGATGCAAATTGTGGCAAACCATTGGAATAATATTTATTTTCTAATCATAAATTTGCATGTTTGTAAATTTTTTCAGTATAGACTTAAAATAACTATTTTCCTTATAGTGATTTGCTTACTCCTGAACACTTGAAGTTTTGAAGAATTTTCAAATAAGGGTCAGGTTCAATAACATTCTGATTGCCACGTTGCATGAAATTGCATGTGAGGCTAAATCTTGTGTGGCTTATGCAAGCTCCCATGGTATAGAAGATACCTAATATCATGTGTTAATAAGAATGCTTCAAGTTTTATATAACAGAAATCAGATTATACTAGCAGAAAAATGAAGAACTTTAAAATTTTGCCTTTTTAAAATAATATACCCACAAATAGAGCTGGTTTCAGATGAGGCTAATTATAAGTGGTACTGTTTTGGTGTCTGGGGCTTCCCAGATGTTTCAGTGGTAACACATCCACCTGCCAATGCAGGAGATGCAGGAGATATGTGTTCAGTCCCTGGGTAGGGAAGCTCCCCTGGGGTAGGCAACCCACTCCAGTATTCTTCCCTGGAAAATTCCACGGACCGAGGAGCCTGGTGGGATACAGTCCATGGGTAGTAAAGAGTTGGACATGACTGAGCACACACACACATCTTGGTATCTAAGACCTTTGTTTTCATCTCTGTGCTCAGATTTCCATGATTTAGCTCTATACTTTGGCTGACCACTTCTGGGGATCTGAGATGGCTTTCAGCAACCCTGTGTGCTAATTGACTGTGCAATTAACTAAAAAGTCAATAATAGCTTTTCCAGCATTCACAGCAAGTCATTGGTATGCTTTCCACTTGCACTGCTTCAGCTCACATATTCAACTTCCATCGAGTTACAGGGATATGAGGTTTGCTGATTGGCTTAAATTAGATAATGAACTGGGTGGAGTCAACCTTACCAGAAACTATCTAAAGAGTTTCCAAAAAGGAATTAAAGATTGTTGAGAAGGAAAAAGAGGTGAAAGAGAAAATGAATGCTAAGACAGCAAAAAAGTACCTGCTACAAGAGTCTTAATTTTGGCGACAATTATTGATATTCAGGATTCTTGTTTTCAAACAGTGCTATGATTAAATTTTGAAACAAAGATGGTAGATGGTAGGCCATGTACAAGCTGTATGAATTGTTATTTTAAAAGAAACTGAGAACATAGATGATAATAAAATGATACTATTTTGAAGGGGACATTTTTAGTGATGACTTTTAGTTGGGCATATTTATACACTTGCTTGCTAAGCCGCTTCAGTTGTATCTGACTCTTCGCAACCCTATGAACTGTAGTCCACCAGCCTCTTCTGTCCATGGGATTCTCTAGGCAAGAATATTGGAGTGGGTTGCAATGTTCTTCTCCAGGGGACCTTCCTGACTAAAGGACGGAACCTGCATCTCTTAGGTCTACTTTCTTGTAAGTGGGTTCTTTACCACTAGCACCACCTGGTAAGCCCCTTATATTTATGTCACTAAATACATGAATGCCAAAAAAAAAAAAACCCTAAAACACCTTTAAGGTTGTTGAAGAACAAATCATACTGTGAGATTTACTGTGAGATTATGTGGATTTAGTTTGCTTTAACTGCTGTAAATTTCAAACAGAAACCATGTACTTATTTTTGTAGCATGAGCTAAACTAATTTTTGGCCTCTGAGGTTGTTTGATATTATGGTTAGACTCTATCAGTTATAATTCTAAATCCTTATTCAGAGACCATTAGCCAATGTTTATACTATCATTGAAAGAGATTTCATACTCAGTTTAATCACCATCTCCCTTATCTTCGAAACTATGCATTAATTGCCTATCTGGTTCAGAATTTTCTTTCTTATTAGGGGTTGTTGTTCAGTCACTGACTTGTATCTGTCACTTTGTGACCCCATGGACTGCAGCACTCCAGGCTTCCCTGTCCTGCACCTTATCCTGGAGCTTGCTCAAACTCGTCCATAGTGTTGGTGATGCTATCCAACCGTCTCCACCTCTGTTGTCCCCTTCTCCTCCCGCCTTTGATCTTTCCCAGCATCAGGGTCTTTTCCAATGAGCCAGCTCTTCTTCGTATCAGGTGGCCAAAGTATTGCAGTTTCAGTTTCAGCATCAGTCTTTCCAATGAATATTCAGGGTCGATTTCCTTTAGGATTGACTGGTTGGGTCTCCTTGCAGTCCAAGGGACTCTCAAGAGTCTTCTCCAACACCACAGTTCAAAAGCATCGATTCTTTGGTGCTCAGCCTTCTTTATGGCCCAACTCTCACATCCATACATGACCACTGGAAAAACCATAGCTTTGACTAGACAGAACTTTGTTGGCAAAGTATAGCCAGCAGATTATAAGAACCACCAACTTTCATAGTTCTTACAAAATTAAAAAAACACAGAAACAAAAAACAGAACTCCTTGTAGCCAGTGATACATAGTTAAATATATTCTTACTGTTTTAACTTTGGCAGTTAATGGTCTATCTAGATTAGCTTCCAAAAGTATTCCAGATAATATGAACAGAAATATATGGGCTCTATTGACAAATCCGTACTGAGAATAATTTGGGAATGCTGAATAATAACAAGATATATTTGTAGCCACTAAGTGCTAGACTCTTCAAAAAGTAGTTATTAGTATTATTACTATTTTACATATGAGGAAATGAAGCCTAGAAATGTAAGATAACATTTCTCAAGATAGTAAATGCTAGAGAAGGACTCAAACTCAGAGAGTGTGACTTTTAGGAGAGAATCCTTTCTTTCTTTTTTTCCTTTTGCTATTTTTTTGGTAAAAATTTTCATACATGAAACTGAAAATATTATATAATAAATGACTACTTACTTACCACCTGTTAACATGTTGCAATATTTGTTGTATTTATATGTCCATATTTCTATTTTAAAGCATTTTAATACTTTCTAAGCGTTTGAAATTATGGACAACATGACATTTCATTGCTACATATTTCAATATGCATTTCCTGTGAATGGCATTCTTTTACATTTCCACAATAAAATAACTCACCTAATAAAAGTAATATTTCCTTAATATTATGTCCAGCCAGTGCTCAAATTTCTACCCTTTTCCTCTAAGTAGATTTCACATCTGGCTTGTTGGAATCAGGATTACATTACAGTTAATGCCCTGCGTGTGGCTGTGATGGGAAACTGCTCTAAACCACTACATAAAACAGTCTTGAGGGTTTTTCAGATTGGTAGTAGGAGAACTCAGAAAACTGCACTTCTAGGCTCTCTCTATAAATACAGAACTCTGCTAGAACAAAACAGATCTGGTTATTAATTACAGTTAACCAGTTACTACTAGATTTATGCCTTTGGGCGAGTTTGAGCTCTCAAAGCCTTTTTTTTTTTTTCAACTGATAGTTGTTAAAGGAGATATTGTAGGCTCTCTACTTAGAAAAATGACTTGGTTTGTGTGGATTTAGATTAGGGGCGGGGCAACCCACTCCAGCATTCTTGCCTGGAATATCCCATGGACGGAGGAGCCTGGTAGGCTACTGTCCATGGGGTTACAAAGAGTCGGACTCGACTGAGTGACTTCACTCTCACTTTCTTTAAAACCTTGATTAAAGGTACAAATACATGGAAGGAAATTTTTAGTCAGCATTTGGTAATCTTAACCATTGTGGATTAACCATGAAGGTGATCCTAGTAGGAAAAAGGAGGAAAACAGTCCTACACACTCACAACTGTGGCCCAGATAGTCAGGAAGGGTGGAAAATTGTTTCTAGCAGTGCCACACTAGTGTATGTTTTTTTTTTTTCAATTTATTTATTTTTGGCTGTGCTTGATCTTTGTTGCTGCATGGACTTTTCTCTAGTTGCAGAGCGTGGGAGCAACGCTAGTTGTAGTGTGCAGGCTTCTCATTGAGATGGCTTCTCTTGTTGTGAAGCATGGGCTCCAGAACACAGGCTCACAAGTCGTGGCACACAGGTTTAGTTGCTCCATAGCATGTGGGATCTTCCCGGATCAGGGATCAAACACGTGGCTCCTACATTGTCAGTTGGATTCTTTGCCACTGAGCCATCAGTGAAGCCCCTGGCTTACTTTTCTGATATACGTGAATTCTAAATGGCAAGGGAATTTAGAATTCTAAATTATAAATGACATCTTTACATTTTCACCACCTGGTGAGTCAAGACAGTAGGCAACTCCTTGAATTAGAGTAAAAGATCTTGATTGGCACATCATTAAGCACTAATGTATTTTCCTCCTTTGAAGTGGCAATCAAAAAACAATTTTCTTTCAGTTCAGTTCAGTCACTCAGTCGTGTCCGACTCTTTGCCACCCCATGAACCGCAGCACGCCAGGCCTCCCTGTCCATCACCAACTCCCGGAGTTTACCCAAACTCATGTCCATTGAGTTGGTGATGCCATCCAACCATCTCATCCTCTGTCATCCCCTTCTCCTCCTGCCCTCAATCTTTCCCAGCATCAGGGTCTTTTCCAATGAGTCAGCTCTTCGCATCAGGTGGCCAAAGTATTGGAGTTTCAGCTTCAACATCAGTCCTTCCAATGAATATTCAGGACTGATTTCCTTTAGGATGGACTTGCTAGATCTCTTTGCAGTCCAAGGGACTCTCAAGAGTCTTCTCCAACACCACAGTTCAAAAGCATCAATTCTTTGGCACTCAGCTTTCTTTATAGTCCAACTCTCACATCCATACATGACTACTGGAAAAACCATAGCCTTGACTAGATGGACCTTTGTTGGCAAAGTAATGTCTCTGCTTTTTAATAAGCTGTCTAGGTTGGTCATAACTTCTCTTCCAAGGAGCAAGTGTCTTTTAATTTCATGGCTGCAATCACCATCGGCAGTGATTTTGGAGCCCCCCAAAAATAAAGTCAGCCACTGTTCCCACTGTTTCCCCATCTATTTGCCATGGAGTGACGGGGCCAGATGCCATGATCTTAGTTTTCTGAATGTTGAGCTTTGAGCTAACTTTTTCACTCTCCTGCTTCACTTTCATCAAGAGGCTCTAGCTCTTCTTCACTTTCTGCCATAAGGGTGGTGTCATCTGCATATCTGAGGTTATTGGTATTTCTCCCAGCAATCTTGATTCCAGCTTGTGCTTCTTCCAGCCCAGCGTTTCTCATGATGTACTCTGCATATAAGTTAAATAAGCAGGGTGACAATATACAGCATTGAACCTTTAGAAAAATATAGTAAATGGATCACAATAGCATAAGAAAGATATGCATATCAGAGTAATGAGGTAGGTAGTCACATAGGAAATAGGTCTAATGTTTTTCATTTGTATTGTTGAGTGTTTCAACAGTGGTGTTCACATCGTCTTTTTAGCTTGTGTGTGGTACCATGTTACACGATACCTGTGATAAACATATGAGAGGTAAACATGAGGTAAACATGAGAATCACATGTGGAGTCTGCATCCACTTAAATCATGTATTTTGATGACTTAATATGTCAGTGAAAATACAGTTTTTATTGGTTGGCAGACAGGGAATACATTGTTTATGTATTCTACACCTGTAATAGAAGCAAAATTTTAGAGTACCATGAAATAAGGTCAACTTATTCTGTAACCCAGTAGGAACTGGCATTTCATCATGACTCCAGATTCAAAAGTTAGCTTCTATAGACATAAAGGTAAAATATATTAATTTTAAAGCCAGGCAAATATAATCTTCATGATTATACTGACTCCTTTAAAGCCTTCTACCTAAAACAATGTAAAATCTGATAAGCCACCAGCTATTTAAAATGTGTACTTTGGGCAAATAAAGCATCAAAATAAAAGCTTATATGGCTTCGCTTGAATGCTGTTCAAGGACTGTGGTTGCTCATTTTTCAGAAACTCCCTCTGTATCATCCAACTGTTACATCTGGTCTCATCATGGACACTGTCAAGCTGTTTCTCCAGACTATTGGACACAATTCCAAAATTCTTATTCTCTTACTAGCTGTCCCTGCCAAGTCAGGGGACTATTTCACAATCAAGGCAGTACAAAACCCCTTTTTCTACTTTGGGGGAAGAAAGTCAATACAGCTATCGTGGTCGCAGAGGAGAGACATTGCAAAGTCCAGAGAAGGCTGAATGGCTATGATTTTACCACTGGCTCACTTACACCTTAGCCTTGCAGTATTGTTTTCTAGGACTTCGTTATATAGACCCTATTGTGTCTTTTTGTGTTTCCTCTTGAAAAAGCTGTACAAGCCCAACGAGTGATGTAGTTGGGTTATTTGAGTGTTTGTTTTGCTTTTGTTTTTTATTAGTTAGGTGAATGCTGGTCAAAATGTTTAGTTAAGTTTCATCAGTTTTATCACTGTTATTTTTTTCTACGTTTAACTTAAATGAACCCACTTAATTCTGGTGTGACTCTGAAAAGTAAAATAAATTGTACAATTGGGAATGAACTCCTGATGAATAAAATATAGAGTAGCACAAAAGCCTGAATGTCTTAAAACCTTTCAGATTTTAAAAATTAATTTGAAGAGAGAAGGAATCATCATAAAAACAATTTAAAAAATTATAAACAGGGGAAAATGAAACAATCACAGACAAATCATTAGAAATCATCAAAATGAATACATACACATGGATATAGAGACACAAAGATTTATGATTTTGGAGACAGCGCTGAAGAATTCATAAAAATTACAGTAGAAAGTTTCATAGGAAATACCATAGAAGGACCTTAAGAGAGGAAAAGAATAAGAGAACAAGTTAACAAACAGAAAAGCTAGATTGAAAGATCTCAAATGTACATATATGAGGTACAGTGTATGCAGAAATATAGAGACTATATTTTTAGACATTGAAATTATTAGAAGAAAATACAAGATCTTCTCTGTATGACCCTTGATATGAGACAAGTGCTTGGGCCTGGTGCACTGGGAAGACCCAGAGGGATCGGGTAGAGAGGGAGGTGGGAGGGGGGATCGGGATGGGGAATACATGTAAATCCATGGCTGATTCATGTCAATGTATGAAAAAAACCACTACAATATTGTAAAGTAATTAGCCTCCAACTAATAAAAATAAATGGAAAAAAAAAAAAAAGAATTTCTAATGGGATAAAAAATCTAAAAAACCAATAGTAAGACAATGCCCCAAAATAGATTTTTAAGTGTTTTTACTGCTTATGATATTTTCATTAGCATTGTTCACTTTTAGTTAACATATGCATGTGCATGCTAAGTAGTTTCAGTCGTGTCTGACTCTGTGCAGCCCTGTGGACTATAGCCTGCCAGGTTCCTCTGTCCACTGGGAATCTCTAGGCAAGAATCCTGTAGTGGGCTGCCATGTCCTTCATGGGACCTTCCTGACCCAGAGATTGAACCTGTGTCTCCCGCAGCTCCTGAAATGCAGGCAGATTCTTTACCGATGAGCCACTGGGGAAGCCCCTTTAGTTAACATAGGTCATTTAAATTTTATTAAACTTGTTTTGTTTTTCTCTTAGAGACTTATCAGCATTGTATTTTTATATGGAATTTTGATGAGCCTTAAGGAACTTTTCCAGTGTTCTTGCCTGGAGAATCCCAGGGACGGGGAGCCTGGTGGGCAGCCATCTATGAGGTCGCACAGAGTCGGACACGACTGAAGTGACTTAGCAACAAGGAACTTTTAATATTGTGATTTTCTCTCATAGTTGATGATATATTGATATATGTTTTCCTTTTCTTCTGGTTAAACATATGTTATCATTTCCTTAGTGATATTTTGACCCCATGGATTATTTAGAAAAACAGTTTTCAGTTTCCAGTTTAATTCCATTTGGACCAGTATACATCTTTGTATGATCTAAGTCCTCTTAAAGTTATTTTCAATTGTTTTATGGACCATAAAGTTGTTTATTTCTGGACTTTCTATGTGTACTTCAAATGATTATGTGTTCTGTTGTTGGGTGTAGGATTTTGTATATGAATTAGAAAAAACTAATAGACTGTATTATTAGGATCTTCCATAGCCTTACTAACCTTCAGAATTTTTATGCTCTCTGTTACTGAGAGTTGTGTACAGGAAGCAACAGTATAATTGTGGATTTATCACTTTTTAAATTCTGTCAGTACTTTGAATTCCTATTAGTAAGTGCATATCTTTCAAAATCTTTAATTCTTCTTACCAATATATCATTATGACATCTCACTTTCTATACCTAACTATATTTTTGTCCTAAACTCTAATTTGTCGTATTAAAAAAGCCATTCCACCTTCGATTTTACAGTATGTGTGGTATATATTTTAATACACACATGAGATTCTGAGGTGGCTTATTAGACAGTATGCATATTTATAAAAATAAATCATGTGAAAACAATAATAAAGTTTGTATCCTCACTAGTTTATAAAATATAATAATGAGTTCCTATGAGAAAATGAAAAAGTAGAAAGACATGAATAGTAAGTAAGATTAGCAATGTACTAACAATTGTTGAAACTGAGTGATGGGTATATGGGAGTTTATTATGCTACTCTTTCTTCAAAGTTACTATTTCCAATAAAAACTTAAAAAGTAACAGGACATATGTAAGAGAAGGGAATATCATAGAAGGTGAAAGATGCTAATTGGATTGTGGCAAGCAGAAAAATGTTAAGTAATGTAATTTAGCAAGGGGAAAATGGTTTTTGCATTGAAGAAAGCAGATGTGACAAAATTAGTCACAAAAGAAAAAGAATAGGATTGTAAAAACAAATCAAAGTAGTTCCTTTTAATAAGGAATTAAAAATCAATTAAAATATAGACAAACATGTGGAAACACTGGTCAGTAAAATAATGAGGAGTCAAACTGATCTAATGTGTTAGGAAAATTGCAGGTTCTCAGTAAGAATAGAACTCAAATTACAAGGAGAGTAAAAATATGTGAACAAATATCCTGACTCTCAGAAAATATATCTTCACACATAATGAAAATGGTATCATAAATTGTTAATGAGAGTTAAATACAATCTTTTTTTTTAATCACTTTCTACATAATTCAACCAACTCAACCAACTCAGGGAGAAGGCAATGGCAGCCCACTCCAGTATTCTTGCCTGAAAAATCCCATGGACTGAGGAGCCTGGTGGGCTGCAGTCCATGGGGTCATGAAGAGTTAGACACGACTTAGCAACTGAACAATAGCAACAGCATACCTGAGACTTTGCACACTATAGCTGCAATCATCGAAAACTCCCTGTGAAGGCTGGTGGTAGCTAGCTTACTACAGACAGGAAGTTCCCTACTCCATTTCAGTCCAGAAGACTGCTCCAAAGCTCATCCAGTTAAAATAAAGTCAGTGCAGAACTATGTATTTTCCTTTATTTACAAAAAAAAAAAATATGCTTGCAGAAATTTGGCTGCTGAATTAGTCAGCCAGACAAGTTCCATTTTCTTAATATAAACAATGACATGTTCTATATAAAAAATAATTGAAGTCTTCCATTAATCTGAAGGGATTTGCTTTGCTTTGATTTGGCTTTGTCTAAGAGAATATCAAAATCAGAGGCATGATTTCAGGATTAGCATGACTTCTCCTTTGTTATATTGCAGTCGTAAAGAATTTGCTTACAAACAAATTCGTGTCACAAATAGGATGTGCGAACTCCACCACCAACCTCTTTGAGGATAACATTAATAACTCCTTCTACTTATTATTGCTTCTCAGTAGCTCTGGCCTATAAGCTGCAAAGAGTTTCTTTTTGATATCTTGTTTTAAATGTTTAGCTTGCCCTTCTATATTATTTTTTCATAGAAGTCTAGAATGAAGCGTGTACAAATTATTTAGAGTTATTCTAATGCTTCTTTTCTGATTACTTGAAATTAAATGCAAAATGAACCTTTCCAGGTACAGAAACATTAAATCAAACAGCTGCTAAGGATATATACTTCCAAATTAAGGAACTATGACTTTGGAAATGGAAGCTTCTGATATGAAGCTATAATGTACCAGAAGAAAAGTGCTGAATTCAAGTATCCTAACCTGATATATACCTGTACTATAAGTTTAGTACTAACTTTAACCTTCATGCTTGCTAGTGTCTGACTCTTTGTGACTATAGTCCACCCGGCTCCTCTGTCCATGGGATTCTCCAAGCAAGAATATTGGAGTGGGTTGCCATTCTCTTCTCCAGGGGATCTCCCCCACCCAGGGATATAACCTATGTCTCTTGTCTCCTGCATTAGCAGGTGGGTTCTTGATCACTAGCGCCACCTGGGAAGCCCAACTCAAATCTAGTTGTAGATTAATTTTGTTAACTCATTTTTTTTTCCTTTATTTTTATTAGTTGGAGGCTAATTACTTCACAACATTGCAGTGGGTTTTGTATACATTGACATGAATCAGCCATGGAGTTACATGTTATGAAAAAAAAAAAAGTAAGTTCTTCTCTCAACATAAAACGAAGTACCTCTGTGGGGTGATTATTTTATCATCAGAACACCTCTGGATCTTAATTTTTTTTTTAAGCACACCCTCCTTCTCTTGAACGCACACCCTGTATCTACATTTTAAAAAAGCTTTGAAAAAGGATCCACCGTGGCCTTTACATTAATGCTATATTTCTATCTAAGTTTTGTTTATTCATTAAATGTGTAGCTTGTATAAAAGGCTAAGGTAATTTTTTTCAGAGCTTTTATTTTAAAGGCTATTGCTACACTACTGCATGAGAATAACATACTGTTAATTTCCTAAGTGTTTTTAGCTGAAACTTCATCCTTTACAAATATTATATTCATAAGACATTTAATTTCCTATTGTATCTGCAAGTAGTCATCAGAGTCATTCTGAGATTTTGTTAAAACCAGATGAATTTATTGTTTGTTCCAAAAGTAGTACTATGATACCTGGTTTAGATGAATCCTCTTTTATGGCATAATGGCTCTGATATTACATATATACCCTCTCTCTTTCTTTTTATTGTTTTGCTAGTTGCTTTATATAGTTTGGGCTTCCTCAGTGGCTCAGTGGTAAAAGAATCTTCCTCCAATGCAGGAGACTTGACAGAACCTGCAGTTTTGATCCCTGGGTTGGGAAGATTCCCTGGAGAAGGAAATCACAACCCACTCTGGTATTCTTGCCTGGAGGATCACATGAACAGAGGAGACTGGCAGGCTACGGTTTGTGGGGTCCCAAAGAGTTAGACACGACTTAGCAACTAAACATAAACACACACACACACACACACACACACACACAGAGTATATATTAATATTAAATGGCTATACAAAAGAAGAAAAAAGAAATGGAATGATTTTTTAGTTGTATTAAATCAATTAAAATTTATAGCCATAAGAAACATATGATACCAGAAACAAAATAATTCAAAGCAAATGTTTTGTATTTCCTTTGCAACCATTTTTCCACAGTGTTTTTTTCATATTTATCTATGTCTACATGTACATTTTCTTCCTTTATTTTAAATATATAAGTATAAGTAGTCAGAAGTTGGCAAACATATATTGTTCAGTATAATACATTACCCAACTGTATCCCAGTGTATGTTTGAATAAGAGAGTTTTCTAAGTTTTATACCCATCGGGAGAACTGCTAAGTCAGAAAACTGCGTTTTCATATTTAGATCAGTCACATTGTTCTTGACCTTGATACACTAATTAACCTCCTGAGCAGTCCAGCCCCTTATTTTCTTAAATCGAGCTTTTAAGAAAAACTTTTGCCAAACTTGTGAGAGAAAAAAGCAATACCATTTTTTAAACTTAACAATCTTAAAATTTCTGGTAAGAATGAGCACCTTTAAACAGTTCTGGCCAGTTGGATTTCTTATTTTAACTCATTTTTCATCACCATTAAGTACAGTAGGTTTTTTTTAATTTCAATGTAAGTTCTACTTTGGACTGTACTCCATTTGTTTGTTGGTGGTGGTTTTCTATTGGTCAAAGTTTATTACAATATCATGAGATGAAATAATCTCATCTGTTTTTATATTTTCAAAAATTCCTTGCTAGAGTACATGTTATGCTTGTTATTACAGTTGAGTTGCTAAGTTGTGTCTGACTCTGAGTCCCCGTGGACTGCAGCACACCAGGCTCCTCTGTCCTCCACTATCTCCAGGAGTCAGCTCAAATTCACGTCCTTTCAGTCAGTGATGCCATCCAACCGTCTCATCCTCTGCCACCCCTTTTCCTCCTGCCTTCAATCTTTCCCAGCATCAGGGTTTTTCCAATGAGCTGGCTTTTCACATAAGGTGGCCAAAGTGTTGGAGATTTAGCTTCAGCATCAGTCCTTCCAATGAGTATTCAGGTTTGATTTCCTTTAGGATTGACTGGTTTGATACTCTTGCTGTCCAAGTACTCTCAAGAGTCTTCTCCAGCACCAAAATTCAAACACATCTGTTTTTTAGCGCTCAGCATTCTTTATGGTCCGACTCTCATATCCATGTATGGCTATTGGAAAAACCATAGTTTTGACCTTTTTCAACAAAGTGATGTCTCTGCTTTTTAGTACGCTGTCTAGGTTTGTCATAGCTTTCCTTCCAAGGAGCAAGTGTCTTTTAATTTCATCACTGCAGTCTCTGTCTGCAGTGATTTTGGAGTGCAAGAAAAAATCTGTCACTGCTTCCATTTTTCCCCCTTCTATTTGCCATGAAGTGATGGGACTGAATGCAGTGATCCTTGTTTCATTAGTGTTGAGTTTCAAGCCAGCTTTTTCATTCTCCTCTTGCACCCTCATCAAGAGGCTCTTTAGTTCCTCTTCACTTTCTGCCATTAGAGGGGTATCATCTGCATATCTGAAGTGGTTGATTTTTCTCCAGCCGATCTTCAGAAACATAATGATTTTCAGTATAGACGTTCCGGCGTCTTCTGGCCCTAATTTTCTTTTAGCAATAGTCATCTTGCATTTGGAGTGACAATCACATTCATAAAACATATTATGCAGCAGAGTCTTCTCAGCTTTAAGAAAGACTGTAGAACAAAACACAGCAACAGCACAGCCGAGGTCTCATGACTCCGGGGCATAGTGTCTCGTGCCCTTTCATCCCTGAGCTATGTGTGGTTAGAGATATGAGATTGACTGGAGATGGGCAGTCTCTTTTTGAGGAAAGCCACCAGCTCTAGGATTGCTTCCCTTTTTGTATAATGTTAGTCCCATGCCATCCTCAAGTGAACATGACTCTTGCCCAGTCTCTAATTGTAGTTGAATCTTATCAATACAGATTATTCATTACTTGAAAAGCAATGTCCATAATGAGGAGCAGGTGCTTAGTTTGGTACATAATCCTCAATTAGATGCTGATTTATCTTGGATTAAGTTTGCAGGTACTAAACTGTTAACTCCCAGATGTTCAAACTGGATTTCAAAAAGACAGAGGAACCAGAGATCAAATTGCCAACATCCACTGGATCATAGAAAAAGCAAGTTTCAGAAAAACATCTACTCTGCTTTATCAATTACGCCAAAGCCTTTGACTGTGTGGATCACAACAAACTGTGGAAAATTCTTAAAGAGATGGGAATACCAGACCGCCTTACCTGCCTCCTGAGAAATCTGTATGCAGGTCAAGAAGCAACAATTAGAACTCGACATGGAACAACAGACTGGTTCCATTTGGGGAAAGGAGTACGTCAAGGGTATATATTGTCACCCTGCTTTATTTAACTTATATTCAGAGTATATCATGCAAAATGCCATGCTGGATGAAAACACAAGCTGGAATCAAGATTGCTGGGAGAAATATCAATAACCTTTCCCTTATCGGTGAGGTTAAAGATGACACCACCCTTATGGCAGAAAGTTAAAAGGAACTGAAGAGCCTCTTGATGAAAGTGAAACAGGAGAGTGGAAAAGTTAGCTTAAACCTCAACATTCAGAAAACAAGATCATGACATCCAGTCCCATCACTTCATAGGACAAGATAGGGAAACAATGGAAACAGTGAGAGATTTTATTTTGGGGGGCTCCAAAATCACTGCAGAAGGTAACTGCAGCCTTGAAATTAAAAGACTCTTGCTCCTGGGAAGAAAAGCTCTGACCAACCTAGACAGCATATTAAAAAGCAGAGACATCACTTTGCCATCAAAGGTCCGTCTAGTCAAAGCTATGTTTTTTCTAGTAGTCATGTATGGATGTGAGAGTTGGACTATAAAGAAAGGTGAGCACTGAAGAATTGATACTTTTGAACTGCGGTGTTGGAGAAGACTCTTGAGAGTCCCTTAGACTGCAGGGAGGTCCAACCAGTCCATCCTAAAGGAGATCAGTCCTGAGTGTTCATGGGAAGGACTGATGTTGAAGCTGAAACTCCAATACTTTGGCCACCCGATGCAAAGAACTGACTCATTGGAAAAGACCCTGATGCTGGGAAAGATTGAAGGTGCAAGAAGGGGATGACAGAGGATGAGATGGTTGGATGGCATCACTAACTCGATGGATGTGAGTCTGAGCAAGCTTCAGGAGTTTGTGATGGACAGGGAAGCCCGGCATGCAATCCATGCGGTCACAAAGAGTCAGACACAACTGAGTGACTGAACTGAAGTATGCAGGAGATGGGGGTCGGGAAGATCCCCTAAGTAAGAAGTGGCAACCCACTCCAGAATTCTTGCCTGGAAAATTCCATGGACAGAGGATTCAGTCAGGGTTGCATTCCATGAGGCCACGAAGAGTCAGGCGTGACTGAGCAACTGAGTGCGCACGCGCACGCACGTTCATGCACACACACACACACGTATAGGTATACTCCTATTAATTTTATGAGCTAATGTTACAAGGAAGATTAAGCCAATGGTGTTCCTGAAGCTAGAAGAAAGTCTGCAGAATCATCTATTAGCCTGTATTTCAGTTCCTTCCCAATCCTTGTCAGTATTTTTGTTACTTTTCATCCATCTTTGCCTTATAATCCTTAATATAGCACTTCTAAAGTGTTTGCTAAAAGTAAACATACTAACATATCAAACCATCAACAATTACCCAGACCTTTAGTATCTAATGAAGCGTTGGAACAAAAAGTGTATTAATTTGATTATACACATTTCTGATATTTCTTTACCAACTGGACTACATTTTTACCCCATTTAACCATAGTTATTTATAGTTTTGTAAAGGTTTGTACTGAGGCATTCACCTGTATGTGCAACTTTTTCAAAACTAGATTTGTGCTTTGATTCAGTCCCATGATTTAATACATGACTTCCCCAAACCCCAGCTTTTTCTCTTGGTATACTGGCGTCAGTGTTGAGTGAAATGCCAATAAGTGTTTGCTTCTGAGTACTTATGGCATGAAATTAAAAGATGCTTACTCCTTGGAAGGAAAGTTATGACCGACCTAGACAGCTTATTAAAAAGCAGAAATATTACTTTGCCAACAAAGTTCCGTCTAGTCAAGGCTATGGTTTTTCCAGTGGTCATGTATGGATGTGAGAGTTGGACTATAAAGAAAGCTGAGTGCCAAAGAATTGATGCTTTTGAACTGTGGTGTTGGAGAAGACTCTTGAGAGTCTCTTGGACAGCAGGGAGATAAAACCAGTCCATCCTAAAGGAGATCAGTCCTGGGTGTTCACTGGAAGGACTGATGTTGAAGCTGAAACTCCAATACTTTGGCCACCTGATGCAAAGAGCTGACTCATTGGAAAAGACCCTGATGCTGGGAAAGATTGAAGGTGGGAGGAGAAGGGGATGACAGAGGATGAAATGGTTGGATGGCATCACCAACTCAATGGACATGGGTTTGGATGGACTCTGGGAATTTGTGTTGGACAGGGAGGCCTGGTGTGCTGTGGTTCATGAGTCGCAAAGAGTCAGACTGAGCGACTGAACTGAACTGAACTTATGACCTGGATGCAACGCAGGTGTATTGTGGAGAACTTCTAGTTTCTGATCCAGCATGGAAGGAACAAAGGCCAAATAAGCTGGGAAATCAACAAGTCTTCTTATTTATGAAGTAGTTGAGTAGTTGAGATCACTATGTTGAGTAGTGAGATCACTGTCCTGACAGCTGCAGAGACAGACAGGCAGATATGAATCACAACTTCTCAGGGTAGAAATCCATGGGTAAAAACCTCTGTGACAAGTACCAGTATAGGAAAACTTGCAATGTAATTGATGAATTGCTGGAGGCTTAGTGTACACAACTCAGACTTAAAAACTTCAAGGGAGTTCCCACACTTGTAAGTTTTACCTTGGAGCACTCTATCAGGTTATCTAAAAGCATAACAGAGAAAAACCTCTGTGCTTTCAGCCAGGAGAAGGCAAAAATAATCCCTTTGGAGGATATCAGGATATTCTGCTCTTAACAAGGCCAGCCCTCAAGAGAAAGTAACCAATTAGAGCCTAGAACCTAACTAATTAGAATTTTATAACAGCGTAACCAAGCTGGGGAAGAGGAGATATCCAACTCTAGCTCCAGAACTGAAAAGCACTTGGGAAATCCACAGCCTAGGAACACAGGTCCACTGAAAGACTGAGATAAAATCATAGGACTGTAGAATACTCCCTTACCCCTACCGTTCACCATTACATCCCTGAAGGTCTACTTACTAGAGTTTCTTTCACCCAGTATATAATGCACAGCTTTCAACAAAATATTACAATTACATTAATAGACATTAAAAGCACAGTTTGAAGAGAGGGCAAATATCAAAACAAGAATCACATATGCAAAGGTATTGGAATTATCAGACCATGAATTTAGAGAAACTATGTTTAATGGCTCTAATGGAAAAGTAGAAACGGGCAAGAACAGATGGAAATGTAAGCAAATAAAGAGAAAGTCTAAGAAGAAAGTGGCAAGTATATTGTGTATCCCCCCAAATATTAAGTACTCCTTGAGATTATCAGTAAAGCATGTTCTACTTCTACTTGCTGTTCAGTTTGATAGTTGTCACAAGACTTCCAGAATAATCTATTACATGAACTGGGGCAAATTGCCAGTGGTGTGTGACTGCGATATTATGGCAATAGTCACCATTTTGCATATCTAATTCTTTAAACTCCCTTTTGTGTAGCCTCTTGTATACATTCACACACAGTAAAGCTTTTTAAAAGTATACAAAGCAAGTGCTAACACATGCTGTACTTCATACTCTGGGTAGTCACTTTAACAAGCAACATCCTGATTCATAGAAACACATAAGCTAGCAGCATCAAGGGATGCTGATTGGTATCTTTCCTCTGAACCTTCCAGAGAGACTTCTTGGATAAATCTTATAGACATCTTTGTTCAAAGACCCTTCCCAGCAGAATATGAATCCATGGATTTCTTCCAGCAGTAGCCATGAATTGGTCCTACACCTAAAGGAAACAACTGAGAAAATTACTCTTCTGACCAGAGATGTTCTCTTTCTTTAAGACATCATAACTAATTTAAATGGCCACTTGCTGGGGGACACTGTGAGACTTTTCTAAAGCCTTCGGTCTCCAGCATTTGAAGGAGAGACTAGCTCACCTTTACAAATTATTGTGATAGGAACTTAAGACTGTCAACTCCAGTGATGGAAGAACAATATTGAATGTAGGTAGAAGAGGCAGCCATATTTTAAAATTATCCCTGAAAAGGGTGGGAAAATATTAGAGAAACTTGTGGTATAATATGAAAATGACATTGTAGATGTATTTGCAAAATATTTCAAATCAAGTTAGTAATTCCTACATACCTTTCTACACATATCAGACCTTCCATAAAACAAAATACATGCTTCCAGTCAATACGAAGCAGTTAATGACCTTCCTTCTTATAAAGATGCTCTTAGAATTAGGAAGCATCTCTACGAACAAAGCTAGTGGAGGTGATGGAATTCCAGTTGAGCTATTTCAAATCCTAAAAGATGATGCTGTGAAAGTGCTGCACTCAATATTCCAGCAAATTTGGAAAACTCAGCAGTGGCCACAGGACTGGAAAAGATCAGTTTTCATTTCAATCTCAAAGAAAGACAATATCAAAGAATGATCGAACGCACAATTGCATTCATCTCACACCCTAGTAAAGTGATGATCAAAATTCTCCAAGCCAGGCTTCAACAGTATGTGAACCGTGAAATTCCAGATGTTCAAGCTGGATTTAGAAAGGCAGATGAACCAGAGATCAAATTGCCAACATCTGTTGGATCATCGAAAAACAAGAGAGTTCCAGAAAAACATCTACTTCTGCTTTATTGACTCTGCCAAAGGCTTTGTGTGGATCACAACAAACTGCGTAAAATTCTGAAAGAGATGGGAATACCAGACCACCTGACCGGCCTCTTGAGAAATCTGTGTGCAGATCAGGAAACAACAGCTAGAACTGGCCATGGAACAACAGACTTGTTCCAAATTGGGAAAGGAATACTTCAAGACTATATTGTCACCCTGCTTATTTAACTTAAATGCAGAGAAATGCTGGGCTGGATGAAGCACCAGCTGGAATCAAGATTGCTGGGAGAAACAATAATCTCAGATATGCAGATGACACCACCCTTATGGCAGAAAGTGAAGAAGAACTAAAGAGCTTCTTGATGAAAGTGAAACAGGAGAGTGAAAAAGTTGGCTTAAAACTCAACATTCAGAAAACTAAGATCATGGCATCCGGTCCCATCACTTCATGGCAAATAGATGGGGAAACAGTGACAGACTTTATTTTGGGGGGCTGCAAAATCACTGCAGATGGTGATTGCAGCCTTGAAATTCAGACGTTTGCTCCTTGGAAGAGAAGTTATGACCAACCTAGACAGCTTATTAAAAAGCAGAGACATTACTTTGCTGACAAAGGTCCGTCTAGTCAAAGCTATGTTTTTTCTAGGTAGTCGTGCATGGATGTGAGAGCTGGACTATAAAGAAAACTGAGCACCGAAGAACTGATGCTTTTGAACTGTGGTGTTGGAGAAGACTCTTGAGAGTCTCTTGGACTGCAAGGAGATCCAACCAGTCCATCCTAAAGGAAATTGTAAAGGGTCTTCCCTGGTAGCTCAGATGGTAAAGTGTCTGCCTGCAATGCAGAAGACCCAGATTCAATCCCTGGGTCAGTAAGATCCCCTGGAGAAGAAAATGGCACCCCACTCCAGTACTCTTGCCTGGAAAATCCTATAGACCGAGGAGCCTGGTAGGCTACTGTCCATGGAGTCACAAAGAGTCGGACATGACTGAGTGACTTCACTTTACTTTTACTTTACATTCATTGGAAGGACTGATGCTGAAGCTGAAAACTCCAATACTTTGGTCACCTGATGCAAAGAACTGACTCACTGGAAAAGACCCTGATGCTGGGAATGATTGAAGGCGGGAAGAGAAGGGAATGACAGAGGGTGAGATGGTTGGATGGCATCACCAACTCAGTGGACATGAGTTTGAGTAAACTCTGGGAGTTGGTGATGGACAGGGAGGCCTGGGGTGCTGCAGTCCACGGGGTCGCAAAGAGTAGAACATGATTGAGTGACTGAACTGAACTGAACTGAGCACCTACTCAAAAAGGAGTGAAACAGAAATCTCAGTAGTCCTTACGTCCAGCTTCGGATAGTGGTCCTGACACCTATCTCTACCATTAATTCCTCTTTAGTTTAGCCAAAATCTCATCTCAGTTCTCTCTAATGCAAACACCAATTATTTTGTTAATTAGTACCCCTTTGTTATACAAAATGAGAAAAGGGAGCTTTAGTTAGAACATATTCTATATATGAATATGTATAATATTCATTTGGTGTGTCAGGTATTTTTGCCCAGAGACTTTTAATTAAGAAAAATCCAATCGGGTGGAGAGGGAGATGGGAGGGGGGATCGGGATGGGGAATAAGTGTAAATCTATGGCTGATTCATATCAATGTATGACAAAACCCACTGAAATGTTGTGAAGTAATTAGCCTCCAACTAATTAAGAAAAATCCATATCTTCTTTCCCTTTTCACTTCTTGTTTTTCACACACACACACACACACACACACACACAAATGCTTTCACAAGTCCTGGTCATCTTCATGATAATGTCACATCCACCAGAAGTTTTATGACCTATATGTTCTCTTCTTTCCTCTCCTACTAAGGAGAGGATATGGGCTTTATTTCCTATACCTGATCAAGTTTATTTTTTCTAAAATAGTTTTCCCATTCCTACATTTTGCTTTTAATGATAAGGTCATTATCACCCCAAATCTGTAGCCTGTTCTACGAAGGAGAAGGAGGGTTATTAAACTGTTTTTTTTTTTTAATTTAATGATCTATCAAGATTGTTTTTTTAAAAGGACTCATGGTGATGTTGTTGATAGCTGTTGCAGGCTGGGAGGAGACTATTTCAAAAATATTGGTGTTCTGACCACAGATTTTGGAGGAACTCCACAATTTCCTTTTAAAACTCTAAAAATGCCTGCATGGGAATAAAAGAGAATATGGTCATCTGGGAAAAATCAGCGCTGGCCTAATCCAGGAGAAGGATGCCTGAAAGTAGGTCACTTGACTAATAGCTTGAGGGGTGACTTGTATTATTTTCTCTTCTTTTAAAATGAGAAGTAAAGAGGAATCACAACCGAAAATGTGCTTAATAAATAAAACAAATGAAATTTGTCTCTCTAGCTCTTAAAGTCATCTGATTTTTATCATGTGGGAAAACGCAAACACCAATACCATTGCCATCATTTTCCCATTTGAATCTAAGTGCACAGCGTATTATTGAAGGAGACAGAAACAGTATTAATCTGTTAAATCACTTGGGATACCACAGTCTCCTAGATACTATTTGTAAGAAATCATTTAGGGATTTCTTTAGGTGGGTTATATGGAACCATGAATAGATCAAGAGACTAATGGGAATTTTTTAAGTTCCAAAATTTAATATGAAAACATACACCTCTCAGGGATAATTTTTATAGTAACATTATTTCAATATTTTATTTTATTCATACTTTTATGTGGTAAGATCATATCATCTGTGTAGGGGCTGACTAGTTCTTTAAAAGGAAAACATTTACTTGATTAAAACCATCATTCTACTGTGTGTGTCCTTAGGGAAATTGTTTGCCAACAAAATTCTAGAAAACACACTAAGGAATCAGTTCAAAGTTTACATTCAAATTAATTTACCTAAAAAAAATGCTTATGATTATCAGCTTATAAATCCTTCTCAAAGAACAGCATGAGATTTAGGACTTATTACTCAACTGCAAGAGACTGCTTCATACTTAAGATCAAAATAGTCGCTTAAATTAGACCATAGATTTGTTAAAAGCAATCTCTTTTCTCTTTTCCTTTTTTTTTCTTAAGACTCAAACTTAGCCCACCTTGGAGAGAATGTAAGTCACATGTTAGCAAAAGAAAGAACCTCTGGCAAGAGGATTCCTGGGTACTGACACTGGTCAACTTACTTCAAAACACCCACAGCTGCTGTTTCAGTTATAATTGAGGGCTTTGATTTCTGAAATCTGGAGAGAGAATCATTGTCTTTGATTTTAATTTTATTTCACTACAGCTCAAGGCATGCCTTACTATACGGATTAACGTTTCTTTTAATTTAATGGAAATCTAGTGACTTGATAAAAAATACACAAACACACTTCAAATTTAGTACTCTTTTTGTTATTATTTTTATACTGTTCCATTAATGAATAAAAAGACTGATTTTACAACATTTACTCTTTTATTATTGTTTTACATGACAAATATAAGCTCCAAACATGAGTAAGAGCTATATTTTCTAGTATTTCTGTAAAGAGTTGATTGTAGAGGGAACTTTATATATATATATATTTTTTTTAACTGTATAACAGGATTTCAGATTTAGTACTAACTGATTCACAGTAATATTTTTAATAATTTTACAACTCTTCTTGAGCGTGAAGTGTCTATTATATGATGGTCTGGGATCAGTGATTGGAGAAAGAAATGGCAACCCACTCCAGTATTTTTGCATGGGAAATCCCATGGATGGAGAAGCCTGCTGGGCTTCTACATGGGGTGGCAAAGAGTTGGGCACAACTTAAAAACTAAACAACAACAATGCTTCATAGTAGTCTCTTATAATCCTATGTATTTCTGTGGTATAATTTGCAATGTTTATTTAACTTCTAATTTTATGTATTTGATTCTCCTCTTGTTTCTTAGTCTAGCTTGTTTTGTCATTTTATCTTATCCAAAGTCAGTTCTTAGTTTCATTCTATTTTTCCCTAGTCTCTATTGCATTTATTTTCCTTTGATCTTTTTTATTTCCTTCCTTCAGCTAACTTTGGACTTAATTTGTTCTTCTCTTTCTAGTTCAATGAGATGTACAATTAGGTTGTTTGAGATCTTTGAGATCTTTCTGATTTCTTAATATATGCATTTTTTGGCTATAAACTTTCCTCTCAGAACCACATTTACAGGATCCGCTAGCTTTGGTACACTGTATTTCTACTTTCATTTATTTTTAATTTTTAAACTTCCCTCTTGATTTCTTCTTTCATCCATTGGTTATCCAAAAGTATGTTGTTTAGTCTTCACATATTTGTAGATTTTTCATCTTTCCTCTTTTTGCTGATTTCTGTTTTCATACCACTGTGGCCAGAAAAGATAGTTGGTATGATTTCAGTCATCTTAAATTTGCTAAAACTTGTTTTGTATCCTGCCATATGATCTATTCTGGAAAATGTACTGTGTACACTTGAACAAAAGGTGTATTCTGCTGCTGTTGGATGGAATGCTGTATATAAGTCTATTTGGTCTAAAACCTGGTTCAATTGCAATGTTTCTCTGTTGATTTTTCTGCCTCTAAGTTCAGGAACAAGACAATGATGCCCACTGTCACCACTCTGACTCAGTATAGTGCTGGAAGTCCTAGCTAGTGCAGTTAAGCAAGGTTTCCAAATCAGAAAGGAAGTAAAACTGTCATTATTTGCAGATGTTACAATTTTGATTTGGTTGTGCAATTAGGTAAATAAGGACTCAGTTGTCTGTTTGTTTTATAGCTCTCTGGACTGACTATCTTTGTATATTAGCGATGATCATAGTCTTGCATCATAGCATTTCGATCAGGAAGGAAAGAACTTTGATGTTCTCTTGACTTCACTCTGACCTTTCATCTTTCCCAGAAACCCTTCCAGAAGCCTTCCACTTTTATTTCACTAGCAAGGAATGGGTTAGGTTCTACCCTACTGCCAGTGATGCCCCTGTAATTGTCTTGGGCCCTGAGGCTAGGCACACTGTTGTTCTGTTGGCTGGAAAGTAGAGAGAATGGCTGCATGGAAGACAAAAAGAGTATTTGGCAACTTCAGCAATCAATAAATCTAATTTTATTCAGCTCAACAAGAATATATTAAATTTCCTTTATTCCAGAGGCCCAGATATTAAAATGAAAAAACCCATAGTCCCTGTGCTTAAGGAGCTCACAGTATTCCCATGCATTTAGAAAAATAAGTAATTAAAGTTGTGATAAATCTATTCATAAGTAAAAATGGAGTTGTGAACGGGGCTGAGGACAAGTGGGAGGGGGAACATATTACCATTTACTAAACTTCTTGTTCCCAAATTTATAAGTATATATTGAATAAATTGGTTGAGTGGAAAATAATTATCACAAAGATATGTCATCTGTAGAGCTGAGATAATTAATAAAAATTGGTATAGAACTCATGACTCTAGACCCAGGGCCAGAATACCTTTCATCATGTATTCATTCATATGCTTAAAAAATCACTTTGTAAAATTTTGTCTAATTACCTAACCATAAGCCCACACTCCCTTTTTAAAAGTGCAGATATTCTACTTTACATATAAACATTTTTAACAGAATTAATGCTTTGGATCAGATCAGATTGGAGCTTATTTAACTGGATTTTGCTCACACCCAGTAAATTCACCAAGCCAGTATAACACTATTGGTCTTAATTTCCCATTGGGATAATCAAAGGACACTGGGCTTTATCAGAGATGAGACTTCATTCATAGAAAGGAAGAAAGAAACATAGTCATAAAATTAAGTGATCTTAATTTTCTGCAATTTATCTCAAAAATATCCTGTTGAAAGGCTACTTTAAAAATGAAGAAAATTTTATGTTAATTGGAAGAACTATTTTGTGATGCCAATTACATCAACACAGTGTGTTTATTCTTAGTGTATAATATTCACTAGATCTTCTAAGTCCCACAGAAAAGTTCTGAAACAGGAGAAAAGGCTCAATTCTAATTAGAAGCGGGTTGATCAGAGGAATTTATTTAAGGGGGATTAACTACCCACTCAGAAACAAAGGGCCAAATCCTTATTCCTTCTTAGCTTCAAAAGGAGCTCCAAGCAAGTGAGACAAGGGGAGTGAAGAGAAGGAAATGGAATCTGGCTCCATTTCTCATCTTTCTAAAAGTGCAAAGGGCTAAGTGACTGCCTTGAGCTGGATAATTAGAAGTCTGAGTTGCAAATATGAAGCAGTAACATTGGATATTGCACTTTCAGCTTACCTTGAAAGTTTAAATTAAAATGTTGCTTGGGAGCAAAAATTCAAAACAGCAAATACTCTTAATGATTTTTCCAGGTCATTGACTTAACATATACTTTTTGTCTTTTGTCTGGAATTTTCAAAATATATTTGCTGTTACAATATAATATTATATTGTGCTGCTATGTACTAACTTGGAAGATGATGGCTACTAATGATTTTATGTTTGACATTTTAAAGTAAGTGTTTCAAACTATTACTGTTAAATTATCATATTTGAAATGTGTTTTCACTTGCAAAATTAATTTTTTCTACAATATGAAAACTGAAAAATAAATAAGCAAAAACAGTAAAAGGGTTTTAGAAATATTGACTTCAAACGTTAGGGTGAATTAATTTATTACAAGAATAGTCTTTCACGGAAGAAATAATAACTATACCTATTTTTGATCAAAATATAAAATGATTTTTAAAACTGCAGTGATTATTGGTATCTATTACAGAATGAAAAATCACTCAAGTTCTAAACAAATTAATAATCCACTCAGTTAAGAACCAAGGGAAAATGTTCTATTAAGCTCTTCCCTATGCTTTCAGAAGCTCTCAGGTCTTCCTTGGTAGAGAGATAATATTAAACTTCAGATTTCTTACAGGTGATAGAGAATATATTGCAATATTAGTTTTTATTTAATATATTTAATATATATTTTATAAATTATTATAAATAATAATTTAATTTAATATATTAGTTTTTCACATGAGAAGAATGATTTCCCTTGAAGAAATTCCTACATGAAATGTCATAAATAATTGTTACTGTAAACACCTTCACTATTTTCAGGCAACTGTGTGAGTACAGAATAATAAATTTACTTTCAAAATGGCATTGGCTTGAGATGAAACCCCTGTTAAACTTGCTGTGGGGTTTTACAGGCGACTCAGTGGTAAAGAATCCACCTGCCAATGCAGGAGACGCAGGAGATGTGGGTTTGATACTTGGGTCAGGAAGATCACCTGGAGGAAGAAATGGCAACCCATTCCAAAATTCTTGCCTGGAAAATCCCATGGACAGAGGAGCCTGGCAGGCTGCAGTCCAGGGGGTCACAAAGAGCCAGACATGACTGAGCACACACACACACACACACTTGCTGTGGCTGAAAAGAGATAAAGAAGTGTCATTTCAAAATTACAAAGGAATAAGATACCATTGACAAATAAGACTCATTTTTTCATAATATAACAGATGGTTTTCATCCTTTTAAAAAATACATAGAAGTAATAAGTGCCTTTTGTGAAAAAATGTTAACACTCTATAAAGTATTACACAAATATTACAAATCCTCTCTCCCAAGCTCAAACTGCTCACCCAGGGTATGTTTTCTTCTGTATCCCTCCAGACCTGTCAGTAAAACCACACTCTAAATAATGTTCAGGAACTCTCTCTTTTCACCTGACATAACTTATAATTCTTTTCATTCCTAAAAAAATTATTTTAATGATTGTTAAGTATAAAATGGTGTACAGATCATATGATTTATCTAACTAATCCTGTTTCCAGGCTACCACCTTTCCAAAGGTGCTGCAGATAATCTCTATGAATTGTTAAGCTATTTATGTGGATAATTTGTAGAAATTAAATTTCTTGGGGGCTGAAACAATAACAACAAAAACCTTTTGCTTATACTGCAGTAAAAATTTTTCCTTGATCTTTTTCAACTTATTTCTGGTAGATTTCCTAAGTGAGTTAGTAATAAAATTTTAATTTTTATGTAATTAAATGCACCTTGTGTATAGCTTTTAGGTTTCTATCGTACTTGTGAAGGATATACTGTGCCTTTAGATTAAAATAACATTACTCTTCTTTTATTTTTTAAAGTTTCATGTCAATGTATGACAAAAACCACTACAGTATTGTAAAGTAATTAGCCTCCAACTAATAAAAATAAATGGAAAAAAAAAGACGTTACCAAATTTTAAAAAAAATGAAGTACATATACAGTTCATTGCTTTTGTGTTAATATTAAGAAAGGTAATAGTTTAGAACATCAGAAAATTAGCATTGAGAACATCTCACAGTTCGCTGAGCTTGAAACATAGATATCGTTGAATTCAACTTTCTTTTATTAGCCCAGTAATATTCTCAGGAAAGGAGCATCATAGATTAAAATGGTTTTAAGATTTTTAGTAAGGCTCCCTTCTTGTTTAATTTGTCTTTAACATTGACTTAACAATGCCCTAGATGAGAAATCAGTAAGAACATTTCTAAATATATGAAATTTATCAAGAATTTTATTCACAGATATAGTTTCTGTCTTCCCATGACATAAATAGCCAATAGTAAATATTTATTGAATGCTTACAAAGGGCCAGATACTGTGGTAAACAATGAAATGGGATACACTTAGCAAAACAAGTATAAGAGCTGCATTCCTAGGTTTATCCATGGATCTATAAGATTTACAATTAATTTAAAAGTATCATCTTTCCCTTGACATTTTTCCTTGGAAAAATTGTCTATATTTTCAAGTGGATAACTAAATCATCAGTCCAAAAGTGATATCTAAATAATAATAAAATATTAACAACCTTTTAACCATTTGTTGGTATGTACAAGTGCCTATACTTTGCATATCACATTTGTCACTGCCTACAACCTTAATTGCTCACAAGTGGGTTTCTAGTTTAGAGATGTTACATTTAGAAAGTCTAAATATTTTACCCAAAGATACAAAAATACCTCTGATCTGTATCTTTGGGTTAAATGATTTTGAGATGTAAATTAAGTCTAAGTCAACACAGTTAATTCCTGCATGTTGTCAAGAGTAGTTTTTGGAGTTCTGCAGTTTTAATGTTGACTTTCAAATTAAACTGGCTTGGGATCTATTCCCATCTCAGTTCTACCTTCACAGGCTTTTTAGCAAGATTCTGACATTTTATGACTTTAAATGACTTGACATATGATGTCAATCTAAAAACTAGACCAAATTTTTGTATATTTTGAATTTTTATGATAGTTGAGAAAATATAAGACATCAAGAATGTTTATAAGTATATATTTCTTGGAATGGTTATGTATTTTACTTACTATTTCTATAATGCATATGTTCATATATTAAAGTAAACTTACACAAAGCTTTGGCTTTCCTGATAGCTCAGTTGGTAAAAAATCTGCCTGCAATGCAGGAGACCCTGGTTTGATTCCTGGGTCAGGAAGATCCACTGGAGAAGGAATAGGCTATCCACTTCAAAATTCTTGGGCTTTCCTTGTGGCTCAGCTGGTAAAGAATCCCTCTGCAGTGTGGAAGACCTGGGTTCGATCCCTGGGTTGGGAAGATCCCCTGGAGAAGCGAAAGGCTACCCACTCCAGTATTCTGGCCCAGAGAATTCCATGGACTCTTCTAAGGACTACATATAAAACTTTGAAATGTAGTTTCATAAGCCACTAATTTTCAATCAATTGCTGATATTGAAATTTTTTTTTACCAGTTTTGATGATGTTTCTTAAGTTGGATGGCTATAATAGTGGTTCACTCCCTTTGGAGAAAATTTAAGGAAAAACACTATTTTCATTTGAAATAAACATTTTTATTTTATCCAAGTAACATATAATTCTAAAGCTTTAGTATTTCGAAATATATACTGTTAAATACTTCACCTATTCTCTAGTCAGTTATTTTAGTTCTCTGAAACTCAATTTCTTTTCTGTAAAAAGCAAATAACACATCATATAGCTTGCCCTGAAACGGAAATAAAATATCTACTTAAGTATATATAATGCTTTATACTTACATGCTAAATGAATGGAAATGACCATTCTCCTTGATAAGGACCAGGTACTAAACTTAAAATAGAAAAGTGATGGAGAAAAAAAAACGTCATTAACTGTTTATTCTGGACAGTCAATGGACTAGGTTTCAATATTACAATTCCTTAGATTTGTCAAGTGAAATCGCCAAAGACACTGCTTCTCAAATTTTTCTCTGAGGTACTATTTACAAAAGAGAAAAATTCCTGACAATTAGATGTATACATTAAAATTATTAAGTTTTGATTTTAAAATTGATGGTAATTTTATATTTAGCTCCATCATAATAAAGGGATGCAATAAAAGGTGGTGATTAAACCATAGACTTTGGAGCAGAACAGATAAGAATTCAAATCTAGGATATGACCCATGTAGCAAAACTGACAAAGAGATATCTCACATTTACCTTGGCAAATACTAATAGACAATGACAGTATTTTCATAAAAATTTTATTATCTTGATGTTATGATTTTAGGTTTTCTCCATATGCATTGAAAATGAGAAGATTTAGTATGGAGCTACTTGATTCCACAAATGTTACATGTAAAAATATTTGGTTTTGTAGATTAGTCTGTGACCTACAGAACTGATTTTACTGCTGTAACAGATTGAGTAAACAAGAACTTTAGAAACAGACATTTCTTTCTCTCTTGTGTAAAATTACAGGAGTTGATCCAGGACTATAGGGATGCATCACAGTTAGGAGAAACTCAGAATCTTCCCACGGGGTTGCTCTGCCACATGTAACAAGAATCTTCCACCTAGTAGTCAGTAAAAGTGGCCCCAGTTCTTGCTATTATGTTTCACTCTAGGTGGTAAAGTGGGACAAACAGAGAGAAGGGCATGATCCTTTTAGGACATTCTGTCAAAGTTGCACATGTCCCTCTGGGTCACTTTTCCTTGGCCCTACTTTCTGCAGTGGAGAGTGGAAATTATAGTCTTTAATTTAGTAGCTATGCACACAGGTAACTAGTGAGGGTCCTGTAATTAATGGAAGAAGGGAACCATCCATAATAGAGGAACTCTACCACCTCAGTTACAGTCTCATTTATGTCCATGCCAGACAAGAAGAATTCTGAAGGTGGGGGTCAACATTATTCTATATTACATTCTGCTTTGATTTCTACTGTCAGTTCCCACCGGATTCCTGAATCAGCCAGGGACAAACAAACAGATGGGCATGGCTGCCTTGACTTGTGGCTCTTCTCTATGCTAACATTTTCAAACAGCGTGGACAAATTGGAATATACTCTAAGCGTTAATTGAAAGAGGAATTTCAGTAAAACTAAACAAAACAATGAGAGCATTTAGAGAGTTGAAAATGAAGTAGATCAAATAACACGAAACAAGCAAAGGAAAGGTTGACTGGATAAATATTCCTTAATTGACCTTGATGTTGCTGCTACTGCTGCTAAGTCGCTTCAGTTGTGTCCGACTCTGTGTGATCCCATAGATGGCAGCCCACCAGGCTCCCCCGTCCCTGGGATTCTCCAGGCAAAAACACTGGAGTGGGTTGCCATTTCCTTCTCCAATGCATGAAAGTGAAAAGTGAAAGTGAAGACGCTCAGTCGTGTCTGACTCTTAGTGACCCCATGGACCACAGCCTACCAGGCTCCTCCGTCCATGGGATTTTCCAGGCAAGAGTACTGGAGTGGGGTGCCATTGCCTTCTCCGGGCCTTGATGTTAGATAAAGATATAAATCCAAATTCAGAGTATACAGTGTTCAGGTCTACTAGAAACATCATTCCATCTGAGAAACTATGAATTTTCTTAGTTAAATCTTGTGCAAATTCACCATATTTCTGTTCTTACATCCCTGGGACCTCTGGTTACATCTTGACTCTTTTGCTGATTTTTTTTAAACTTATGAAACCTATCCTTATCTCTGGGTTCCCCCCACAAATATTTTTCTATATATTATTTTAAAATTTTTATTCATTTTTAAATTTTTGGCTGCGCTGGGTCTTTGTTGCTGCCCACAGGCTTTCTCTAGTTGTGGTAAGCAAAGACAACTCTCTAGTTGTGGCGGCTTCTTTTGTTGCAAAGCACAGGCTCTAGGCGCACAAGCTTCAGCAGTTGTGGTTCACAGGCTTACTTGTCATGTGGCATGTGGCATCTTCCTGGACCAGGGATCGAACCCGTGTCCCCTGCATTGGCAGATGAATTCTTAACCACTGGACCACCAGGGAAGTTCTATACATTATTTTAACCTGTTCCTTTGTTAACCTGAATTTCTTCTTTTTTGTTTATTTGAGATCTTCTGGTCTTTGTTTTCTGAAAACTTACTGTGAATCCTACCTATGATGCTCAATCATATTACAGCCTCTGAAATTGCTGATTATCCAGTTTTGAGGCCTGGTGAAATGATTTTCTTTAACTCTTCTCTACCGTGATAGAACTACTTAGTTCTCCTTGACAAACATCATTTTCTAGCGCTGACTACTGTGATCTGAATGTTTGTGTCACCTCAAAATTAATATTTTAAAATCCTAACCTCCATAGATATCAGTATCAGGAAATGGGGCCTTTGGGAGGTGTCTTGAAGGCAGAGCTCTTCTGAATGGTATTAGTGACTTATGAAAGAGGTTCCAGGGGGATCCTGGTCCCTTGCACTATGGAAGGACACAGGACAAAGATATCATCTGTGAACTAGGAAGAGAATCCCTCACCAGAACACATCTTGTTGGCACCTTGATATTTAAGTGCCCAGCCTCCAGGACTATGATCAGTAAATTTCTCTTTTTATGAAGCCACCTACTCAATGGCGTTTTGTTATAGCAGCCAGAATGGACTAAGATGCTAACCATTCTTGCTTAGGTCTTCCAGGAAACCAGAGACTGACTCTAATCCCTTCCTATTTCAAAGCCTATGGTAGTTTTTTAGACTGTCCATGATCTTTACCTCTGAGATACTTTAAACTAATTTGAAAGAAGTTAACTTCAGATGACCAGACTTGCTCGATCACCCATGGCTTGAATATTCTCTTAACAAAAGATGATTTTCTAAGATTGCACAATTGTCAGTAATTCATGTATTTCCTACTATTTGATTATGAATAAAACATGTTTTACTAATTTCTGTAATTATTTTTCATCTTGTGCGAACTTCAGGATCTACATTGTTCTCTGTGGCACTTTCCTCTCTGCTACACCACTGGACACCCTACCGACACTTCCTGTTGATGTGTGCTGCTGATAAACTCAAGACCAGTTCACTTGTATGGGTTTCACTGGTCCTTCATGCACACTTTTGCCCCAACTTGGTTCTGTCTCTTAAAACAGACCACCCCTAGATTTTACCCAAAATTTCAAGGGGCAATTGAAATTGAATGCCCATATCCCTCATCCCAACAGCCTTATGGCAGGACTGCTGGCCCAGTCCTCATCTGTCTTTTATCTTCCTACTGATAACACATGAAAATTTCTGAGAAATTGGTAGGCAACATCTCTCTCAACCATTTGTAATTCACTATCTGGTAGCACATGTTGTATACAGACTTCATTGAACAGATTTAAAATTTTTCCATTCAGTACTTAAGCAAACCAAAAATAAGACTCACTGCTTGGGACTGTCTTAAGTTTGTTTGTTTTTTCCCAACCATGACCCTCTCTCAAACCAGGTTTTCAGTCTGGTTTGAGAGGATGGTTCACTCCTCACATTTCTCTCTCTGGACATCTCTGCTTTATTGCCCTTGGAAATATTTCCATTTACTCCATTTTTATGAATAGGTGGGACTTTCCTGCTTGATATAGTGAGTTTCCTTTGTGACTTGAGTTAAACACAATATTTTCAAATTATTACATCTGTATTTTCTGCTAACATAGATATCTCATAATTCACAGAAAATTTTTAAATATATTAAATATAAGAGCTGAAAATATTAAGAAATCTCTCCCAGGTAATTACAACCAATATTGCACACAATTCTCAAACTTTTTCTATGGACATGTTTGTCATTTGGCTGTATTATATCAGTGTAATTTTATACAGATAAGATCATACTACCCATATATTTTTGTAAATGACTTCTTTAATGTCACAACAATTCTTAGAGATTTTGTCTATTAATGAATATAGAAAAGCATCTTTTTTCAAAGGTATGCTTTGAAAAAAAGGTATGCCCAGTTCATAAAAGGGCCATAATTCATCTTTTTAATCCTCAGTCCATGTTGTTGTTTAGTCACTAAGTCATGTCCAACTCTTCTGCAACCCCATGGGCTGTAGTCCACCAGGCTCCTCTATCAATGGTATTTCCCAGGAAAGAATACTGCAGTGGGTTTCCATTTCCTTCTCCAAGGGATCTTCCTGACCCAAGGATTGAACCTGTGTCTCCTGCTTAACAGGCAGATTCTTTACAATTGAGCCACCAGGGAAGCCCTCTGTCAGTATTATGATTTAGTAAAAAAATATATATATATATACTTTTAAGTTGTGTGTGTATTTTTAACTTCTCTTCTTTTTCTTAGTCTTTTAGCTTGACTATTTTACAATTGAATTGTCATTATAAAACTATTCTGCTCCTTTTATAAAATAAAGAAGATATTAAAAATTTTTAAGCTAAAAAATATCTAAATGTCATGGAACCACTGAAATCTTCAGGGCCTAGAGTTTACCCTCAGACTGAGCTCCCAGGGTTGTGTAAATAAGTAGAAAATAATTCTGGACAAAATTATAAATGTCTTATATATTTGTTCTTACCCAACCACTTTCAAAATGCTTTCACTCTTTGAAATATAAAGATTTCCAATAACATTATCTGAAGTAAAGGCATGTATGTTCCGGCCTTCCATTTGAAATTAACAAAAAGCAACAAGTGGAACTATATTAAATCTATAGTTGTTAAAATCAGGGGCTCGTGAACAAGACTGCCCGAGTTTAATTTCTGAATTCATCCTGTGTGATCTTTAGCAGATTCTTTAATCTCTCTGTATCTCATTTGTAAATTGAGACTGATTATGTCTTTACCTTATAGAGGTTTTTCTTAAAGCTCAGGAGATTGTCCTGGTATTATATGAGCATTTATGAACTCCTTATTGCAAAATTCAGACTTAAACTGAAGAAAGTAGGGAAAACCACTAGACCATTCAGGTATGACCTAAATCAAATCCCCTATGATTGTACAGTGGAAGTGACAAATAGATTCAAGGGATTAGATCTGATAGAGTGCCTGAAGAACTATGGACGGAGGTTCGTGACATTTTATAGGAGGTGGTGATTAAGACGATCCCCAAGAAAAAGAAATGCAAAAAAGCAAAATGGTTGTCTGAGGAGGCCTTACAGGTAGCTGAGAAAAGAAGAGAAGCAAAAGCCAAAGGAGAAAAGGAAAGATATACCCATTTGAATGCAGAGTTCTAAAAACAAGGAGAGATAAGAAAGCCTTCCTCAGTGGTCAGTGGAAAGAAATAGAGGAAAACAATAGAATGGGAAAGACTAGAGATTTCTTCAAGAAAATTACAGATACCAAGGGAACATTTCATACAAAGGTGGGCACAAAAAGGAGAGAAACAGTATGGACCTAACAGAAGCAGAAGATATTAAGAAGAGGTGGCAAGAATACACAGAAGAACTATACCAAAAAATCTTAATGTCCCAGATAACCACGATGGTGTGATTACTCACCTAGAGTCAGACATCCTGGAATATGAAGTAATGTGGGCGATAGGAAGCATCACTACGAACAAAGATAGTGAGGTGATGGAATTCCAGCTGAACTATTTCAAGTCCTAAAAGATGATGCTGTGAAAGTGCTGCACTCAATATGCCAGCAAATTTGGAAAACTCAGCAGTGGCCACAGGACTGCAAAAGGTCAGTTTTCATCCCAATCCTAAGAAAGGCAATGCCAAAGAATGCTCAAACTCCACACAATTACACTTATCTCACAAAGTGAGATACCATTACTAGCAAATCAAAATTCTCCAAGTGAGGCTTCAACAGTACCTGAACTGAGAACTTCCAGATGTTCAACCTGGATTTAGAAAAGGCAGAGGAACCAGAGATCAAATTGCCAACATTCATTGGATCATAGAAAAAAGCAAGAGAATTCCAGAAAAACATTTACTTCTACTTTACTGACCACACCAAAGCCTAAGACTATGTGGATCACAACAAACTGTGGAAAATTCTTAAAGAAATGAGAATATCAGACCACCTTACCTGCCTCCTGAGAAATCTATATACAGGTCAAGAAGCAACAGTTAGAACCAGACATGCAACAACAGACTGGTTCCAAATTGAGAAAGGAGTACATCAAGGCTATATACTGTCACCCTGCTTATTTAACTTATATGCAGAGTACATCATGTGAAATGCCAGGATGGATGAAGCACAAGCTGGAATCAAGATTGCCGGGAGGAATACCAATAACCTCAGATATGCAGATGACACCACCCTTATGGCAGAAAGTGAAGAAGAACTAAACAGTCTCTTGATGAAAATGAAAGAGGAGAGTGAAAAAGGTGGCTTAAAACTCAACACTCACAAAACCAAGATCATGGCATCTGGTCCCATCACTTCATGGTGAATAGATAGGGAAACAATAGAAACAGTGAGAGATTTTATTTTCTTGGGCTCCAAAATCACTGCAGATGGTGACTGCAGCCATGAAATTAAAAGAAGTTTACACCTTGGAAGAAAAACTCTGACAAACCTAGACAGCATAATAAAAAGCAGAGACATTATTTGCCAACAAAGTTCCGTCTAGTCAAAGCTATATTTTTTCCAGTAGCTATGTACGGATGTGAGAGTTGGACCATAAAGAAAACTGAGCACCAAAAAATTGATGCTTTTGAACTGTGGTGTTGGAGAAGACTCTTGAGAGTCCCTTGGACTGTGAGGAGATCCAGCCAGTCAATCCTAAAGGAAATCAGTCCTGAATATTCTTTGGTAGGACTGATACTGAAGCTGAAATTCCAATACTTTGACCACCTGATGTGAAGAACTGACTCATTGGAAGAGCCTCTGATGCTGGAAGAGATTGAAGGCAGGAGGAGAAGGGGATGACAGAGGAAGAGATGGTTGGAAGGCATCACTGACTCGATGGACATGAGTTGGAGTAAACTCCAGGAGTTGGTGATGGACAGGGAGGCCTGGCACGCTGCAGTCCACGGGGCCGCACAGAGTCAGATGTGACTGAGTGACTGAACTGAATATGTTGTAATAATAAAATAATTATTATTTCTGGTGAAACTGGAAATCTGCCACAGTCAGAAGTCACACTCTTTGAAGAAAACCTATAAAATAATTCAGTAACACTTGCAGATTATTATCACATGAAACCCTTCACAATATGTTCCACACTCTGAGTATCCAATCTAATGACCCCTTGCTTAGAATGGCACTTGAGGGAAGCCTCCCAGACTCCCATTTGACATACAGATGTGGAAGATGAGACAAGGATGAGTGGGGTGATGGGCTGGTTAACAATATGTCAGAGGGTTGAGAAAAACTCAGGGTGAACAGTTTATAGCTTCTGATTTTGATTAGAGCAAGAGAAGTTACTATCAAATCTGCCAAACATGGCCATCACACCAAACACCACCACCACACCAAACACCACGATCTTCCCAGGATGCCCAGCATTTTCTTGCCAAGCTCAGTTAGACTCAGATTGCCCCCAGGTATCTGGTAGGAAAGTGATAGGAAGCTTTGGGTCCATAGGTGAGGAGCTGTCTACTGATCCAGCTTGTTCCCCTGCCTGACCTGTTTCTCACACCATCTTTTGACAAAGACCTGGCCAAGAAAAAGGTTTTTCTTTCACAGATGAGTAATAACCAGAAAGAAGTCAACATGAGGTCTGTGCAAAGGCAAGAAAGGAAGAGCATAGCCCAAGATTCTCTAAATCCCAAGGACTGGTATGCATGATACACACTGATAAGAACAACACATAGGGTATTTTATACATACTTGTATTTATAACACAGAGAAAATAAACCTAAACAGTAAACTCAAGTTGTTATAAAACATATACCTAGCAAAAGTAAGAAAACCTATAATTAAAAAGAACTAGAAAATAGAAAAGAAATAGAACTCATTTATTTAAAATGTAAGAAGATGGTGTTCTAAGTAACAGGATATTTTAAAAGAAATAGAGGAGTGATCAGTGTCTCAAGCATGTTATGGGTTCAGGGTGATCAGTCTAGGATCATCAGTGTTTCTGGAATCGTTGATTTTAGTCTGGTTAGTCTGAGCAGCTAGCCTCCTCCCAGCTGGCCAACTTAATTATGTCCTTTTATTCCTCTTGCACCCCTCGTGTCTTCCCAGAATGGGAAGGAAGCTAGATACCATCTTTAACGTTAATACCATTTTTAGCCATAAACAGTGACCATTTGCTTCTGCCTCAAGGGAGGCAAACCGAAGACAAAGTCCCATCCACCCACTTATTCCTCCAGGGTTCAGAATTTGGTATTTCTGGGTATGGTGTAGTCCCATCTTAAAAGTCACATATGCCTTCCCATTGTGTGTGTGTTAAGTTGCTTCAGTAGTGTCTGACTCTTTGCGACACTATGGACTGTAGCCCGCCAGGCTCCTCTGTCCATGGACTTCTTCAGTCAAGAATACTGGAGTGGATTGCCATTTCCTCCTCCAGGGGATCTTCTCAACCCAGGGACTGAACCCACATCTCTTACTATCTCCTGTATTGGCAGGCGGGTTCTTTACCACTAGTGCCACGTGGAAAGCCCTCCCATTGTCCAGAGATAAACTAATAAACAAGTCATATGTCTCCTCTCTCCTCATTACATGCGTGCACACACACACACACACACACACACACACACACACACACACACACACACACGTGAATATTGGGATGGGAGCAGATTAACAGCAAAAAAAAAAAAAAAAAGCCCCAGTCAGCAAAGGGAATAATAGGAAACACACCCCAGTCACTGATCCATACCAAGCAAGTTGTGGCAGGCAGGAATTGTGAAGACTTCCCAGACCTGGTAACAGAGTAAGTTCCTCATTTACAGCCTGGTTCTACACACTTGTGTGAACATCCTTAATCTCTTGAGCTCTTGATTTTGTCCTCTTACAGACTTTTGCCTGAATATGAAGTAGCTACTGAAGGCTATACCTTCTTTGGGGCTTCTTGTCTTTTGAGCTTAGCTTTCTGCAGGTTTAGAAGCCTGTTTGTCTTAAGGTTTGAGCAATCACAGGCATTGCAGGTCAAGCTTGTGATTTCTTTGGCAATACTTTTCCTTTAAAAAAAAAATAAACAGGTAGGTCCCCATCTATTTATTCACAGTGAGCTTCATATGAAACCAATTACAGCTACTATCGCCTCCCAGGTGGAGCAGTGGTAAAGAATCCATCTGCCAATGCAAGAGATGCGGTTTTTATCCTTGGATTGGGAAAATCATCTGGAGGAGGAAGTGGCAACCCGCTCCATTATTCTTGCCTGGAAAATTCCATGGACAGGGAGCCTGGTGGGCTACAGTCTATGGGGTCACAAAGAGTCAGACACAACTGAGCGACTGAGCACACACTGAGCACATAGCTAATATCTCATCTGGTCATAATTTTGAACAGCTTGATGGAGATATAATTCACATATCAAATAATTCACTTATTTAAAGTATTTAAGACACTTTAGAATATTAAAAATATTTAATGGTTTTTAGCTATTCAGTCCCTGGAGGAGGACATGACAACCCACTCCTGTGTTCTTGCCTGGAAAATCTCAAGGACTGGGCAGGCTAGCGGATACAGGCCACAGGGTTGCAAAGAGTCGGACATCATTGAAATGACTGAGCATGCATGCATGCAGCATATTCAGAAAGTTGAGCAACTATCATGATAATCAATAGAGCATTTTAATTACCCAAAAGACAACCTTTACCCACTCTCCTCACTCTCATCAACCCCCTCTCCCACCACGCACTGCCAGTCCTGGGCAACCACTAATCTATTTTCTATCTCTCTGTATTTGCCTGTTCTGGCATTTTCCATAAATGAAATAATTCACTTTCTGATCTTTTGAGACTATTTTTCTTTCACTGACCATACTGTCTTCAAGGTTCATCTGTGTCATGAGATATAATAGTGCCTTGTTTCTTTTTCACTGCTTAATAATATTCAATTGTATGGGTATAACACATTTTATTTATCCATTCATCACTTGATGGGTATTTGGGTTGTTTCTACATTTCGGTTACCACAAACAATGGCACTATAAACATCTGAGGACAAGGACAAGATTTTGTGGATACATTATCTCTCTTGGGTATATACCTAGGATATATATCTTAGGTATGTCTTAGAATATGTGGTAAAGAATCCACCTGCAATGCAGGAGCTGCAGGAGACAGGGGTTCAATCTCTGGGTGGTGAAAATATCCTGGAGGAGGGCATAGCAACCCACTCTAGTATTCTTGCCTGGAGAATCCCCATGGACAAAGGAGCCTGGTGGGCAATAGTCCACAGGGTCTCAAAGAGTTGGACATGACTGAAGCAACTTAGCACACACACATAGATCATATAGTAATTCCATAGTTAACATTTTTAAGAAATGCCAAACTGTATCCTCAAATATCTGTTCCAATTTATATTCCAACCAGCAATGCATGAAAATTCTGGGTTTTTTTTTTTTAACCATTCTTGTCAACACTTGTTATTATCTGTTTTTTTATTATCGCCATCCTACTGGGTGTGAAATGATAGTTCATTATGACTGCTCATTATTTTTAAGCCCTAACCTGTTTCCTTGGTTATCTTTTGTGTTTGACCCATTCTCCTCACTCTCAATTTAAAACGGTGCCCACTGTGATGCCTCCTAAATGTGTAGATCAGGATGATATGTCAGGGTTTTACTGCTGAGCTGGTTCCTAACATCTGACAGAGGAAAAATAATGGGAATTCCTGTGAGTAATCTTATATCCTTTTGTTTGGAGCTATTGAACCAGTTGGTTTTTTCCTAAATTATTGAAGCTTCAATCAGTTTAGATTTGGGGCCACAGGTAGCCTGAGTAGAGCTCTTGCTTCTTTCTGTGTCACCACAGGCTTACAATATTGTACCCCACCATCTATAATAATTATATAGGAGAAAAGTGCTACTTATTTGCAAACTAGCTAATTATTTCCTATAGTGTAGTATCTTGATAAAAGGGGCAGTCAACCTATCAATATTTTCATCTTTAAAAAATGCTACGTGTAAATCTATGGCTGATTCATATCAATGTATGACAAAACCCACTGAAATGTTGTGAAGTAATTAGCCTCCAACTAATAAAAAAAACAAAACAAAACAAAATGCTTGTCTTGTAGGTACAACCTCCATTTGCATATAATTTTACCTTCAGAGCTCCCACAGGTAGAGATTTGCCAATGTTTGTCATAATACAACATGGACCATCAGTTTTCCAGGATGTACCATCCATTTTCTTGCTGCCCATCACAAAACAAATAAATCAGTATCACAGGTTGTCCTGTAGCAATACATTTCAGGAGCTACTTTCGAAAGAGAGCTAAGCTTCTTTCCCAATAGACCAGCTGATAAAGAATCCACCTGCAATGCAGGAGACCCCAGTTAGATTCCTGGGTTGGGAAGATCCCCTGGAGAAGGGATAGGGTATCCACTCCAGTATTCTGGCCTGGAGAATTCCATGGACTGTATAATCCATGGGGTCGCAAAGAGGCGGACACGACTGAGTGACTTTCACTTCACTTTAAGCTTCCAAATAAAGCCAAACTTCTATAAAGAAGCAACTAAAAAGATAGTGGCTCAAACAAAATAGAAGTTTATATTTTTCTCAATAATTATCCAAAATTTGGTAATTGGTCTTTGGCAAATAGATGACTCTAAGACAAAAAGATATCCAGGAAAAACAATTTTCCCTCATTACTATTCTATCAACTCTCAGTTAAGGAGATGTTCTCCTTAATTGCATCCCACAAGCTGACCCTTCTGCACCAAGACCACATTTCAATCTGTAGAAGGTAATAAAAAAATAATATAAAAGACAGTACTTATAACTCTATTTTAGCCATTTAATGTTTACATCGTGTTCTGTCTTGACTTTTACCTATCAACATGTATTCACATGTAAACACATACAGCAGAGAAGAGCTGCTGATGAAAGCTATTTCAAAAGCATTTAGATATTTTCAAGACCTATTGTGATTGCTATGTAAATCTTGGCAAAAAATAAACAAATGTATAAAAAGCCTTTTGAGAAAATCATGCAAATTTTTTTCTTTTAATCTTTTTAGGTGATAAATTACATTAGATGTCTTTATATACCTTGCATAAACACTGCTTGGCCATGATGCACTTTTCCCATAATCTTCAGGAATCTATTTGGTAATAGTTGATGTCAAATTTATATATGAATTAATGGATAACATTCAACTATCTACTTCTTGGACAGTCTTTGTTCTATTTTCCTATAGATGTTATAGAACTTTTATAAAATGAAGTTGGTAGCTCTTCCTCTTTTGTATTTCTTCTCTATAGTTCATACTCAGTAGAGATAGCTTCTTCCTTAAGAGTTTGGTCAAGCCTGTCCCTTCCCACAGCTGGGCTTTGTGACTCTGGAAACTGAGATTTAGTTTCTTTAATGATTACTGGTCTTTTGTAATTTTCTTTTTCATCATATTTTGCTTGATAGTTGTCCAATTAAATCTGAGTCTACACTCCATAATATGTCTCAAATCTGTCCCATCTTGAATAAAATGGAATGTGACCAATCCAAAACATAATTCTCTCTTCCTAGACAGTTGCAATGCCATTTAATAATAATTTTCCTTTTCCTACTTTTTCCTCTCTTCAAGTTAGTTTCCAGCCAATAACGTAAGTGATCATGTGAAAACATGAAATAGACCGTGTCAGTCCCCTAAGACTGAGCTCTTAGCTTGGCCCTCCAACGGTCCAAAGATGATATTTGTCTCTTAATTTCAGACTCATAGATCCATGAGTCAATATCTTAAAGACTTACCCTGGCATCAGTTGTTCAGAGCAGCTAATTTTGTTCTTTCAAAAGTGTTCAAAGGCTGTTTTTATCTTGATGTCGATTCCAAAAGACCAAGTCTCCAGGTTTCAGTTCATGCAAGAGTTGATCAGTTGGCCTTTGAGGAAAAGTCACCCACATCTTTTAATAGGACTGTGTGTATTGTATGAGTTCCCTGCACTTTTTGACCATGTTATCATGCAACAAAGGACAACCAAAGATTATAAGTGATATCACTGGATTTAGGAGTTAGCCTTTTCTAACTTATAGAGCCAACTAACTGACAAATAAATTGATGTGTTTATAACTATAACTATGGACGTTACATTGGGCCTAGGAAGTTCAACTGTTCTGGAAAGTTTAGCTCAGTTTAACATGAGAATTCCTTCCATTTGCCTGCAGATTGAGAATGGTACAGACCTAGGATCATTAAACATTTTTTATAAAGTGTCAGGTAATAAATAATTTAGGCTTGTGGACCATGTGGTGTCACTGGTAACTACTCAATTCTACAGCTTACCATATAAGTGGTAATAGATTATATGAAATGAATTTATGTTCCAATAAAACTTTAGTTTTAAAGACAGCAGACTGGATTGTCCCATGAGTCATTGTTTGCCAACTTCTGGCATAGGTATATTTGATTAAGTGGTAGTGTTTTGTAGAAATTCTTAATGACAGTAATTCTTAAGGTAGCTCAGAATTTCCCAGGTAAGGAACATGAAATTAGGATTGCATTTTTGCTGTTCTCAGAGTTGTAACTCTTCAAGAGAAAAAGGACTCATCATATTCTGAAATTAGGCTGACAACAATGAGAGCACATTCATATTTCATAGCAGAGGGCATTAGTATGGAGTCCATTTGAAGGTGTTTACATGGGGTCCTATAGTTTGACTTCTGTCCATGTCCCACCCTAACAATTTTGCTAGAATTGTGCTGTTGGCAGGTGAGGCATGGACAAAAGACCTACTTCTTGATTTTTTTTCTCAATTTGCCTACTATGTTGCTTTAAAACAGTGGTCAATTTATTCCTGCTGTGGTGGAAAGATCTCATGTAAAATCTTAGCAATTTTTCACATGAGCTCTTCTGCCTCAACCAGATTACCATCCTGAGAATGTAGTTTATATTCAGGTCATTTACAGTATTTTTTTTTATCTGATATTGAGGCTGAATTGTAGCATTCTATAATGGTATCTTTGAACTCCATTGAAGACTTGGTTTGGGGAGATAATTACAAATCTCTTTGCAAGAATGGCCTGGGCAGTATAATGACAAGCAAGGGGGTTCCCTTAGCCCAGGGATAAGTTCGTTTTTAAAGACTCTTGTAAGTACCTTTATAATAGAAACTTCCTTTGCAGCATCAGACTGTCTACAGAAGTTCCTTGGCTTGTCCATTGTTTTAGGGTTCCTTCTGAGATTAAGGAGACTCACTATTTCAAAGTATCTCAATTTAGTAGACACCCAGAGATATATCTACAGTGTGTTTATAAATCAGCTTTTTCCCCCTAACTAGTTGGAAACTTCTAATGAAGGCAATCAGTTTTGTCATTTGAACTGATTTACTCCTCACTATGGAAATATAGTCTGAGGATGAAGTCAAATCTGTAATGGAACAGCCAGACTAATCATTTCTCATTTCTGTATGTGACCTATTAATAAACAGAATCAAGTTTGGATTTTTCTAAGGAGTTTCTTACAAGTATCTGGGGCATGGACAATTCTGAGACAGATACTAAAGAGTTACTTGTTGCTTCCTTTTGATAGAAAAAGGAGAGAATTTGCTGTTTATGTGTTACTGTGATGAACAGTAATATATAAAAGAGAATATAATAATTTTCATGAAATGTAAGCCAACTTGTAATGAAATAAGTACTTTTCAGTAAGTTTCAAGGATTATCCAGTCAGAAGATCATTAGATTCGTGAAAGATCTCAAAATTATGTCAACAGAAGCCTTCCTGTGTTTTATAGCAGCTTCTACAGCCCGAGCAAAGATGAAATAGTCTTTGTTCATGGATCAAGAGAAAGACTCTAATTCACTATAAACTTCACCAGATGGTTTATGAATTCATGGAGAAATCTGTTTGTGGGTTAGGCAGACCTAAAGTAGGGAGTTGCTAGAGGTAACTTCAGTTTGCAAAATGCAGTCTCCTGTTGGGAACATAACAGGAGAAAATGATTTTCTGAGGAAGTGGGAACCCAGTGTTGGAAAAAGCTGGTGGGAATTCTCCTGAATGGTCTGCCTAGATGTGCTTTCAATGACTTAAGGTCAATGAGAGGTAAGAGGCGAAGCATATCATGGCTCAGTCAGGCATCGTTGGTTTTTTTTTTCTTCTTGACACTTTGTGTTCTTTTTGAGAAAGGTGAATTTTAGAACTTTTTTTTATCTTCAGTTTGCAAAAGGTAATCCACATTTTTGGATGAAAGTGGAATTTGTGGTGAATTTGGGGTCCTTCAGAGCCTGTGAAAAGACAAAGCTCATTAATTCTTGGTGGTATGATAGTCCATGTATACTAGTTGATTCTCTCAAATATTGACTACCTAAAAGTAAATAGATTTGAAAGAAAGCAGAATCTCAATCCGTGACTATAAAATATGCTTCCGGTGGAATTGAAGGAAAACCAATATTTACAAGGACTATTGGATGGAATGAGTCATTTGTCTATTATTCCTTCAAGAAAGATCTTATTTCTTGTTTTGCTTCTGATTTCAAATGGTGTTGTACAAGTTTGGGGAAATGTTTGGATGCATCAATACATACTTGCAGGGTTCAGCATCAATAATCTTACTGACACAGGTAGAATTTTTGGCTCAAAGGGAGTCTATTATAGAGATCTTAAGGCTTTGTCTGTTTAAGTGCAAAGTAAGTCTGTGTCCAAATTAACTGTAAGTGGACTAGGAATAGGAAGACATCCTAAGTTAAAAGGAGAAACTTTTTGACAATCTCTTCATTTGGCCTTTGTACTTACATAAAAAATGTTTTCTGATTAAATTGTTTGATATGATATCATAGAGGAGAAAAACATTTTTAAGGTAAAGGATAGCAGATAGTTAACCAAAATTTAATAAATGTTTCAGTAATTTAAACCAATAGATTCCAGGTGAATAGTCCTATACTAACTTTGTATAGCCCTAAAAATCATAGACTCAGAGAATGTAAAGCTATATGAGACCTTTAAAGTATATCTATTTTCACCCTTTTTATTTACAATGACCCTATAATTTTGAAACAAGAATAACATTCTACTTCTCTTTGTATCTCTTTCCAACATTTTTGTAGACAGTTTTTTACTCAGATACAGTGCCTTATACAGAGTTTAAACACTCAGCAGTTATTATAAACTTAAGGAAACCAAGATCTTACAAGATGATCAAGTTTCTGCTGAAGTTATTGTCCTAGAATAAAACTAATTGCGTCATTATTTAAAATTATTTTCTACTTTTGCATTTTTTTCAGAATAATTTTCAAACCACATAGCTGGGGTTACATAGTCATTTACAATATGGCACCCAACTACTTCTTTAGTCACTATATCCTAAGTGTCCTACATCATCACAATGCAAATCTTAACATTTATCCAACAAGTTGCAGTGTGTTGAATATTTATTCATAAGGTGAGTTAAGAAAGGAAATTTTCCAAACCTCTTGACAATTGTTCTCATTATTAGCATCTATAGTTAAGAATTTTCTACACATTTATAGTTTAAATGCATATTGTTATGTTATGCCTATTTTGTTTTCTTCACTGAAGATTAAAATATATGGTCCAAACCTACAATTTTATAATGTACTTGAAGGTATGCAGTTAGGTACTCTTGGAACTTTTCTTCTTAAATCTAAATAAATGTTTCCACCTTAGAGCATTTATCTGCCTATTTTAGCCCTTTGAGTCACTATTGTAGTTTTCTCTATACTCTTTCCAAGTTCCTTTCACAAAGAAAATGTGATGTAGTGCATAAAATTGTTTATAGTATTTATCAAGCATTTATTATAAGACTTAGCCTGAAAGAGTGATGATGTAATCTACCCTCCTGTTTATGCATGAATATGTATTATGTTTGCCCTGTAACAGTGGCAGTCCAAGGCTGATTCATGGCCACTGATGTGTCATTCTCTGGATTAATTATGTTAGGCCTGCTTTGATCTGTATGACAAAACTATGTGATATGCATAGTTGGATTCTATAGTTTAAGACAAGAGCAGATATTCAGAGCTTGCATTCAGACTGTTAAATGATGTAACCAAATAATAAGTCATCTATGATGTCTTTTTAGAGCAGTTCAGCCACAAGTACTGCCTTATAAAATTTGAACTCTGAGCTCTACTGTTGCTATTTCTCCTCACCTACATTCATGTTGGAAAATGAAAGACAACATTTGTTTTTTATAATCAGTTTAGCTAAATTCCAGTCATGTTTTCTAACAAATTAAATTTTGACTATAAAAGGCTCTTCTTTCCAGAGACTTCCATCTTGCACAATGAAAATGTGGTGCAGGTCATAATATTGTCCTGATTACTTCCTATTCGAGTAGCTATTACTTTCTCTGCTAATGATACTCCGTATCTATACTCTCCACATATATGTTCCAAATTATTGTTGACACTGAAAGAGCCATATGACTCAAGTAGGTGTAACCTGCCTCTTCCATGGCTCCAGGCCTGTCAGCACAGTATGCTCATTTCTCCCTTAATTAATGAGCCTTATCTTTTACAATGTTTTTGTCGTTCCTTAGTGTCCATGAATTCAGATACCTGACTGTTTTGAGTTTCCTTCTATGAGAGAGAATGACAATGAGACAAAATGACAATGAGACTCAATGACAAAAGAGAATGACAATTCTCTTTTGAGAATTGTGGAGCTGGAAAATAATATATACTGAAGAGCTATCTAACCCATAAATGTTTTTGATGTTCTGCAAGTTATTTCAGAATTCTAGAGTAAATTACTTTCCTTACCGATGATGAGAATTAGAACAGCTATCCATCTTTGTGTGCTCTTTTAAGATAATATTAATGAGAAGTTTTTCTTTGTTTTTAGTTTAAAATCTTACATGCTAAATTGCTTCAGTCGTGTCTGACTTTTTTATTTCATTTCCCCTTCAATCAGGCTTCCCTGGTGCCTCAGACGGAAAAGAATCTGCCTGCAGAGCAGGAGACCCGGGTTCAATCCCTGGGTTGGGAAGATCCCATGGAGAAGGAAATGATAATCCACTCCAGTATTCTTGCCTGGAAAACTCCATGAACTGAGGATCCCAGCAGGCTACAGTCCATGGGGTCACAAAGAGTCGGACACGAGTGAGTGACTTAACTTTCTTTCCCCTTCAGTCAGTGCCCTCTACTGGTTATTCTTTTCGAGAAACCAGATTTAGAGATCTACATCAAGATCTGGAAGAATGGCAGGCTGGAAAGGCGATGAACTGTTAGCAATTACATATCCTGGCTCACTTTGAGCTGCTAGGGCTTCTTCACATATTAAGATCTACATACTTATTATCAGATTAATATAAAACAATCCTAAGACCTCACATTTATATATCAATATAACAGATTAAATGTTTGAATGCTTGCCATTATATTTATGAAGTAAAAATGTGAAAGCTCAGTCATGTCCAACTCTTTGTGACCCTGTGGACTATAGCCTTCCAGGCTCCTCTGTCTATGGAATTCTCCAGGCACAAATACTGTAGTGGGTTGCCATTCCCTTTTATATGGTTTCCATTCCATATAAAAAGAAATATGTCCTTTTCCCCATTCCTTTCTTTCCTCTCATGGAAACTGCTCCGTATATTAGTACTTAGGGTGAATGAGTTACCTCCTGGTTTCCTGCTTACTGGGCTATCCAGGTGGTTCAGTGGTAAAAACCCACCAAGAGACCAGTGTTCGATCCTCGGGTTGGGAAGAGGAAATGAGAAGAAACCCAATCCTTGGGTTGGGGAGAGGTTGCCATTTCCTCTGGGGAGAAGGAAATGGCAACCTGCCCTAGGATTCTTGCCTTCCTTCCTCTGGGGAGGAAATGGCAACCTGCCCTAGGACTCTTGCCTGGAAAATTCCACGGACAGAGGAGCCTCGTGTGCTACAGTTCATGGGGTTGCAAAGAGCTGGACACCACCGAGTGATTGAGCACACAGCACATTTTATGTGAAGACTTGCTTATGATTTTCCACTTTCTCTGGTCTTCACTTCTTGTGTTTTATACCTGTCCTTTGGAGTAATTTTTTACCTATTTGATATATAATTATCTACTAGTAACAATTTTTCAACTGAAGTGTGTCAGAGAACACTTTTATTTTGCCTTTATTTTTTAACTTTGTTATGCATCTTAAAAATAAGTATTTTCTACATGGTCAGAATATGATCTCATTGAAAGTAAGAAATCCTTATTTCTAAGAAAGCTTATTTATAAGGTAACATAGAGGCCATATTGTCACTTCTTTTTTAAAATTTATTTATTTTTGACTGCAGTGGATGCTGGGTCTTTTTTTTGCTGTGTGGGGCTTTCTCTGGTTGGGCAGGTGGAGGCTACTCTATAGTTGTGCGTGAGCTTCTCATTGCGGTGGCTTCCCTTACTGTGGAGCAGGGGGCTCTGGGCCATAAGGGCTTCAGTAGTTGTGGCCTGTGGGCTCCACATTGTTCCTGGGGCTCTAGAGCGAGGGCTCAGTTATTGTGCTGCATAGGATCAAGCCCGTGTCCCCTGCATTGATAGGGACATTCTTAACCACTGGGCCACCAGGAGTGTCCCTGTCATTTCTTATTCAGACTTTCCCAACTGCCCATAATGTCCAAAACAACTGAAGTTCAATACCATGGATTTAATTTACTTTTTGTGTCTTTTCAGAAATGGCCATTGACAGTTGTTGGACTTTTCCCATGCAAGCAAAAAGTAATCTCTCATTTCTGCGTTTTGTGCTGTACAGATAGATGTCCAGTCTCCCTTTCTCCGTTCATCTTATGGTTTCAAAACCAACTGATATTTGTTGCCAGATTTTTATTGTCATCAAGATCTACAATAATCAATCATTCCTCCTAATTCTTTTACAGAATTTTCTAACTTTCCCGTATTACATGGGGCTACTTAGTTCCCTAAACTACAGTTGCTATTGAAATGAGGAACACATTTTAAACTATTTCTCTTTAATTGTCAAATTTCAGAGTCAATTAGTAGTTTCTTTGAATAGACCCTTGAGATTTCTTTTCTATTAAATATAATCATAGGCCCAAGCATTTTCATAGATTGTGTTGCAGTCATTTACAATAATTATTCTTTATTAAAGCCCAACTCAAATTGTCAACAAATTTGACTAGAGCGAGTACCTTTAACTTTGCACCTGTCCCAGCCCAAAGTGAATTTAATTCCATGTCTATTCTCGGACAATAGATGAAGCGCAAACCAATTACACCTAGCACTTAAGGTGACTCTGATAGGGGAAGATAACATACCTGAAATAAGCTGCAAGAGAATTTAAAGATACATCTAAAATGTGTAATGGAGAGAACAACATGAGGGTCTGAATACTATTATTCATGTTCTCTGACTTTTGTTGAGGGGTTTTAAATTATTTTTCATTCATTCATTTATTGAGAAATAATTAAGTTCTCACTGTATTCCAGCAATTCTGAAAAATGTTGAGGATAAACTGAACCCAAAACATGTATACTCTCTGTCCTCTTTGAGATTTGTTGTAGTGGTGGAGGATCCTTAATCAGAATGCCTTGTTAATAAATTTCAAATGATCACTCTGATGGGTGCTGTGAAGGAAAGAGTTTGGGGAACCAGTTGACTTGGTCTGAGACTGCAGCAGAAGTTCCCTAGAGAATGTGATACTCCATCTGAGAATACATGTGTAGGATTTGCATAGGTGGAGTTAGGGAGGAAGTGGAGTAATCTTTCAGGCTAAAAAAAAAAAAAACAAAAGACTAATTCTAGGCAATGGAAGATGAGAGTATTTCAAATAAATAAACTTCAACAGTCAATGTCATTGAGAAATCATGTGAACGGATACTAAAACCTTGTGAAAGCTATTTTGATGCAGGGTAAAGGCATTTATTTGTATACCAAGTAAAATCTCTGAAAGCATATCACATAATTCTTAGTAGAAGTTTATAATGGAAAATTATGCTGGGAATTGAAGTAGAACAAAAGGGAATTGTTTGTTTTTTATTTTAAAGCTTCCTTAATTTTGGAATTATTTTCACACATCAATATTATTTTTCAAATTAAAAAAAAAGGAATTTGCATACACTCATAGGATTAAATTCCCAAATCTATTTTTGTTCATTAAAAACCTGTAAGACAAAGTAAATGCATCATCTGATATTTTCATAATTCCATAATGTATCCATGTATACAGAAGAATATAGGCGATTACTGTGCAGGCAAACTAAGATAATTCAAGTAAATAAAAATAATTTTTAAAAAAAAAGACTCCTCTATACACCTAGAATAGGTACTCTGTACTCCTGGGTCTTGGAGTTTTGTTTTTGTCACTCTTTCTTAAAAAGCATTATGGCAAGAATAAGAATATTAGATTTTACGGCACCCAGTCTTTATTTTGTTGTATAGAAGTATCCCGCAATTCAACTGAGAAACTGATTTTCTATCTGCAATTTTTTAAAAAGAGAACTAACCACCGAATTCACAAATGAAAGCTTTAGGCATAAAGAATTTAGTCTTTTCTCCTAAATGTATTATTCGCTTCATTAATTTTTGGAAGAAACTACCCTAAATGGAGAAAGAGTAGAGAGACTTGAAAACCTCACAGTTCTTGGGAAAGACTCTCTTTGCATAGAATCGTTCATCAATTTCAACTGTAACAGAAAGTAATGGAAACGTGATCTGAATGGGTAGCTGAAAACTGAGTAATAACATAAAACTCCATTGAAGCTGTTCATCAGATATAAGGTACAGCTTGTTCCTTGCATTGTAAGTGTTTAAATGTTGTGGGTATTTTTGCCAAAATTAAAACATTTCCCCAAAGGAATAGTAGTGATATCATGTGAGTATAGTTAAAAGCACTTAATCTTCAAAGGGCAGAAGATTTGTGGCATGTTTTTATAAATCATTTAAAATAAGAACTAGTATAGTCACAGATATGTCTTTTCTTAGAATATATGGGAAACTATTCCATCTGAAAATTTAATCTTCTTTTTTCAGGGAATAAAATCAATTTAAAGCTAGAAATCTCTGACACAGAGGGCAGATTTTTTGTTTGTTTTAGGTGCTCCTAGTTGTGTATTGTCCACCCTCAATTTCAGTAATTTTTTTCAGATTTTCTTAATTTTGTACATATACTACTTACCTCTAGTTTATATGCTTATATTTATAGCATTTTATAGCTATTGAATTAAATTCTGTGCCTGTCCAACTTCTTCTTAAAAAATCTTAAAATTAAGTCTAGAAATATTTTTAATTGAAAAGCAACAAATTAAGAATTAATTTATGGTCCCAAGAAAAAGAGACAAGCAAAATCCTATAAAATTCTCCAGGTATTTCCCCTGTAAATCTTTGAAAATTGTTTAATCTTTTGGCCTTTTTAGTGACTGGTATTTTGATATTTAGAAAGTATGGAATTATTATTCCAAAAATATTTTGTAAGAAAAAAAAATCTCTCAATGGCTTGGGTAGAGCTTTGTTACTCAAAAAATTAAAAAGAGAGGGACTAAGAAGGAAATAAAAGAATTGGTGCTACACAGTGTCTTCAAGGCAAGATGAGATTACTGGCATGTTTTCAAATAAATGAATTATATGGCACTTCTATTTCCAGTTTTTTTAAGAAACCTCCACACTGTTCTCCATAGCGGCTGTACTAGTTTGCATTCCCACCAACACTGTATGACCCAGGATTCCCACTTCTGAGCATACACACCGAGGAAACCAGATCTGAAAGAGACGCATGCACCCCAATGTTCATCGCGGCACTGTTTATAATAGCCAGGACATGGAAGCAACCTAGATGCCCATCAGCAGACGAATGGATAAGGAAGCTGTGGTACATATACACCATGGAATATTACTCAGCCATTAAAAAGAATTCATTTGAATCAGTTCTAATGAGATGGATGAAACTGGAGCCCATCATACAGAGTGAAGTAAGCCAGAAGGATAAAGACCAATACAGTATACTAACACATATATATGGAATTTAAAAAGATGGTAACAATAACCCTATATGCAAAACAGAAAAAGAGACACAGAAGTACAGAACAGACTTTTGGACTCTGTGGGAGAAGGCGAGGGTGGAATATTTTGAGAGAACAGCATCGAAACATGTATATTATCAAGGGTGAAACAGATCACCAGCCCAGGTTGGATACATGAGACAAGTGCTCGGGGCTGGTGCACTGGGAAGACCCAGAGAGATGGGGTGGGGAGGGAGGCAGGAGGAGAGATCGGGATGGGGAACACATGTAAATCCATGGGTTATTCATGTCAATGTATGGCAAAAACCACTACAATAAAAAAAAAAGACAAATAAATAAATTAGGTACAGTTTAATCCATGAAATAAAATGAAGACCAAAAAGATCACAAAGATCCTGGGTTCTGCACTCTGAAATAGCTGTTTCCAAACTGATTTTTAGCATGAAAAAAAAATTAAAATCCATTGCTTTCAGCATTTTCCTGGTCTTCTTTGAGCATATTTTCAGGGCTATATTTTTCTAATGTGACATATTAAAAATATATATCATTAAAATTCTGATTCATGAGAATAAAGTTTAAAAGCTATAATTAATAATTTTTACATAAAATATTTAGAAGAAAAATATATCAACATTTTAGTCAATATCATTTAAAATATATGGGTATGATTACATATATATGCAAATATGTGTGTGAGATAGATACATATATGTTTGTGTATAAGTATATAAGTGTATATACTGTTCTAAATTTATTTATAATACTTGGAAGAAAATAAGATTTATATTCATGCCTTTTCATGAGCTTACTGTAGTGAATTCTTCAGTTGTCTAGAATTCTTTTTCCTAAAGGACAAAGGATCATCACCTTACTTTATCCATATTTTTAAAAGAGTGGAGTGATAAAAATCAACTTAATTTTCTATCTCTAGACAAATACTAAATTGATGCCTTTTTAGAGTTGACATCTATTAAGAGATACATTAATCCAATAGGGCTGAAAAAAGCAAATAAAAGAGCAAAGATGTGTGTGCATTCTTAAGAAACCTCTTTCTGAGTTTATTTTTCTGTATTTTTTAATTGACTCCTTAAAGGGCTTAGCATATATGGCCTATATATAAACCCATCATAGAGAAATGCTGGGATGGAAGAAGCACAAGCTGGAATCAAGATTGCCAGGAGAAATATCAATAACCTCAGATATGCAGATGACACCACCCTTATGGCAGAAAGCGAAGAACTAAAGAGCCTCTTGATGAAAGTGAAAGAGGAGAGTGGGAAAGTTAGTTGGCTCAAAGCTCAACATTCAGAAAACTAAGATCATGGCATCTGGTCCCATCACTTCATGGCAAATAGACGGGGAAACAGTGGCTGACTTTCTTTTTGGGGCTCCAAAATCACTGCAGATGGTGATTGCATTCATGAAATTAAAAGATGTTTACTCCTTGGAAGGAAAGTTATGACAAACCTAGACAGCATATTAAAAAGCAGAGGCATTACTTTGTCAACAAAGGTCAGTCCAGTCAAGGCTATGGTTTTTCCAGTAGTCACGTATGGATGTGAGAGTTGGACCATAAAGAAAGCTGAGCACTGAAGAATTGATGCTTTTGAACTGTGGTGTTGGAGAAGACTCTTGAGAGTCCCTTGAACTGCAAGGAGATCCAACCAGTCCTTCCTAAAGGAGATCAGTCCTGGGTGTTCATTGGAAGGACTGATGTTGAAGCTGAAACTCCAATACTTTGGCCACCTGATTCAAAGCACTGACTCATTCGAAAAGACCCTGATGCTGGGAAAGATTGAGGGCAGGAGGAGAAGGGGATGACAGAGGATGAGATGGTTGGATGGCATCACCGACTCAATGGACATGAGTTTGGGTAAACTCCGGGAGTTGGTGATGGACAGGGAGGCCTGGCGTGCTGCGGTTTGTGGGGTCGCAAAGAGTCGGACACGACTGAGCGACTGAACTGAACTGAACTGAGCCACCATCAGTAGCTCCAGCCCACTGCCATGATTCAGGATCAGACAAGGGTCTCAGTGTTCAATATGATCATCTTACATACCCAGCTCACTTTTTAATCAGCGGTTTTAGATTTCCTAAGCATCGTCCTGGGTTAAGATTTTAGTGCAGGTCTTTTTATCTTAATTTTTTTTTTATATAGCCTTACATTCCCTATCACTGTTAGGGTCTAAGATTTCTCCTCTCTTGGTACCAAGGTGTATGTTATCTCTGTGCTACCACAAAATCAGAGTATCACATCTTAACTGCTTTAAATTTAATTTTTACCCAGATATCCCCATCCATGCCCAGACCATTTGTCAAGAAGGAGTAAGAACAAGAGAGGAAAGCAAGCTTTTATAAAACACACAGAGACCTGTTATGTCCCACGTCAGCACATGTAGCCTCTCGGTAAGCAGTGTGCTTAGCTAGTGGTCACTACCCTTGTGATCTATGGTCATATCAGTTCAACAAAAACAAAAAATCCAGATATCCAAACCAGAATCTAGTTGAATTCCTTAGATCCTCTTTGGCCAGGCTATCATTTGGAGAATGTACCAGCTAGGCTAGTCTGAGATTGCCATCACTAGAAAGAAAAGAACATCATGTCCAGAAATGGTCCTGGCAGAATTCTGAATTTTCCAAATGAAATTAATATATATGTGTCCCTCTGTTCTTTTGGGCTTGATCATTACCCAGGAAGTGGCCAAAAGGAAATAACCCTTTTCTGGAGTCACCCCTACTAGTGACCAAACTGTTTTATGACATTTGAGGACCAGTAGGTGTTCAGGGCGGCAGAGTTCGAGATGTTTGGGGTGTTGATTATGAAAAGAACTTTCAGTTCATTGATGAGCAGCCTTTGAAATAAACTGTGCATCATTTTCAGACTGTAAATGATCAAGAAAGGGAAAAATATGAGACAGATTAGTTTCAGGGGCCACATTGATGTGTCCAGGGTCCAGGGCTGGCTGATTAGACTAGAACAGACCTAACTAGAACTAACCTAAAATGGTATTATCACTGGTTTAAGAAACCACAGAAAAATCTCAAACTAGTCAGGGTTCTAAAGATTCAATGGTCATGGTGATTGTGAATTTACTTCTCTCATTCAGCTTACCCATGAGTCTCTGTAACCGTTGTCCCCCGATTCTTAGCCATGTCAATCACAAGATAAGACAATATGTATTTATATATCCTTTCTTCGTGTTATGACACCTCTGACATAACTTGATGTCTTAAACTGAAGAGTAAATTTCTCGTGTTAGAATTTTAGGTAGGGCAGAAAATCTCCATATTTGAGCTCCTATGGTACTGTCAGATCACAAGTTTGCAACCATGTACTACATGAGACCAACTATGATGAAGGATGTTACTGTCTTTGCTGCTTCATCCAATGAGTGCAAGCAGTTTTGGTCACAATGATAGAGATACGAACACTTGTAAGATACTTCACATTTTACAAAGCAACTTCCACGTTATGATTTCATCTACTCAAGCACCCTTGGCAGTGACAGTTAATCACTAAGTCGTGTCCAACTCTTGTGACCCCATGGACTGTAGCCCGCCAGGTTCCATGGGATTTCCCAGCAAGAATACTGGAGTGGCTTGTCATTTCCTTCTCCAGGGGAATCTTCTCTGACCGAGTGATTGAACCCAGGTCTCCTGCATTGCAGGCAGACTCTTTACCACCTGAGCCACCAGGAAAGACTTTTCAAACACCCTTAAGAAGGTGAAATCCCTTTTTATAAATAATAATTATGTGATTTACCCAGTATCACACAATCTCAAAGCAGCAAAGCTAACACAAAAACTGGGATTTTTGATACTGAAAATCTGGTGCTTGTCCAGAGGCATCATTAAAGCTTTCCTCTGAGAAGGAAATTATGACTAAGGTCTTTTGTTTTGCTTGTGTGGAGACCTCCCTATGTAACTTGTAAATGTTCAGGAAAAGCTTGGGGATTTTTGCTACTTAATTACAAGATTGGGTCAACTAATATAATGGCCCTGGATTCTCAAGTTCTCATTAGATACTTTTGATGTTGAAGGTTATTGTGTGCAGCAGTGGATGCAGAAGGTTGATTTGGCCCAGGCTGTCATTCCACCCGCCCCCTTCCCCCAATTACCTGCATGATGTACTGGTCGGGTGGGCAGTGCTACTGAAGAGTTCTTTCATCTGAGAGCAAAGATGAAAACAAACCACTGAGTTTTCCCTGCATTGTTCACTGGGTCTTTGTTTTATCTTCCAAAGGTTTGATGTTTGATGATGAATAAATTAGGATAAAATATGAATACACCCTCTGTAAGGACCCAGCGGGAAACATTGGCTGTTGAGCCAGATCTCAATCAACGAAAGAAAGGGGTTCATTTTGGCATCAAGACCAAGCTTGGGAAGCCTGCTTATTTAGAATAAAACTCAAGATGAAAAAAGGAAGTATGTGTGTATGATGTCTATGCAAGACAGATAATAAGTAGGCTTAGAAAAGTTTTGATTTTATGGAAACACCACAAATTTTATAATGTGTATAATTTAAGTAATTTCCTTTTCATATAATATAGTCTTTAAAAATATTTATTAAGGAATTATTTCCCCATTCTTAAATTAGCATAATACTTTTACTAATGTCTCTTGTAGGCTGAACATCTTTTGAAGTTTATGCATGTTTATTAGTATAAAGTATCTGTTGTTCACATAAACTGTTACTCAGCCTCATAGAGACAGCTGGAGCTAATTGTAAAAAGAAAAATTTTATGGAAACTGGCTTTATGTGGAATTTTGTGAACAGTGTCATATACTTGGTGTTAATATATCTTTCCTCTTATTGTCAAATTTAGATCTACTTCTCTCTTCCTGGTCTCCTACACATATAATACTTCTTTTAAAGGTTGCTATGGGTTGTTATTCTGGGAAGAGTGCCTTAAGTGACCCAGTCACATTATTTTAAAGGCAGGATAGGTGGTAAGAGCACGCATATCTAGGATGGTGTGTGGTTCTATGATGTTACCATTCTCCTCACATCTGCCCTACCATGAAAGCTGCCACAGAAGTTAGCAACTCCCCACTCTTTCTGTCACTCAGCTTGTAGATAGAGGCTGGCTTTTGTCTGCAGCACTCCTTTCGTCTAGGACAAGCCTGAAAGTAAGTGATGGAAGCTTTGGCATGGGTTTCAATTCTAAATTATGCAAGAGGGATAAAGTTCACCCAAGGAAATGTCAAGTGGGCAAAATTTTTTCCTGGCATCAGGTTTTGTGTGTTTTCTCCTCTTTACCGTGTCCTTCTTTTTCTCTGATTTCAGACTCCAGGACGGCTATGAAATGAAACATTAGTAGAGATTGTGATACAGGCGGGGAAGCGTTCATCCGTATTGTACATAAACGAAATGAGCTTACTACTTCCAGACTTATTTACATTAGCCTCCTTTTCATAACTGTACAGCCCAAAACTTAATTTTTTAATTGAAATACAGCTGACATATAATATTATGTTAATTTCAGATATGCTACATAATGATTTTATATTTGCACATATTATGAAGTGATCATCATGAAAAGTCTAATAATTATTTGTCCCAATACAAGGTTATTACAGTATTATTGAACTTATTTTTAATGCTATATGTTAGTTATATCCTTGTGAAGCAGATAAAGAATCCACCTGCAATGCAGGAGATGCAGGTTCAGTCCCTGGGTTGGGAAGATTCCCTGGAGGAGAGACTGGCCACCCACTCCAGTATTCTTGCTGGGAAAATCCCATAGACAGAGGAGCCTAGTGCGCTATGGTCCATAGAGTTGCAAAGAGTTGGACGTGCCTGAAGTGACTGAACATGCACACACACAAGTTACTTACATTATAAATTGGAGATTTATACCTCTAAATCCCCTATATTTCATCTACTATTCAGCCCTCTCTTTTCTGGCAACTACACATTTGTATCTGAGTCTCTGTGTTGTGGTTTGTTTTGCTTTGTAGATTACACATAAATGAGATCATGTGCTATATAACTTTCTCTGTCTGACTTATTTCTTTTAGCATAATACACTCTAGGTCTATACATGTTGTCCCAAGTGGAAAGCTTTTTATGGCTGAGTAATATCCATTGTGTTTATATATCTGTATGTATGTATATACGTGTATGTGTGCATATATGTATGTGTATGTCTGTATGTATATGTGTGTGTGTGTATATATGTAATGTTTTCCTTGTCCATTTGCCTATTGACGGACACTTAAGTTGTTTCCCTGATAGCTTCCCTGACATCTGAGTTGGTAAAGAATCCGCCTGCAATGCAGGAGACCTCAGTTCACTTCCTGGGTTGGGAAGATTTCCCTGGAGAAGGGATAGGCTACCCACTCCAGTATTCTTGGGCTTCCCTTGTGTTTCAGCTGGTAAAGAATCCATCTGTAATGCGTGAGACCTGGGTTCGATCCCTGGGTTGGGAAGAGCCCCTGGAGAAGGGAAAGGCTGCCCACTCCAGTATTCTGGCCTGGAGTCACAAAGGGTCACAGAAAGTCAGACATGACTGAGCGACCTTTTTTTCAAGTTGTTTCCATATCTTGGCTATTGTTTTATTAAGTAATGCTGCCATGAACTTTGGGATGCCTGTATCTTTTTGAATTAGATTTTTGTTTTCTTCAGATAAATACTCTGAAGTAGGATTGCTGGGTCATAGGGCAGTTCTATTTCAGATATTTTGATGAACCTCCATATTTTCCAAGGTGGCTATACCAGTTTACATACCCATGAAAGTGCATGAGGATTTTCTTTCCACATCCTCTCCAGCGTTTATTATTTGTTGTCATTTTGATGATGTCATCTGACAGGTGTCAGGTGGCATCTCAGTGTGGTTTTGGCTTGAATTTCTCTAATGATTTGTGATGTTGAGCATATTTTGATGTGTCTGTTGGCTATCTGTAAGTCTTCTTTGGAAAAATGTCTTTTCAGATGTGTTCTTGTTTTAACTGGATTGCTTGAGTTTTCCTGATGTTGAGTTGTATGAGTTCTTTGTATATTTTAGATATTAACCCCTTATCAAATATATTATTTGTAAATATCTTCCCTAATTTGGGGGGATACATTTTTGTTTTCCTGATAGTTTTCTTCACGTTGCAAAAACTTTTTAGTTTTGTAGTTTCTCATTTGTTTAGTTTTGCTTTTTTTCCCCTTGCCTGAAAAGATATATCCAAAAAATAAAAGTACTGCTAAGACCAAGGTCAAAGAGCATACGTTTATTCTAGGAGTTTTTCCAATACCATTTACTGAAGAGGTTGTGTTCTCCTCATTATATAGCCTTGCCTCTTTTCTCATAGATTAAGCCCATATAAGAGTGGGTTTACTTCTGGTCCATTCATCTATGTGTCTGTTTCTGTGCCAGTACCATACTGTTTTGATTACTACAGATTTGAATTAGAGTTTGAAATCAGGAAGCATGATACCTCCAGCTTTGCTCTTTTATTCATGAATGTTTGGCTATTCAGGGTCTTGTGTGTTTCCATACAAATTTTATAATTATTTGCCCTACTTACGACTGCCCTACTTATGGAGGTTGCATTGAATCTTTGGATTGGCTTGGGTAATATAGTCATTTTAACAATATTCATTCTTGCAGTCCATGAACATGGTATGTCTTTTCATCAGTTTGTATCATCTTAAGTTTCTTTCATCAGTGTCTAATAGTTTCCCAAGTACATATCTTTTACTTCCTTAGTTAAATTTATTCCTAGGTATTTTATTCTTTTTGATCCAATTGTAAATGTGATTCTTTCCTTAATTTCTCTACCTCATTCATTGTTGGTGTTAAAAAATGCAACAAGTTTCCATAAATTAATTTTCTATCCTGAAATTTTACTGAATTCATTTCTTAATTCTAATCACTTTTGGGTGGCATAGTTAGGATTTTCTATATATAGTATCATGTCATCTGCAAAGAGTGACAGTTTTACTTCTTCCTTTCCATTCTGAATTCCTTTTATTTCATGATTGATTGCTGTGGCTAGAACTTCTGTCTTATGTTGAATAAAAGTGATGAGATCAGACATCCTTGTCTTATTCCTAATTTTAGAGGAAAAGCTTTCAGTTTTTCACCACTGAATATGATGTTGACTGTAGTTGTTATATATGGCCTCTGTTATGTTAAGATATGTTCCTACTATATCTACTTTGTTGATGGTTTTCATAAATGAATGTTGAATTTTGTCAAATACTTGTTTGCATCTATTTAGGTGATCATGTGATTTTTATTCTTCAATTTATTAACATGTATCACATGATCAGTTTGTTGATATTGAACCATCTTTGCATCCCTGGAATAAATTCCACTTGATGAGTATGAATGCACTGTTGAAATTGGTTTGGTAATATTTCATTGAGGATTTTTATAACTATCTTCATCTGTAATTTTTACCTATAATTTTCTTTCATTTTTTTTGTGGTGTTTTTGTCTAGGTTTGCTATCAGGGTGATGATGGCCTCATAGATTGAGTTGGGAAGCATGCTTTTTTATGTTCAGCTTGGGTAATTTTCCACTACTCTGTCTTCCAGATAATTGATCAATTTATTTATAGTGTATTTTAAAACTTCTGTTATTGTAGGCTTTAGCTCTGTTCAGTTCTTTATATTTTCTAACTCTCAGAAAATATCTTTATATTTTCTAACTCTCAGAAAATATCTTTATATTTTCTAACTCTAATTCTTATGTGTTTCTAAGTCTAGAATTCCCACTGTGTTCATCCATTCTTCTCCTGAGTTCATTGAGCATCATTACGATCAATGCCTTGAACTCTTTCTTGGGTTGATGGCTTATTTCTACTTCATTCAGTTCCTCTCCTGAGGTTTTGTTTTGGTCCTTCATTTGGAATGTTTCCCTTTATCTCCTCATTTTGCTTAACTTTCTGTGTTTATTTCTATGTATTAAGTAAGTTGTCTGTGTTTCCCAATCTTGAAAAAGTGGCCTTGTGTAGGAGATGTCCTATGGGGTCAAATCTCACACTTGCTTCTAGCCACCAGAGCTATATGCCCTAGGGTTGTTCCTGTGTGGGCTACGTGGGTCTTCCTTCTGTTATGGCGTGGCTGACTTCTACGTGTGCTGGTGGTGTGGGCTGACCCTGGCCTGCTCAGTTGCTGGGTCCTTCCTGGTGTGTTGGCTGTCGGGGCTCAGGACCAGTGTCAGCCCACGGATGGGTGGGGCTGAATCCCGAGGTAGTTGCTTGTGGGGCTGACTGGCCCGGAGCTGGTGCCAGCCTGTTGGCAGGTGGGGCTGAGTCCCTACATGACTGGCTGTGTAAGCTGGGGGTTCCCAGCACCACTGCCAACCTGCTGGTGGGCAGGTAAGCCCCAGCCCTAATAGGCTAGAGGAAGGACTCCAAAATGGCACTTGCCAGCACCAGTGTCCTCATGAAAGAATGTGCTCCCCCAAATGGCTGACATCAGTGTCTAAGTCCCTAAGGGGAGAGGCCCCAGTTGTCTCCTGCCTCTCAGAGGCTCTCCAAGACTGTAAGTGGGTCTGGCCAGGAAACATTCAATTTACTGCCTCTGTGCTGGGATTTGGAGCAAGTGAGATTTTGTGCATGCCCTTAAAACTGGAGTCTGCCTCCTACCACCCTATGACTCGCTCATGTGCAAGCCTGACTACCTTCAAAGGGAGGTGTTCTGGGCCCTGCTCATCCCAGTGCAGGACTGCTGGTCTGGGAGGTTTATGTAAAACAGACCCCAAGTTCCTGGGGGAGAACCTCTAAAATTGTGGTTATCCTCCCATTGTGGGTCACCTACCCAGGGGTATGGGTCTTAACTAAACCTCATTTCCACCCCTCCTACTTATTTCATTGTGCTTTCAAGCTTTCTTTTTTATGTCTTCAGTTGTGGAAAAGTCTTTTCTGTGGGTTTCATGTCTTTCTTATTGGTAGTTGTTCTGTAAATTGTTGTAAATTTTGGTGAGCCTGGGGGGAGGTAAGGTCAGGGTCTTCCTACTCTGCCATCTGGACCACACCTCTCCCAAAATTTAGTTTCTAAATTAAAAATTCTGGAAGTCTAGCTAGCAAGTTGTAGAGATATTGTGGGTACTTCCCCAAATAAGCTATCACTCATAGTTTCTTATACTACATTTATGTGTAATATGCCATAAATGAGTGATAGTCACTTAGTTGTGTCTGACTCTTTGCAACTCCATGGGCTGTAGTCTGCCAGGCTTTTCTGTCCATGGAATTCTCCAGACAAGAATAATGGAGAGGGTTGCCATTTCCTTCTGTAAACATGTCATAAAGACAGTACTATTTTTGTTTAGAAGGCAATTGAAGATTCTGTGCCCCTGTGGTTACTAGTATAGTCTGTTCAATCACTGAGCACACAATACTAATTCTTGTCCTAACTTACTTTGCATAACATGATAAGTGACCTGGCTCAGTGTAAAATAAATTTATTTTCAAGTAGAGTCAACATGGAATATATGAAAAAAGCATGTAGCAAGTCCGTTACTTCATTTAATGGACTTTGCAATTACAGCATTTTTTCCCTCTCAATCCATGATCAGATATATAAGGTTTTTTATATCAATAAATATGAAGATATAGATAAGGCAGCTAATTTCTGAAACTGTGGTTGAAGATATTAAAATAAATTAAGGCTTTTCTATTCCTTTGAGAGAAATTTTAGACTTAAGAATGTTTTAATAATTAGCATTTCTTGAAGGTACAGGAAGGCAACACAAGGTGTATAACTATGTGTTATACCTACAGTAAGATTAAAATACATTATATTTAAAGTAATTTCCTTTTGCATTTTATCTAACTGTAATTGACATTTAATATATTTACTTAAACTTTTCTCTTGAACTTTTTTCTTTTCACTTCCTTTTTTCTTCACATAACCATGAAAACAGAGATTTTTATCTATTAATTAGCAGCGCAAACTTATTTTACAGTTGCCTGAGGCAACCATGCATCAGTGGTGAAGTACTACATTGCTACCATATAATTAACTGACTTTCAGCATTAAGGAAGAGGGGGAGGAAGGGGAGAGGGAGAGGAAAAGATAGATGAAAGAGAAAGTTGTTGAAGGAAAAGTATCTACTGTAGGAAAATGTTTTATAGTTATCAATAAATAATAACTTGCAGTTCCTTATGATATCACTAGGTGGCATGTGATTGACTTGAACAAAAATGAAATGAAACAAGAGAGGAGCCAAGAAAGTTATGATTTTAAACAACAGCTATATCTGGAAATTTTCAGTATTGATTTTCTTACCTATTTCCACAGTTCATAATTCAGATAGCTCAAATTTGTGTCAGGGATCAAATGATATAATACATGTAAAAGTGCTGTTGGTGCCTGGTGTACAAATAGTGCTCCATATATGTGAAGTTACTTTTGTGTGATTAATCAGAGAAGGAAGTGGGGGGTTTTGCTGTTTATATTGCTACAAATATATAACCTTGTTAATGAAGGAGACCAGGAATTTCATATCTGGTTCAGTTCAGTTCAGTTCAGTTCAGTCGCTCAGTCGTGTCCGACTCTGCGACCCCATGAATCGCAGCACGCCAGGCCTCCCTGTCCATCACCAACTCCTGGAGTTTACTCAGACTCCATCAAATGCCCATCAAATGCCCATCAAATCGGTGATGCCATCCAGACATCTCATCCTCTGTCGTCCCCTTCTCTTCCTGCCCCCAATCCGTCCCAGTATCAGGGTCTTTTCCAACGAGTCAGCTCTTTGCATGAGGTGGCCAAAGTATTGGAGTTTCAGCTTCAGCATCAGTCCTTCCAATGAACACCCAGGACTTACCTCCTTCAGGATGGACTGGTTGGATCTCCTTGCAGTTCAAGGGACTCTCAAGAGTCTTCTCCAACACCACAGTTCAAGAGCATCAATTCTTTGGTTCTCAGCTTTCTTCACAGTCCAAATCTCACATCCATACATGACCGCTGGAAAAACCATAGCCTTGGCTAGATGGACCTTTGTTGGCAAAGTAATGTCTCTGCTTTTTAATATGCTATCTAGGTTGGTCATAACTTTCCTTCCAAGGAGTAAGCGTCTTTTAATTTCATGGCTGATAATGTGTTCCCAAATGATTCATAGAATTGTTGAAAATACAAAAAAGATACCTTTTAATTAACAAATTTTCTGGGTAGTCTATTAGAAATGCAACCAATTTTCATGAAAATGCATTCACTATTTATTAATCACAGTTTTACAAATGAAGATATTTTATGTATTGTCTGTGAAAATGCCTTTCATTGACACTGGAGATTTGTTTTATAATACAAATTTAAAGTGGATCAAAGTAGGGAGATCACAAATGGTATCTGAACAACAGAAGAGTAATTTAAAATGTTACCAGTAACGCTTGGGTCCAAATTATTTGGACCCAAAGTGTCATGAGAAAAACTTGAAAACCTGTGGGTGAAAAACCTGTGAGTGAAATCACATGATGTAAAAATACTGGAGAGTGGAAAAGAGTTAAATTGACCCAGCCAAAGTCTGGGACAAGATAGAGCCCCACTGGGGTGAGCCTGGGACTTGCTTTGTTTTTTTCTTTTCCCCAATCTCCAAGTATTTACCACTCAGGTCAGGAGAGTCAAGATACTCAGAGGTGAAGTAAGCACTCTGGAGTAGACTAGCAGATGGGGATTACAGCCCAGGAACCTCCAAAAGAGGAGGAGTTGGAGGAACTCTCACTGCAAAGAGTCCCACCCTAGGGTGAGAGTGATCTCTGTGTAGAAAAGCCCCTCTCAAGACTACAGTGCAAGTTCAGTTACCCTCAGTACCTCAAACTGGAGTGAGGCAATCCCAGATTTCAAGTTCCAACAAAGTAACAGGTTAGGTCTCAAGTTATTTCTTGAACTGACTTTTCAAACAGATATCTGAATCATGCAAAGGAACATAACCAGACAAATGAAGAGATAAGACAGCACGACTAAAAGCCACCAGCAGAAACAAAACATAGTCCTAATGTCTAAATGTTTGTGTCTTGCCCCAAATCCTGTGTTGAAACATCATTCCCAAAGGTGATGGTATTAGTAGGTGGCGCTTTGGGGAGGTGATCAGGTCATGAGGGTAGGGCCCTCATGAATGGGATTAGTGACCTTATGAAATTGCAGCCATGAAATTAAAAGACGCTTACTCCTTGGAAGGAAAGTTATGACCAACCTAGATAGCATATTAAAAAGCAGAGACATTACTTTGTCAGCAAAGGTCCATCTGGTCAAGGCTGTGGTTTTTCCAGTGGTCATATATGGATGTGAGAGTTGGACTGTGAAGAAAGCTGAGCGCTGAAGAATTGATGCTTTTGAACTATGGTGTTGGAGAAGACTCTTGAGAGTCCCTTGGACTGCAAGGAGATCCAACCAGTCCTTCCTAAAGATCAGTCCTGGGTGTTCATTGGAAGGACTGAGGCTGAAGCTGAAACTCCAATACTTTGGCCACCTCATGCGAAGAGTTGACTCATTTGAAAAGACCCTGATGCTGGGAGGGATTGGGGGCAGGAGGAGAAGGGGACGACAGAGGATGAGATGGCTGGATGGCATCATCGATTTGATGGGCATGGGTTTGAGTAAACTCCGGGAGTTGGTAATGGACAGGGAGGCCTGGCGTGCTGTGATTCATGGGGTCACAAAGAGTCGGACACAACTGAGCGACTGAACTGAACTGAACTGAAAGGGACCCTACAGAGTTCCCTTACCCCTTCCACCATGGGAAGGTACAAAGAGAAGGCAGTTTGAAAGATGACTCTTGCGCAATCAACCATACCTGCACTCTGATCTTGGACCTCCAACCTCCAAAAATATGAGAAAAAAAATTGGGTTTTTTTTTCTAAGCCACCCAGTCTGTGGAATTTTGTTATAGTAGCCTAAACAGAATAAGATCTATAGAAGCAGAACTACAGGAGCTGCAAATATCAAATAAATTTTGAAATAATTATGCTATATGTAGGATGATAACATCCAGAATTGAAATTATCAGGAGAAAATTGCAAATTATATATTTTAAAAAATAGAAAGTCTAGAAGTGAAAAATAGAGAAACTCAATGTATGGTTTAAGAACAAATTAAAAGCAGCTGAGAAATAATTTGTTTAGTGGAAGAGCAAAGTGGAAGATATCTTGAATAATGCACAAAGAGACAAAGATAAGGCAGAAATAAAACAGCAAGAAAGATAGAGGGTAGAATAAGAATGTTTAACATAATTGTACTTGGAATCCTAAAGGACAGAAGAAAAATGCAATCTTTGTGAAACTGATAAAAAAAAAAGGAAATCCATTTTTCAAAAAGACTGAGCAACAAACAAGGTTAATACAAAAGAAAACCCACAACTAATCATATCAGTAACTACTGAACTAAGAAAATTTAAAAGCCATCAGAAGATTAAGAAGAAAACTTGAAGGATTATGTTCTAATGTGTGACAGTTAAATTAAAACCTAACTTCTTCTCTACAACTTCAGTGGAAAATAAGAGATAAATGAATAATATTTTCAAAATGCTGAAAGAAAATAACTGCCAATAGAATTCTATACAAGCAAAAGTGCCTTTCAAAAATTAAAGTGGAAAATTATATTTTCATGCAAACAATGCTGAAATAATTATTACAAGTAGAGCTTACTATGGGAAGAAAAACATCTCTTTGAGAAGAATATATAGTGCTGTGCTAAGTCGTGTTGGACTCTTTTGAGACCTCTTGGGCTGTAGCCCACCACATTCCTCTGTCCATGGGATTCTCCAGGCAAGAATACTGGAGTAGGTTGCCATTTGCTAATCCTTCCTGAGCCAAGGATTGAACCTTGTCTCCCGCATTGCAGATGGATTCTTTAACAGTGAGCCACCTGGGACGATCTTGAAGGGAATAAACAGGATTTCAAATGGAAGATCTGTGATGCCAAGTGGCAGGAAGAGAAACAAAAATGATCAAAATGAGAGTAAGTATAAATAAATATGGATAGTACAAAATGATAATAATACTAGTGGTTTATGTTTCATATATTATGTATGGTTTAATATATGATTATAATGTATTTTTTACATATTTATTTACAATGGCTAAGGAAAAAAAAAGCAGATAAATTGGGTGTATTGTGTTATAAGAAACTATCTGACACAGAGAAAGAGAGAATCTATGTTCAGAAACTGTTAAAAGTTGTTAAGTCATTTCCCCCATTTCCCCTTCCCTCCTCTTATTTCCCATTACTGTTTTAAACAATTCAGTTTAAAGCCATCCAGTGGAGATAAGCAAATATCTGCCATGACCCAGAGCAAGTATCAGAGTTATAAGAAAAGGGAATCATATTATAAGAAACAAGGACTTATGAAAATATGTACTTCTGTTTGAAGTTCTGTGGGGAATTTTTCCAAACATGGACAGAAGCTGATGATGAACAGTTAAAACATCCAGCTCCTCATAATATAAACCCAATGTCTCCTAGTCACCAGAATTACAATTGTAGAAAACTTACAGACCAGGATGGCAAAGTTTTTATGAGATTTGGTTATGAATATGATTCATATACTGACTGAAATGTGCCCACGTTTTACTAACATGGTCTGTAAGTCTTATGGTTAGCAAGAATTTTGAGTTTAGTGTTATTTACACTTAAGGAAGAAGGCAGCATTTCTCAGGTATGAAAATCATCCCAGCTCTCATGCCCCAGGATATAAATGGGCACTGTAATCAATTTTTTAAGTGCACACTGAGGAATGCCTTTCTACTAGGAAGTATCAACTTCAAAAGAACTCATTGTAGAAACACATGCCGCAAACCACTAGTAGAAATGCTTTTTATGACAGCTTATGGGGCATTTTTTGTGGAAGCAGCTAACCACATGTGACTTGATAAGGCATGTCTGTTTTGTGGCACTAGTTGGAAAACCTTCAAATCAAAGGATCTTCACGATTCAGGAACTAAGATTCCTGACAGATGAATCTTCATGGATGGCATGGAGATAAGGATGAGTTCTCAGTATTTTTCTTCTCTGATGATGGGTGTCTTTAATAGATATTTAAAATCAAGTTATGTTTGGTTCTTTTTTTTGCCTGAAAAATATTATTCTAAGTTGGTAAAAAAAAATGCTTTAGGAATAAAATTCATTATAGCGTTCTCAGTATGTTGACAGATGGTCATTTTAAAGTAGGAAATTCAAAAGAAAGAAATCATGTAATTGCATAATACTGCTCAGCAAAGGGGACACGTTTGGGCTGCAGTATAACATGAACTCTGTTTCCAGGTTGTGTCCTGCTGTGGAATTTTTTCTAATTCACACAGTGTCACTACACAGATGAGTCTTGGCTCTGAATCAGCTTCCAAGTATGTGTTTGTACTGACCTACCTGGCATTACTGTGGGGGGTCGACTGGCCTCTAAGCATTTCTTATTCTAATCACTCCAAGGAACTGTCCAGTCCACCTCCTTCTGATGGGCATCTTCATGGCAGGGAGACATGATACAGGTCCACTCCTTCAAAATTTCTGCCCACTTGGGACACACAGCACATTTTACATGTCCTCAGATTCCTCTGTAGGTATATGAGAAACTTAGGGTTTTTCTCCAGAACTCTTTTACCTGGGCTCGCCATGTGAGTGCTCAGTTGTGTCCAACTCTGCGACCCCATGGACTGTAGTCTGCTGGGCTCCTCTGTCCATGGAATTTTCCAGGCAAGAATACTGGAGAGGGTTGCCATTTCCTTCTCCGGCTCTGGGCTCACCTTGCCTCTCTAAATAATTTTTGGTCTCAGTTTTAGCTAAATTCCCCAAAGGTCCAAAGCAAAACAAAATTTAGCAACCACCTGCACACTTCAAAACCGAGTACTACACTCCTTATTTTCGGCTCATAGAAGAGGTAAACGAATCACCACTTTTTTTAATGATATCTAGAAAGAACAAATGAAAGAACTGAGGTTGAAGAAACTTAGATGTCTTAGCAGAGGTGCATTGAAAAATTGTGGAATGTCCCCTCCCTGGCTTCATCAGAGAGGATTATAGACATTTACCTCAAACCCACAATAGAGGCTTCAACAAAAACATTCAGAGAATACTCCTCTGAACCTAGGGGGCTTAGCATCTTTTCAGATGCCATGTGACTGACTATTCCTCATCACCACACAATCCCATGTATCACCATTGAAATTAAGATGGACTTTAGAAGAGAAGAATAATAGCGTGATAGGTGACCTTGTCAAGAATTAGAGTCCATCGTGATAAAGAGTCTAATAAAGGCTCAAAGTTTTAAGGGACTTAATTTTTTGTCGTCGTTGTTGTTCAGTTGCTACATCATGTCACTCTTTGTGACTCCATGGACTGCAGCACGCCATGTCCTCCACTATGTCCTGGAGTTTGTTCAAATGCATGGCCATTGAGTTAGTGATGCCATCTAGCCACATCGTCCTCGGCCACCCACTTTTGCTTTCAGTCATTCCCAGCACTAGGGCCTTGGAGAAGAGAGTTAAAGGAAAAGGAATGATGAGTCTTGCTTAGAGGAATCTATGAAAACTGATGAGTAGAATGAAGGATTGGAAGGGATAACATTAATAGAAGGTGAATTGAAGTTATCCAGCAAACTGGAGAAAATTTGGCAGAAACTAGAGGTGGGGTGCCCTTTCTGATGAAAAAGATACTAGGCTTGCTTGGATAATGGCATGAGGATAAATGTTGCTGAGGTATGGGGAGAAAGGATGCCAAAGAACATGATTGAGGATGGACTGGAGAAGCAGATAGAGGGAAATTTGATGGCTCCTTAAGGTTGATCAAATATCCCAGAAAATTCTGAACTGAGACTGTGTGAGTGGAGTAGTTTTTCCCATGTGAATTAGAGATGAAATTGTCACTAAATCTGATGATGACAGTGTTTGACAATTAACAGTAAAATATATACTGTAATTTAAACACTATGTGATTTACAACAAATTCATGTTAGACAAGTCAATAGGAAAACTGCTATGTACCTAAAATGACCCCTGGGAGAATCATGAAGCTCTGTTTTTTTTTCTCAGTACCAAAAATTTTCACTGAAAGGATCAGTGGGTCTGCTGTAGGTGTGGTCTTTAATCATACCTTTTATATTTTATTGAAAGACAGTTTACCTAATATATTTGGGGAAATACATCAAAGAAATACTGAAGTACTTGATTTCTTCTTGAGCTGATTGTCTTTATAGTATTAAAATGCCATAAAATGTAGGAATTTTTCTTCTAATAATTTAACTCACTAAGTGCTAGGTCAAAGCTTTTAGGTATGAGATTTATAAAATTTCAGGTATGAGATGTATGCTTCATAGGAGAGGAAATTGAAGATGGGGTATATGATGTTTCCCACTGTATTTACTGATAACTATGAAAAATAATCCAACTTCCCTAAAGTTCCAGGAAAATACTTTAAATTCTTTTCAGAGATCCAAATTCATGGTCACTTAACTTTGTTGAAGTAATCTTTCCGTCTAATTTTAAGTGTTAGAGTTGACTTTGTTGGAATTTGCCCTTGAGGCTACTCTCTAAAATAACCACTTCCACAAACATTCTTTTCAAATTGTCACATCTAAAGATCCTTCAGCTGGTTCATTTATAATCAGGTGCCTCCCTTCTCAGTGTGAGCTTAAGTGACAGCATAGGGCTCACCAGGAAAGCTTCTAGCTGAGCTGAGTACTGATGGAGTGATAACTTCAAAGACGATGTCATCGGTTCACCACAGCAGGTTGGCAGCCACAGTGCAGGAAACTCAAGTGGTCTGTCCTCAATGATTCATTGTGATTGTGGAACAGATTTACAGGGTGATTTCTCAGTTATGCCATCTGTCGCCTGCTACCACTACTAGCATGAGTGTTACTAAGAGATATGTAAGGAACAGTGGCCTCTCATCTCAGAACACAACTGACAGATAATATAACCCTGTCGACCTTTTCAAACTTTTGTGATGTCAAGGCTTGTCACTTGCCTTTCAGTCGTCCTTTTATTAAGCTACATGTAATGCCTTTCACTAATGCAGAGTCTGAGTGATGGATATTATCATTTGCCTTTGGTAAAACTCCTGAATCAAAATAAAAAGAGAGAGAGAAACGGGAGGGCTGCTTTCCCTAGATGTTTCCCACTTAATTTTCTTGTCCCTCCTATTCCTCCTAATATAATTGCCAGTCTTTTCACTGGGCATCCAAGGTAGCAGATGACCCATGACACATGAGCGTTTCTGTCACTCCTCTTAAACATGAATATACATCAAAACAATTAATTATGCTCCTTTTTTGGTAATTAAAAATTAATGAAATTCACAATCAGTGATGTAAACAATCACAGCAATGAAAGTGCATTATGTGGAACAAAATAATGTTTGACACAAAAACAATAACTCAAAGCATACATTCTACAGAAAGTAGATCAGAAAACAAGCTACAAGCAGAAAAGAGATGTATTTCATTAAAATCCTAAAATCCTTCAGTATATTCTTACTGTGATTTTTGTATGAATTGGTACTGCATGTATAATATAAATATATATAATACACAGTTTGAGTATGCATTTAATTCATTCATTCATGATATTTTAGTGGCAGCCAAGGCTGCTTTTGAACACTGCTTTTTAACATTACATTTTCAGACTTATAAGAAAGCTCTCTAATTCACTTTCATGAAAGCAAATTTGGTTGAGCAATTTTTCAAAGTGATATTGGTAGTTAATGGAGATTAGTGCTTCTCTTTTCAACTCATATTCCTATAAGCTATGACAAAATACTGACTAAGGAGTTATTGCTAGAAAGCCAAGTCTATAAATCTAGCACAATGAATACTACTTAACATTCAGCCTCAAAAAAATAAAATAAAAATAAAAACATTCAGCCTCAATAAGAACATTATTACATGCTAAGTCCAATCGGCTGAAAAATTAGTTTACACACAGTCTATGAAAAGTCTTATCTTGCTTATCTACTCTTTCCTCCCCAGTATTATGACTCTATGAAATATCTACTTAATATTTGGTCTCTTTCATACTCAAATAAATTCAAACAAATGAAAGTTTTCTCTAGAATCCTAACCAGAAATTTCCCCCAAAGACTCAAATGTTAAATAGTCTCTTTTTTCCCCCAACTTATTTCACATGGGGTAAATGTTCAAACTTAATTAGCATGTTATTAAATGCCTGTTACGTACCAGGCACTGGTTTACACACTTTCACACATGTAATCTCATTCAATTTTTAAATGGCTTAAAAAAAAATCACTCAGTATCATGAGTAAGAGAGGAATTTGTTGAGATTTTTGAAACCACTAAAGCCCCGGGTTAGGTTACACAAAATGTGAGTAAATATACTTTCATAGATTGTGTTCTTGGAAAGCTTTTGGCTTGATTATTTGAATAGGTCTAGTTGCCATGCTTCCTGAAACAAAGTGAATTTGTTTCACATCTGTTCTGTGTCCACAGTACTTTACATTATCTTGATATAATGGACATTTGTTTTGCTTACTCTCAGCCTGTAGCCTTTAGGTCTGTTTAGTATTGCTTCACATTTATCCTAGATGCTTCTGTGGTTTCTCCAGGAACAGTAAAAAAGGTATGCACATTATTACTAGTACTGTTTCTACTCTGATCTTTATCACTACATGTCTCAGCTTTATACTTGCTCACATTCTCACCACTGGAATTTGTAGACAGCACCTCAGCTATGTGCATGGAGTAAGCGTCCCTAAAGCTTACATGAAGGACTTTCGGGGGAAGCTGGGGAGGAATTAGCCAATTTCTAGAGTTGAAAAAGTGATCATACTCCTATTTCTACAGAGCAATGCTGTTGGAGTATGTTATAACAACAGTTTAACTTCATGACCCCTCCTCCTCTACATCTCTAAAACTTTGCTTACTGTTGCCACCTATCATTCCTAATTCATTGCTCTCTTCTGAACCAATCATTGCTGGAGAAAAATTACCTGTTACAACATAAAAGTTCCCTTGACCCACTACCCCTTCCATTACAGTTTCATTTTTTTCCTTTCCTTTTTGTAAACAAACTTAATGGGAAAATGCATGAATGTGTCCTGACTCTATTTCCTCACTACCTATCCACACCTTAATTCTTTCCAGTTTGCTTTCTGCCTCTAGCTTAACCGCAAAGCAGTTCTAATCAGTTCCTTCCACTTTTCCAAATACCATTACATATTTTTGAAGTATAGTTGATTTAAAATATTGTGTTAGTATCTGGTATACAGCAAAGTGATCCATATATATACTTTTTTCATACATTTCCCTTTATAGGTTATTATAAGATACTGAATATACTTCCCTATGCTATACAGTAGATCCTTGTTGGTTATCTGTTTTATAAATCGTAGTTGTATCTGTTAATCCCAAACTCCTAATTTATCCCTCTCCACCTTTCCCCTTTGGTAACCATGAATTTGCTTTCTATGTCTGTGAGTCTGTTTTCTGTTTTATAAATAAATTCTATTCAGCTTAAAAGAGAAGGAAGTCTTGCTATATGAAACAACATGGATGAACCTTGAGAACGTTATGCCAGTTGAAATAAGCCAGTCAAAGAAAGACAAATACTACATGATTCACTTATATCAGGCATCTAAAATTTGACTATTAAGTGAAAAATTCATATAATCAAAGAGCAGAATGGTGGTTACCAGGGTTTAGGGGTAGAGGGCAATGGAGAGTTATTGATTAAGGGGCATAAATTGCAAGCCAAGCAAGGTGAATAAAATCTAGTGATCTGTTGTACACAATTGTACCCATAATTAACAATAATGTATTGTACATTTAAAAATTTGTTAAGAGGGTATGTAAGTGCTCCTACCACAATAAAAAATAAAATAATACAAAATAAAATGATTTTTATGATAATAAGTATGCAAATATATCATTAGCATTCATGATATTTTATATTTGGCTTTTTAATGAAAGATCCATTAGATCCTGACTTTGATGATGACATGGTGATGATGATGATGATCATAATAACAATAATAAATACTTGAGCATGGACTCTGCATGAACTATGGACTATGCTTGGTGCTAGGCTCTTGCATGTATTTTCCCATTAATATGAGACTATGATACTGCTGCTAATATTATTCCAAGAAGGAATTGAGGTTTAAATTCATAAAGTAATTTCCCCAAGAGCATGAAGGTAATGAAGTGGTTTAGTTGGAATTCAACTAAGGATCTATGTGATTCCAAAGTCCATCAGTACTCTTAGTCTCCAGGCTACCCTAAAGAGATTGGTTCAGATTTGGAGGCTCTCCAGCAGAAGCCCTCCTCCTTTCCATGGCCAGTTCTTTGCTTTCTTTTGTCAGTCTCTGAACACACTTTTTTGTTCTACACAACTCAATTAAAAAAATTATGTTGATAGTGGTCAAAAAATGGCGAAAACCATCAGCAATAATGAGAGTAGAAATAAATCTTTGCAAAAAAAGAGAAAGAAAACCAAGCTAAACTTAGAGAGCAATGTTGCACTTTTGAATTTACAATAATTTGGCTTTATTAGAAGCTGAAGTATGATTGTAGCAGAAACATTACCTCCAGAAACTCATTATTTCTCATCCTTCCCATTTAAAGAGGTGGAGAGTTAGTTTGCCAGTTAAGATTCCTATGTGAAAAAGTGAGGTATCTCAGAGTAACAAGGGAAGAGTCAGTGGGACTTGGTTGGAACTTTAATTCCAACCTTCTAATGTGGACATTTAGATTTTTGAAGGCCTATGAAATGATTTACTGCCTAAGTTGTAGAGTTGTACTGGTTTTTGCTGGTAACGTATCATATTCAGAATAAAGGAGTGATAGAGTTGTTAAGCTGCAGATGAAACACTGGAATAAATCTAGTTCTATTCTATTCCTTTGTTTTAACAATGGAAAATTATAATAATGAATTCCAAAGTAATAAAATTGCTAGGTCAAGCTTCTACATCAAGCTAGACTAGATGAGGCCAGAAGCCAGTATAGTTCTCTTTTCACTAAAGTTGAGTTATGAATAGAAACATGAATATTGATCTGTTTGTATAATGTATAAATAGTGCTTTTGTGTAAACCTTTACTCATCCTAGAAAATATCTAATCTTAAAATTTCTAGTTCAAAATTTTATAGAAAGCTATTCTATATCAAATATTTTATCATGAATTTCAACCTATTTGTATTCATACATTATGCAGTACTTAATCAAATAAATCATTTGCACTGTGGGTTTGTTTTATTGTTATGGAAATTCTAAAACATAATTCTAAAATAAGAAAATAAGCCTATGTGTGTGCATTCGAAAGCAAAAAATTGAAAATAAAACAGTGTATCAAGTTATCTGACTAGAGAATCAGAGCTTGCTTTAGAAATGCATGAAAAAGAACACAGAAGTCTGGCCAATTGTGTATCCATGGTCAGCAAGAAGACTCCACTACTCAAACTAGGCTATGCTATGTGCCACAGAGATAAGAGGCTAATATATTTCCTGAAATTTTGTCCTGCAAAGTGTTTCCCTGTTTACAGTATTTCTCTGCATCCCAAGGTATTGCTCTGGCACAGTTAATGTGGACAAAGAGCCCATTGTTAATACAAAAAGCTCCCCCTCCCATTTTCATGATATTTGATACCTCATGACCATGAGTGATCTAAAGATGTCTGGGTGCTGAAGCAAAGAAGTGGAATGAAGCTCTTAGGACTTTTGTACTCAGATTCTTGGGTGGGAAAGTTAGTAAGCTCTGTTTGGTTTGGTTTTGCAGCTTTACATGGATTACAGTCTGTGGTGAGTTCGTTTTACCTTGGCCCCTTTGCCACATCCTCGTCCAAATCGTGCCACTAAGTACAGGAATGTTTTTCCTTGATCCCTGGTGACACCACCCTTACGGCAGAGAGTGAAGAGGAACTAAAAGCCTCTTGATGAAAGTGAAAGAGGAGAGTGAAAAAGTTGGCTTAAAACTCAACATTCAGAAAACTAAGATCATGGCATCCGGTCCCATCACTTCATGGCAAATAGATGGGGAAACAGTGGAAACAGTGGCTGACTTTATTTTTTTGGGCTCCAAAATCACTGCAGATGGTGATTGCAGTAATGAAATTAAAAGACGCTTACTCCTTGGAAGGAAAGTTATGACCAACCTAGATAGCATATTAAAAAGCAGAGACATTACTTTGCCAACAAAGGTCCGTCCAGTCAAGGCTATGGTTTTTCCAGTGGTCATGTACGGATGTGAGAGTTGGACAGTGAAGAAAGCTGAGCACCGAAGAATTGATGCTTTTGAACTGTGGTGTTGGAGAAGACTCTTGAGAGTCCCTTGGACTGCAAGGAGATCCACCCAGTCCTTCCTAAAGGAGATCAGTCCTGGGTGTTCATTGGAAGGACTGAGGCTAAAGCTGAAACTCCAATACTTTGGCCACCTCATGCAAAGAGTTGACTCATTGGAAAAGACCCTGATGCTGGGAGGGATTGGGGGCAGGAGGAGAAGGGGACGACAGAGGATGAGATGGCTGGATGGCATCACCGACTCGATGGACATGAGTTTGAGTAAACTCCTGGAGTTGGTGATGGACAGGGAGGCCTGGCGTGCTGCAATTCATGGGGTCGCAAAGAGTCGGACATGACTGAGCGACTGAACTGAACTGATACCTTCACTTGGGTGGGAGCTCATTTGTGGATCTGAAAATACAGTCTTTGTTTTTGTTTTATGTCATTGGGAGCTATGGAGTATCATGTTAATCCTGGAGCTCCTTGGACTAAAATAAGAAAGGGAAACCTAAAGGTACACCATGGCACAAAGGAGGAACATGTGGAATAACTGTCTACAGAGAGAGTCACCAACAATTTCTCTTACCCCTGTTCACACACACTGCTCCTTCCATCAGGCAGTGATGGTTCACCCTTTGAATCTAGACTTGCCTAGTGATCTGCTTTCTTCAATAGTATGAAGGTGAAGGGATGTCCTGGGACCTCTGAGTCCAGACCTTGAGAGATCTTGTAGGCTTTTTTTTTTTGGCTATCTTGAAAACTGGCTGCCACTTATAGAAGTCTGACAGTTCCTGCAAGATGAGAGACTCCAAAGAGAGAGAAAGAGGTCCAGATGGCCTCCAGCCATTTCAGCCAGTCCTGCTAAGGCAATAGACGAGTGAGTGAGGTCATCTTGGGCTTTCCAGCAGACTCTATGTAGAGCAAAAGTACTGCCCAGATGAACCCAGTCTCTCCTCTGAACCACAAGGAATGATTAATTGTTGTTGTTTTAAGCTCCTAGTTGGAGGGTAAGTTGTTATGCAGCCATTGATAACCAAAACAGAATCCTTCCACAGTTGGCACAGTAAATAATCTCACTTCAGCGCATTACCCTTAGCTAATCTGTTTTGATTTTCTTGTGTGTGTGATTCCCCATTGCATTTGATTCTTCTGATAAATGCTTTCCCAAACTTTGATTTCTGAGTCACCACTCTCTCTTGATTCTCTTCTAAACTCAATTCTTTTCATCTCCATTATCAAGGCCCTTCCTTATCTTACCAGTGAATTTGGATGGTTCCAAGATTTGAATCTTGTCTCCCTTCCCTTTTTGTATTTGTGGAATATATTCGCACCATATATATCCCTCCATAACTCATGACTTCTGTAACCATCTATTTTCTAAGTCTCCAAAATTTCTAATTCAAACCAGATTCCTTTTCTGTCATGTAGCTTCTCACCTTCAACTGTGTGCTGGAAAACTCTGCCTAAAGATATAAGAATTTCAAACATGGTCCTAAACTAAGCTCCTAAATCATTATCCCAAAATTATGTGTATGTGTTTTTTTTTTCAATTATTAATCTATTTATTTGCTTTGAGGTGTGTGCATACTCAGTTGTGTCTGACTGTTTGTGACCCCACTGACTGTAGCCCACCAGGCTCCTCTGTCCATGGGATTCTCCAGGTAAGATTACTGGAGTTGGCTGCCATGCCCTCCTTCAGGAGATCTTTCCGACCCAGTGATCAAACCCATGTCTCTTGTGTCTCCTGTGTCTCCTGCATTGGCAGGCAGTTTCTTTACCACTGGGCCACCTGGGAAGTCCAGTATTTATTTACTTTGGTCTCTAGCTATTCCTCTGAGTCATACATCTGAGGTGATCTTCCTATTGCTCCTGTTTCATAGCTAATCAGTCACTATATTTTTACAACTCTAACTGGCCATGTGTCACTCAGATCTGTCCCTTCCTTTTTTTCTGATTTAACCTAAGGCTGTCAATATTTATTACCTGAATTTATTCAGTTATCTCCTAAATTCTTTCCTTGTCTTTATTCCTTCAGTTTAGTGGATTTTTCCAAAGCACAGATATAATCATGTAACTTTCTGTCTTAAGTCATTAAATGGCTCCCTTCACAACAGCACACCTTTCTGTCTGGTACTGGACACAATTATGTGTGTGCACAGTAGTGAGTCTATAAATGTTTGACAGCTTGCTCTCCATGAGGAAAAAATGTAAGCATATGAATAATATATATACACATATGCATGTATACATACATAGTATATTTTACTGATGCACAACATATAATTTACAAATAATTTTTTTACTGCACTGTCATTCCTTGAAAATTCAGTATAGCCAATTGATTCTCAAGAGTGGCTTTTGATTTTTGCTGAACTACTGTGTTTAGATCCAGGCTATGGTGGAAGTTGATAAGCAACTATAGTTCTGATGTGAATGTTAATGATATTTTCATTTACATTAATGATTAAAATGAACATTAATGTCATGTTGGAACTTCACTCAAGTCAGACATAATCAACTTCTTTGATGAATCACATAAGAGTTTTCTAATAATGGAAGTATACATCTTCAATTTTTTGGTACTCTTCACAATGAAACAGCTGCAACTATGACATCCTTTAAATGTAATCCGCATTATTAACATTTTCTCCATCTCTAACTTTTAAGTTCAGATGACTAAAACAATAATAAATAAAAATATGATTTGTAGTGTTTGATGATTTTTCCTGACATCAATACTCCCACCATGGCCAATTTCAAGCTGCCAATGTGATGTCACTACAAGAGGAATTGGAAAGAAATGCACAGGAGCACACAATGATTTAGCATTTCTATTGTTCAGATACAGTAGACATAACCTCAAAACACGCTTAAGAGTAAGACAGTAAAATAGCTGGGAAGTAATAAGATTTGAATATTATATTTGTTTTAATGTAATGTATTTGGCTGTAATTTAAATAATGTGCTGTTTAGCAATGGGTATGTTTTTCAACCAGCCTGCAAAATCCTTCAGATGTGAATAGTTGGCTCCCTTTAACACGTATTATTAGCTGCATCCAGCACACCACTTGGTGTGACCAAGAGTTTCAATCTACTTCTTCTAGAAGAAGCTTTTGGGATGTGGGTCTCAGTGACACCTGAGTTCTTGGCCCTCATCTGAGAATTCCTATTACCTTTTCACATCCCTGATAGCTTAGAAGGTAACTGCCTGCAATGCAGGAGACCTCGGTTTGATTTCTAGGTCAGCAAGATCTGCTGGAGAAGGGATAGGCTAACCACTCCAGTATTCTTGGGCTTCCCTTGTGGCTCAGCTGGTAAAGAATCCACCTGCAATGTGGGAAACCTGGGTTCAATCCCTGGGTTGGGAAGATCCCCTGAAAAAGGGTAATGCTACCCACCCCAGTATTCTGGCCTGGAGAATTCCGTGGACTGTGTAGTCCATGGGGTCGCAAAGAGTCAGACACGACTGAGCGACTTTCACTTCACTTCACTTTTCACATCTTGTATGAAGCTTCAGTGTAATTATCCCTTGCCCAGGCAAATGGAGATGATGTCTTCCTTTATGCCTACTCTGTCTACTTATCTTTCTCTACTCCCTGTAATGTTTAGCACATATATTATGATTCCTTCTCATTTCCCTACTACACTAAGTCTTAAGAGTCTATAACAAAGAACTGTGACTATATTATTACATATTTAATGTATTGTCTATGAATAAATGTATGAAAGTTGAGTAGGCTGTTAGGGCTGACAGAGGATAGGAAATTGAAAATGGTCCCAGAATGCAGGGCTCACTCTACCATCCTGGACAAGCTGACTTTCACTGACATCATGTAGCAGATAAAAACCAAAGCCACTCACTTTGATCAGGGTTAGTGAGATAGTCCTGAAGAATAACAGGGAGCTGTCTGTCACCACTCTCCTTAGTAAAGGATCGGTAAGCTCCTTAGAAGACCAAAAGGACTTCAAAAGATTCTATTTCAAGAATCTGGCAACATACTACATTATAAACTTTGTCAGAAATGTTAAAGAAATAAGAGCAGTCAGAAATAACAAAAATTTTAACCTTACAGGAGCCTTACCTTGTATGCTTCTGGTTAATATTTTCTTATCATATGCAGAATGTGAAGGTCAATGAGCAATAGCACCCCTTAGAAAAACGAAAATAAAACACCTATAGGAAACAACTGTGGAGCATTTGTGATTCCTGAGAAGGAAATGGCAACCCACTCCAGTACTCTTGCCTGCAAAATCCCACGGACCGAGGAGCCTGGTAGGCTACAGTCCATGGGGTCGCGAAGAGTCAGACATGACTGAGCAACTTCACTTCACTTTCAGTCACTACTCACGATGTACTTTGAGTTTCAAAGCAATGCAGGAAAGGCTGAATCCTGTACACATTGACCTCTACTAATGCTATGTGGCTTTGTGTTTTAACATGTTCTGGGGAACACACCACCTCTCTCACTTCTTATGCTGTATTTGGCAAAACATGAAAACCAGTGAGGCCGATAGTAGAGGTCTGAAACTAAGCCAGTCTCTTATCATCATGGCTGCATTACTTTCAAACCCACTCTGCTGGACTGCAGAAAGGTTGGCAAAAGATGATAGCACCACTGAGGTCCTCTTCCATGTCCATGGGAAGTCTGTGCCAACAGCACAGAAGAATCTCCACAGAGACTAATATAAATACCTGACTGTGGTGCACCCTGAAGCCATATGATCATAGAATTACCCAACTTGGCATAATCAATTTTTGTTCATAGAATGTGAACCTTTTAGGTTGCCACAGATCCATAATAATAAAAAATAAAGCCAAATACCCACTTTATCCCATGCTGAGTATCACTAATTTGGTAAAACTATTAAAGCTAAATGCCTGTAGTTAATTAAGAAATTTACCAACAGATTGTATATTTTCATACTGTATCAGGAACTTAGAGAAAATCTTATACCTGATATCAGGTATATTTATTTTACATATATTTAATTTATTATACATTTGTTAATAAAACCCAGACTGCTGGAAGTAAATTTACTCACTCAAGATCACAAAGGTTGAAAATGGCAGAGTCAAATCAGTACACAGGACTGTGTAACTCAACAGTTATATTCTTTGCACTATACAATTAAGTAAACATATGCTTTGGGGCTTCCCTGATAGCTCAGCTAGTGAAGAATCAGCCTGCAATGAAGGAGAGCCCGGTTCAATTTCTGGGTTGGGAAGATCCACTGGAGAAGGGGTAGGCTATGCACTCTGGCATTCTTGGGTATTCCCTGGTGGCTCAGCTGGTAAAGAATCCCCCTGCTATGCGGGAAACCTGGATTTGATCCCTGGGTTGGGCCCTGGAGAAGGGAAAGGCTACCCACTCCAGTATTTTGGCCTAGATAATTCCGCAGACTATCCATGGGGTCACCAAGAGTCAGACACAACTGAGTGATTTTCAAAGCAATGCTTTATACATTAGACATTAAAGTTCTACTAGTTATCACTCTTAATAATCTCAGTCATAATGTGACAACATTATATTGAAGTACAGGCATTAGTGTTAAGAATGTTCCTCATTTCATTGCAGGCTAAAATATAAACATCTGGAATATTTGGATATTTATTCATGTCTACAAATATTCCTACTTTCACTGAAATTTAGAGGTTTATGGAGCTTTTCTCTTCTTGCTATGCATCCTTTTTACTGACATAACATCGTTTCTTTGTTCAGCAAACAATATTGACCAAGGATCAGGGAATGTGCTAAGCACTGCTGGTACCCAGTGAATAAAACAAGCAGAATTCTGCCATCCAAAGAACTAACAGGTAGTTGAAAAAGGTAGATCATAAACACTTACAAAGTAAACATGTAAATAACTATGATCATTAGAGACTGTGAAACTTGTTGTGAAGGAAATAAGCAATATGACATTGCACAGAATAATTAGAAGGAGACTACTGGGTTGACCGAAAATTTTGTTCAGGTTTTTCTGTGACATCTTATGAAAAAACCCAAATGAACTTTTTGGCCAACCCATTGTGTGTGTGTGTGTGTGTGTGTGTGTGTGTGTGTGTGTGTGTGTGTGTGTGTGTGTGTGTGTGTGTGTGTGTGTGTGTGTGTGTGTGTGTGTGTGTGTGCGCGCGCACGCACATGCACTCAATCACATCTGGTTCTTTGTGACACCATGGACCATAGACCCCAGGCTCCTCTGTCCATGGGATTTCCCAGGCAAGAATATTGAACACTGGTTGCCATTTCCTACTCCAGGAGATCTTCCCAACCCAGGGATCGAACCCACATCTCTTGTTGTCTCCTGCACTGGCAGGAAGACTCCTTACTACTATGCCACCTGGGAAGCCCAATTGCCGGGGTCCAGCCTCGGCAGGATCCAGGGGGTACCCTCGGGATGAACGGCGTCGGCGAGAGAGAGAGAGAGAAGACACGTGAGACCAGCCTTGATAGGACCAAGTCTGCGAGGGAGAGAGAGAGAGAGAGAGACCAGACAGGGGGTGCAGAGCCTGGCAGGGTCTGGCAGTGCTTTATTTTTTACCGTAACTTTTATACCCTAAGTTAGTACATCTCTAAGGGGAAGATAGTTTAACATTACATCAGCTTGTTCTTCACGAAACCAGGGTGTTTTCTGCATACTTCTTTGTTTATGAGGGTCTTGTACATTATCTTCTGGCCTTGGGGCCCATTAACATTTTATGTAAGTCAGGTGAATGTAAACCTATTTTCTGTTTCTGTGGTGACCTTAACTGAAAGGTAGCAGTCTCATAAGGCAACAGTACAGAGTAGAAGTATAACCTTGTTAACACAAAAATTAATCCTTCTGCAGAAGTTGTCAGTTGCGTTTCTCTAAGAAGTTTACCCCACATTGACTCTGCGACTTTGGTGAGGCAGCCCCTGCCTAGCACTCCTGGCTGACAATTAACAACCATCTCATTGGTACCACACAAGGGCTAAGCTCTTATTTTTCTAGATCTATAACTATACTAACAATGGTTTCTATAACACAACCTTAGCACGTTAAGAGCAAAAACACAGCAAGCAAATGTTAACCCAATAGCCACTTTTAGAATAAATTTTCTTGTGTTTTCTAATAGGGCTTCCTCACTCCCCGAAGGGCTCTATGTCCATTAGGGCCTTTATATGATCAGGTTCTTTATGCTGTTTTATGATTAGGGTATTATAAGCAGTCATGCATATTAGTACCAAGGCATAGGTGCATTTGCCAAACAAACTAAAATACCAGCAAAGGAGTTTAAATTAAAACACTCCTTTCACCCTGGATAATCTCATAAAATACCACCACCCGGGACCCTTGATTAAAGTTCTAAATTGATTCTTATTTGGAAAGAGATCGGGGAAGGCCGTCTGCCTGTGTCACAGAAATTAGGGAGTAGTCTATTGAAGCAAGCATCAGAAAGACAGATATCATCTTTAAGGTGAGCGCCGGGGGCAGCTTTTTGGAATCCCTGAAAACCTGATCTGCCTTGCCTGTCAGGTTTTCTCCTCATGACCTTGTCATGGGTAGGATCTTGTGTTTTGGCTCCTGGCACCCAATCCTAAAATCCAAATCATGTGTCACTACTACTGAAGAAAATAGCAGTAGCATCAATAATGAGTGTATCTGAGGCTTTCTAGGAAGGAAAAAAAAAATTGGTAGATGTTAACAACAACCTCTCTGCATAATATGAATGGCTTGAAAAAGAATCAATTCTTCCATTCAAAATTATGCACTGATTGATGTTGCAGGTGTTATGAAAAAAGGAAGAATTTAGCAAGTGATAACCTTGACTTGAAACCTTAGTGTCTGTCAGTAACTTTTTGTTCTTTATAGGTACCTAATGAATGACTTTTTGTTTCTATTTTGGAAAAGTAAACTCTTCTTTCTGCCATGGAGACAGGATTGCAGCTACAGACGTTTGCATCAGTGGGCTCCCAGGAATCATTAGGAAAAGTGGCATGACGGGGTTGAAAGAGCCAAGTGCCCTGGCCAATCTGGATCCCCAGTCACTATGATGTGTTCTTCCACAGGTCATAATCATTTTTTTTTTTTTACAATGTCTAAAATGAGAGTATTGCATCATCCACCAAATGGTTACTGAGATTAATTCCAACTCTAACAATCTCTGGTTTTGTGTCCAAATTCAAATAAACTATATATAAGTATGTAAATAATATATTGAGACAAGGAGGAGATTTGTGAAAGTAAAGTGGCAAATAGACCTGTCTGTTTAGGAGATCTGTGAATATTCTGGATATTGGTTCAGAAAATATCTTAAAGTCCTTTACTATGAATAGCGTATGACTAGTTAATGATTTTCTAGTCCAGTGTATTCATTTTGAAGAGATAACTGCAATGCAGGGGCATGAAGGGCTTAGCCATTGTGCTAGTGTCTATAGCCAAGCTGAAACCAGGGCTCCAGACCTAACCCAGTTTTTTGTCTTTCAGATTAACTGTGGCTTATGTCCTGTCATATATTAATTCTTAAATCTGAGTCTGCCATCTTCTGTTTCTGATCTTATTTGGTTTTCTTTATTGTTCATTATGAACTGATTAATATTTTGAAGATAGAATTCAACCAATATCATGATAAACTTGTTGCTTATTTCAGACCATATTTCCAAGTCAGTGCCCTTGTAAAAAAGTATAGGGGAATATGTAATTTAATTTACCTGCTTTGCTCTTTCATGTTCTTTTTGAACTCTGCTCTCTTCTTTTAATGATAAAACCAAATCCTACACTATCATTGAAATACTGATAGTTTTCTGTTTACATAGATTCTCAGATTTTATATATGACATCCAAGCCTAGCCACGTACAAAAAGGAATCGTTTCACAGTGCTTTTTTATGAAATTGTTATTTATACCATTACCAGAAAATAGAGACGCAAAAGAGGAGTTATAATCATGAACATTCTTTTAAAGTTCTCTGAATATCCTGGATACCCAAAAGACATAAAAACAACATATGCCTGAACAAAAATTTGTACAGTAATTTTCATAGCAGCATTATTTTTAATAGAATGGACACAGAACAGATGTCCAGTAAAGGGTGAACAGATAAACAAATGTGGTGTTTCCAGACAACAACCTATTATTTGACAATAAAATGGAATGAAGTACTGATATATGATATAATATGGATGAATTTTGACAATATTATGAGAAAAAATTAGAATATATTGTATGCTGTCCAGATTCTCATAGTGAAGATCAGAGAACATTACCTTGGGGTTCCAATATGGGATGGGAATATAATTTCAAAATATGTCAGAGCATTCTGTTCTTTTTTCTAAATTTTAGTTTTATTAGAGTATAATTGATTTACAATATTGTGTTAGTTTCAGATTTACAGTGAAGTGATTAAGTTATACGTATATTCATTCCTTTTTAGATTCTTTTCATTTATCACACAATATTGATTATAGTTGCCTGTGCTATTCAGTAGGTCATTGTTGGTTATCTATCTTACATATAGATTGAAACATTGATAGTTCAATTCCTTCCTTTTTCAAAGGTAGTTCTATTGGCACTGGATTTTAAAGAAGTTATGTGAGGTTGCACAAAATCACATAGTAAAATAAAAGAAGGTATTTTGTTTAGTATTCTCAATGATAAGCCATCACAGGCTTTTTCATTGTTTTTAAGAAATAAAATTTGGATTTTTACTTTTTTCCCTTAAAGAACTTCTTTGGTTCATCGTTGGACTAAAATATATCTCCTTTGAAATAATTTAATATATTCAGTCTTTATAGGTTTATTTGTTTCTTGTTCCTTAAAAGGGGCAATTGGATAAAACCTAAAGACTCCACATTAGGTTCTTATAATGATCATCTGACCTGATAGAAACTGAAAATAAATTTTGTATTTAATTCAATTTAAATTCTGTAGTTTAAATTCACCCCCAACCTTTGAAGACACATGGTAGGTGAACTTCAGTTTTAGGGAAATGTATTAAATTAACCATTTTTACCCAGTTATCTCTAATGGGAATGCTATTAAAGAATTGTAGCATCGAGTTGAAATGCTCCATTTTCCAGGTATAATATGATTTAGAAATATAACACACACAAATATAAAACAGTTCAGTAGTTAAAGGAAATACTTTCTGCTAGGCTTTTTGTTTCCTGCCTTTGATTCCTGGGTAAGGTTTAAATTGATTCAGTCAAGTAGTCACAAAATTCTGTTTACTTGCTGAACTAGGAGACAGACAGCAAAAAAGTAAGACAGGAAGAAGTAGGAGACGGAAAGAAAACGACAAAAACATAGTAATCACACTCCTTAGCAGTTTGGAAAAGAGTAACATTATTTCATCTTGACGCAACTCCACGCTTTGTGTCATAAAGCAGTTACATAACAATGGTCTCTGGACTGGAATGCAAAGTGTTATAGCTTAGAAGCGATTTATCTAACTAGTCTTTAAAATTCTGAAGTCATTCAGAATGTAAACTGAAAACCTTTTTAAATAGCATTTTTCCTGTATGGAAATAAAAGGGATGAGAGCAAAATACAAACTTTGAGATTTGACTGCATTTATAATCCTGACACATTTGGTAAACATTTTGATAATGTTGAGTTCAAATTTAAACAAATGACAAAGATATATATAAAACTTAAGTTTCTTACTTAAACTTTATCTTTCTATCTAATTAGTTACATCCCTAACTTTTACATCACATCCCCAAATGAAAATATTTGATTAACACTAGAATCAATAGTTCCAATTCCAGAGTTCTAAAATTTGCCGCATAAATAAAGAACAAAGAAGGGGTAGTTAAGCTAAGTCGATACTTGCAGAGTTTATTCTAGTTGTTCAGCTTTATTTGGTGTGTGTGCTTAACATCTTTTGAGGGACATTCTACCAGCTCTTCTTTTGGTTTTCCTAATGAGACTTCTAACTTAAGCAAACAATTCTGGAGATGGAAAAGTAACAGGACATGGAGCTTACCTCCCTCATGACCATATCAAAAATACATCTACAGTGTGGAACAATTCTCACTGAAAACTGATTCACAACCGACGGAAGGACTTCTATACAACTAAGAGTGCAAGAAAGATACATATGTAATTGGGTGTGGAGGGAAGAAACGCAATCAGGTTGAGACCTGTGTCCCCAGTAGGGAGCGTGTCCCCAGATATTCCTCCTAGGTAGAGCCATAGGTTGAGTGTCCCAGCCCTGGGTTCCCCACAGGGGGGAAAAGGTGCCTTTGCTGGTTGGAGGGAATAACAGGAGGGCTGTGCTAAGCCTGGATGCTACTGGTGAGGAGTGCGCACAGGCTAGCTTTCCCTTCAAGACTGGGAGGAGACAGGGGCTGCCAGGTTGCCTGGGAGCCCCTTGACACGTGCTCCCGCTTGAGTCAGTGGATGCTCTGGCCTCGGTCCCTCCACGTCGTAGCAAGACGTTAGATTCAGTTAGGCCACGCTGCTGCTCTTTAGCCATTAAGTCATGTCTGACTCTTTTGCAACCCTATGGACTAGACCCCCCAGTCTCTTTCCATAGGATTTCCCAGGCAAGAAAACCAGAGTGGGTTGCCATTTCCTCCTCCAGGGAAGCTTCCCAACCCAGGGGTTGAACTCGTGGCTCCTGCTTGGCAGGCAGATTCTTTATCAATGAGCCACCTGGGAAGCCCCAGGGAGGCCATGACTGGGGAGAAAATGTAACCATGACTCAGAAGCCACTGGGCCACTCACCGGAGGCCGGGGGGCAGTGGCAGATAGTGTTGGCACTTACTCACTTAGCACATCAGAAGCAGCCCGGATCTCTGTCTGCAGCCCCCCTCCCTCCACCAGCATGCTTCCCAACACACAGGTCCGTGTGGACCCCGCCAGCTCTGAGGTGTGGTTTCACAGCCAGATGGGGGCCGTGAAGGCTGGGCTTAGTTACCAGCTTTGAGGGAGAAAAAGGGTTTGGACCCAAGGAAACAATTGTGGGCGCTTACACAGGCAGCTCGTCAAAAATAGCTCAGACCTCAGTAGCCAATATGAGCCAAGAGCCCTTGTCCACACTAATTCCTTAGGTGCTGCTCCTCTCAGGGGAAAGGGCCCCAGTGTAGGGAGAAGGGAAGGAACATCCTTAAAGGGAACAGAGCCAGCTTGGGCATGGTCCTCAGGGCTTCAGATCCACAACTTGGGATCAGACCTCACCCCTGGCAGCTGGCAGGGCAAGGAAGGCCACTGAGCAGAAGGGAATTCCCATCTCACACCCAGCTCTAGATCTAGATCCTCCGTCTCCGGCCACACCCTCTACCAACGTGATAGCTAACAGCACACACGTGGAAAGATGGATTTGTGTCCATGTCAATCCAGCTCCCCCGTCAAAGGCACTGGGTACATGCTGTCCATGGTTATGCACCCACACAGGAACACCCTGTCAAGACTGCAGTAGGTAACTGTCTCATCTAAATTCATAGAGGCAGAGAACAGGTTAAGCACAATGAAAGGGAAGATGAACTGCTCTCAATTAAAAGAGCAAGGAAAAAACCCTGAAAAAATAAATAATGAAAGAAATAATTTACCACACAAAGAATTCAAAGCATTACTGATGAAAATGTTAAGTAAATTAGGGAAAAGAATAGATTTGCATAATGATAAGTTTACCAAGGAGTTAGAAAATATATTTAAAAATCCAGATCGTAAATAAAGAATTCAACAGCTGAAATTAAAAAACATGCTAGAAAGAATGAATAATAGACTAAATGACATGGAAGAATGCAAAAATAATCTGAAAGACAGAATGGTGGAAATCACCCAAGCAGAACAGCAGAAAAGAACATGTAAATCTATGGCTGATTCATATCAATGTATGACAAAACCCACTGGAAAAAAAAAATAAAGGAAATCAGTTCTGAAAAAAAAAAAAAAGTGCTTCTAATGAAAACAGTTTAAAAGTTCTCTGAGAAAACATTAAGGGTACCACATTTGCACATAGAGATCCCAGAAGGACACAAAAAAGAGAAGAGGATCAAAATTTTATTTGAGGAAATTATGGGTAAAAACCTCCCAAACCTTTACTATTTCATGATAAACCATAATGGAAAGGAATATGAGAAAGAATGTGTATGTGTGTGTGTGTGTGTATATATATATATATATATTTATTTATTTATTTATATTCATTATATATATATAATATATAGAGAGAGTCACTTTGCTTTACAGCAGAAATTAAACACAACATTGTAATTCAACTATATTTTGGTAAAAATTTTTTAAAATTTCCCAAACCAGAAGAAGGAAACCAATATCTAAGTGCATAAAAGATATGAACAGTTTTATGCAAACAAATTGGACAATCTAGAAGAAATAGACAATGGACAAATTTAGAGAAACATCCAGCCTGCCAAGACTGAGTCAAGAAGAAACAGAAAATTTGAACAGACTGATCACTAGTAGTGAAATTGAATTTTTTTAAAATTCCAGAAAACAGAAGTTTAGAACATATGACTTCACAAGAGAATTCTACCAAACATACAGGGAAGAGCTAATATCTATCCTTTGCAAACTATTCCAAAAAATTGAAGAGGCCAGTATACTACCAAATTCATTCTACGAGGCCATGTTTACCCTGATACTAAAGCAAGACAGGCACTACAAAAAATTAAGATGACAATTTCATATCTTTTATGAATTTTGACACAATATACTCAATAAAATGTTAGCAATTAAAAATCCAACAGTATATATATAAAGGATCATATAGCATGATTGAGTGAGATTCATTCCAGGGACCCAAGGGTAGTTAAATATTGCCAAATCAATCAATGTGATATATACTACATTAACAAAAGGAAGGATTAAAAAACACATGATCATCTCAATAGATGCAGAAAAAGCATTTGATGAAATTCCACATCCATTCATTATACAAAGTTGTTGTAATCAAAACAGCATGATTCTGGGACAAAAACAAAACAAAACAAAACACAGACACATAGATTGATGGAACAGAATAGAGAGCCCAGAAATAAACCCACACATCTACAGTCAATTAATCTATGACAAAAAAAGGCAAGAATATACAAGGGAGGAAAAACAGTCCCTTCATTAAATGGTGCTGGATAGCTACATGTAGAAGAATAAGATCAGACATTTCCTCACACCATATGCAAAAATAAACTTAAAAGGGATTAAAGCCCTAAAAGTCAGGATGGAAAACATAAAAATCCTGGAAAAGAACATAGGCACTCTGACAGAAACTGTAACCATGTTTTTGAGGAAATCTGTCTCACAAGGCAGAAGAAATAAAAGTTCAAATAAATGATACCAGATTAACTTAAATACTTTTGCACAGCAAAGGAAACAGTCAACAAAACTAAAAGACAACCTATGTAATAAGAGAAAATATTTTCCAATGATGTGACCAATAATAGATAATATCCAAAATATACAAACAACTCATACAGCTCAATATAAAAAAAAAAACAAACAAGCTGAACAAAAATGGGCAGAAGACCTGAATAGATGTCTTTTCCAAAGACATACACATGGCTAACAGGGGCATGAAATGATAATTAACATCACTAATTATTTAAGAGAATGCAAATCGAAACCACAGTGAGATATCACCTCACATCTCTCAGAATGGCTATCATCAAAAAGTCTACAAAAAACAAATGTTGCTGAGGATGTGGAGAAAAAGGAACCCCCTCACATTTTTGGTGGGAATGTAAATTAGTGCAGCCACTATGGCAAATAGTAGAGAGGTTCCTCAAAAGCTAAAACAGAACTACCACACGATCTAGCAATTCTACTCCTAGGTATATACAGGGAAAAATTGAAAACGCTAACTCAAAAAGTTATGTGCACCTCACTGTTCATAGCAGCACTATTTACAATAGCCAAGGTATGGAAGCAATCCAAGTGTCTATCAACAGATGAACAGATAAAGAAAATGTGGTGCATGTATGCAATGGAATATTGCTCAGCCAATAGAAAAAGAATAAAATTCTTCCCTTTCTGCAGTACAGATGGACCTAGAGAATGCTTATGCTTAGTGAAACAAGTTAGAGAAAGACAAATGCTGTGTGATATCACTTATACGTGGAATCTAAAAAAATAAATGTATATAGTAAACAGAAACAGACTCACAGAAAACAAACTAGTGGTTACTAGAGGGAAGAGCAAACAGAGGGGCGAGATAGGGGCGTGGGCTTAAGAGACACAAGCTATTGTGAGTAAAATAGATAAGCAGCGAGGACAGATCATATAGCACAGGGAATTACAGCCATTATCTTGTAATAACTTTCTTTAGCATCAATTTTTATTGGAGTATAGTTGCTTAACAATGTTATGTTAGTTTCTGCTATTCAGCAAAATGAATCAGTTATATGTATATGTATATCCCCTCTTTTTAAGATTTTTTCCCCATTTAGGTCACCACAGAGCACTGATTCGAGTTCCCTATGCTATGCAGTGGGTTTCCTTGGTGACTCAGATGGTAAAGAATCCTCCTGCAATGTGGGAGACCTGGGTTTGATCCCTGGGTTGGAAATATCTGCTGGAGGAGAGAATGGCTACCCATGCCAGCATTCTGGCCTGGAGAATTCCATGGACAAAGAAGCCTGGCAGGCTGCAATCCATGGGGTCACAGGAGTTGGACACAACTGAGCGACTTTCACTTTTCATGCTATACAGTAGGTTCTCATCAGTTATCTTTTTTTTCATTTATTTTTATTAGTTGGAGGCTAATTACTTTACAATATTGTAGTGGTTTTTGCCATACATTGACATGAATCAGCCATGGATTTACATGTGTTCTCCATCCCGATCTCCCCTCCCACCTCCCTCTCCATCCCATCCCTCTGGGTCTTCCCAGTGCACCAGCCCTGAGTACTTGTCTCATACATCCAACCTGGGCTGGTGATCTGTTTCACCCTTGATAGTATACTTGTTTCAATGCTATTCTCTCAGAACATCCCACCCTTGCATTCTCCCACAGAGTCTAAAAGTCTGTTCTATATATCTGTGTCTCTTTTTCTGTTTTGCATATTGGGTTATTGTTACCATCTTTTTAAATTCCATATATATGTGTTAGTATAGTGTATTGGTCTTTATCTTTCTGGCTTACTTCACTCTGTATAATGAGCTCAGTTTCATCCATCTCATTAGAACTGATTCAAATGAATTCTTTTTAACAGCTGAGTAATATTCCATGGTGTATATGTACCACAGCTTCCTTATCCATTCATCTGCTGATGGACATCTAGGTTGCTTCCATGTCCTGGCTATTATAAACATTGCTGCGATGAACATTGGGGTGCACGTGTCTCTTTCAGATCTGGTTTCCTCAGTGTGTATGCCCAGAAGTGGGATTGCTGGGTCATATGGCAGTTCTATTTCCAGTTTTTAAGAAATCTCCACACTGTTCTCCATAGTGGCTGTACTAGTTTGCATTCCCACCAACAGTGTAAGAGGGTTCCCTTTTCTCCACACCCTCTCCAGCATTTATTGCTTGTAGACTTTTGGATAGCAGCCATCCTAACTGGCGTGTAATGGTACCTCGTTGTGGTTTTGATTTGCATTTCTCTGATAATGAGTGATGTTGAGCATCCTTTCATGTGTTTGTTAGCCATCTGTAAGTCTTCTTTGGAGAAATGTCTGTTTAGTTCTTTGGCCCATTTTTTGATTGGGTCATTTATTTTTCTGGGATTTGAGCTGCAGGAGTTGCTTGTATATTTTTGAGGTTAATGCTTTGTCAGTTGCTTCGTTTACTATTATTTTCTCCCATTCTGAAGGTTGTCTTTTCACCTTGCTTATAGTTTCCTTTGTTGTGCAAAAGCTTTTAAGTTTCATTAGGTCCCATTTGTTTAGTTTTGCTTTTATTTCCAATATTCTGGGAGGTGGGTCATAGAGGATCCTGCTGTGATTTATGTTGGAGAGTGTTTTGCCTATGTTCTCCTCTAGGAGTTTTATAGTTTCTGGTCTTACATTTAGATCTTTAATCCATTTTGAGTTTATTTTGTGTATGGTGTTAGAAGGTGTTCTAGTTTCATTCTTTTACAAGTGGTTGACCAGTTTTCCCAGCACTATAGTTATCTATCTTATACGTAGTATCAATAGTGTATATATGTTAATCCCAATCTCCCAATTCATCCCCCACTTTCTTCTGTGGTGTCCATGTATTTGATCTCTATGTCTGTGTCTCTATTCCTGCTTTTGAAAGGAAAGCAAAAGTGTTAGTCACTCAGCTGTGGTTGACTCTCTGCGACCTCATGGACTACAGCCTGCCAGGCTCCTCTGTCCATGGAGTTCTCCAGGCAAGAATACTGGAGTGGGTAGCCATTCCCTTTTTTAGGGGATCTTCCCCACCCAGATATCTAACTTGGGTTTCCTGTAGCGCAGGCGGATTCTTTACCATCTGAGCCACAGTGAAGTATAAACCATAAAATTATTGAGTCACTATGCTGTACCCTTGAAACTAATGTAATATTATAACTCAACTATACTTCAGTAAACAATAATAAAGCAAACAATTATAATGTTATTTCACTTCTACCTGCATTATTAAAATAATTTGTGTGAGTTTGATTTAGAGCTATGGTAGATAAAAGAACTGTTAAAAATATGGTCAGTACTATCTAAAAGCCCAACTCAGGGGAATTTACATGCACTCAACAAATAATGAATTAAAGCCCTCTATAACAAATGCCAAAACAAAATTATCTGAAGAATGCCAAGAAAATATTTGGGAAGGAGAAGTAATTATTATTCAAGCAATCATGTCTGACTCCTTCTAAGAGATAGTAGCTAAACTGGCTTTTAGTGGAAGGCTAGGTAGGATTGGGGGCTTCCCTGGTGGTTCAGTGATAAAGAATCCACCTGCCAATGCAGGAAACTTGGGTTCTATCCCTGGGTCGGGAAGATCCCCTGGAGAAGGAAATGGCAACCCACTCCAGTATTCTTGCTGGGAAATCCCATGGACAGAGGAGCCTGGCAGGCTGCAGTCCATGAGGTCACAAAGAGTCAGACACAACTTAGCAACTAAGCAACAAAGTAGGGTTGAACAAGTAATTGTGGGACATTAAGAAAGATGGCAACAGGATGTAGTAAAGTGAGGCATATTCTGAGAACAGAAAGTAAATTGGTATGGGACTCTATTCTACAGTTCACTTTATTTTCCTCTTTTGGATATCATAATTCAGCAAACTCTGAAGCAGCCATAGGCATTTTGACACACCCTGATCTGTGCTCATATCTCACAGAAAGAGATTATCTGGGGTTTGTATGGATCTGAAGCTCCTGGCATTTTGCCCATTTTCCAGCCTGACTGTAAAGACCTGTGCTTTTATGTTTCCTCACTGTGTCACTCCTAGATGTTTTCAAGTTTCTCTAGTACCTCAGTTTGGGTCCTGTGTTCCTGGTCTCCGGAGAACAGCTTGAAGGCATGGTTCATGTGTTGTATGAGACAGCACATGTTCTCAGAACTTATGTGGTCTTATAGAATCTGTTCTGAAGGCTTCCACATTTCAGTTTTATAAATAAAGGCATTTGAAAAGCATAAATCAGCTCCATAACATTTGTTACTTTAAATCTGCCAAGAATGATGGAATCTTTCTCTGTTCGAGGGAAGAAGCAAAGCAAAGAAGATATTTGTCACACAATTTGAATGAAAGATGACTGGTAAGTTAATTTCCTTTCTCAGACTATTCTATTTGGAACATGAATCACACAAATCACTAAACCATTGATATGACAAAGTCATTTTAAAATAAATTTTCATTTTAACATTGTTGATTCAGTACTGTTATGAAAAGAAGTAAACTATATAATTCATCACTTATACTGTGGAGATTGTATAAAAAGAAAGAAGTATATGTCAAAAATTATATGTCATGTTCTTTAAAAATTCTACAAATTCTCTTTTATTCTGTGAAAAATTTCAAATTAAAGAATCCCTTTCAGTCAAATCCACCTAGAAGCATAAATTTTCTGTATTAATAGATTTAAGGATTATGTTAAATTTGAAATAGGTGCATATATTTATCATGTGTCCACTAACATCTCTGGACTAATGAGTGCTTCCTCCTCTGACTCTATAAGATACCACTTAAAATTCATTGCTTTCTTCTGGTAAATTTTCATGCTTCTGCTATGGCAAGGGGTCTCTCAGGGCCTTTATGAGTTATATGCTCAGTTGCCAAGTTATGTCCAACTCTGCAAACCCACTGACTGTATCCCGCCAAGCTGCTCTGTCCATGGGATTTTCCAGGCAAATATACTGAAGTGGGTTGCCATTTCCTCCTCCAGGGGATCTTCCAGACCCAGGGATCCTATGTCTCCTCCATTAGCAGGCAGATTCTTTACTCCTGAGCTACCTGGGAAGCCCTTTCTGAGTAGTACGCACTCACTAAATGTTTCCTGTCTGCTCACACGATAACGCTTGAAACTTTACAATAACAGATGAACTTTCAAGAAATCACTACAAGCCTATTTCATTGTCTTACACACAAGTACCAAGGTAATTGCCAAACCATCTTTGTATTATTTTGAATAATAAATATGCTTCACACTAAATTTCTTTCTGTTCTGGGAAAAAAAAAACAGGTATAATGATCTCATGAAGCATGTTAACACTAATAAAATTTATTCTATCTTTCCACAAACAGGCAACATTGGTCCATGGATTTTTTTATCTTCAAACATATACTACAGTTTCAACAATTATTCTCCAACAAGCCTATAGAATTTTATCTCTAGACCTACCAATTTCACAACTCCTATCCCAGTTAGTTTTGATGGGAAGTCACCATTTGCACAGAACATTCCTGGTTTTAGCACTGGAAGTTCCAAGACACAGGATACCTCTCAATCTCGGGCAAACCGGTACAGTGAGTCACCATAGATATTCTCTCTTTTTTCTAAATATTTAAAAGTATGTATCTCTTAAAAATGGGGAATCTTTCTTTAAAAGAGCAATATTATTAGCATACCTAAAAATCCTTACTATCATCAAATAGTCCCCCAGTGTTCACTCTGTCATACCCTTTTTTAAAACAACTTATTTTCAAATTAGGATCTGGCTATGGTACATAAATTGGTTGATATGTCTCTTACTTTTCAAGTTTTATTGTTTTGTTTCTAATATATAGTGTCTCTCCATCTCCCCCCTTCCTGCCCTTGCTCCCTCTTACCCTCCTTCACACCCAGGTTTTGTTGTTAAAGAAAGAGGTTGTTCTTCCTGCTCAGTTTCTCAGTTTGTGTTTTGCTGATTGCATCTTCACAGTACAGTTGAATACGTTCCACTGACTCTTATTTACCTTGTAAATTCCAATTTAGATGTAGAGTTTCGGCCACATTCTAGATACAGTTTGGCTGGGGAGGACAGGGCTACATCGCATGATGTTTTCTTCCATCACCCATGTCTTCTGGATGGTATCACCCATTGGTTAAATTGCCTGGATATATACATCATCTTATTTGATCTAGACAAATCCAAAGAAAAATATTGCAAGAGTTTCTACCTTTCCACCAAAGGTGGAAATTGTTGCATTATTTTTGTTGTTTCCAGCCAATTTATTAAAGAAATCATTTTTCTTAAGTGTATTACCACCTTAAAAGGTAGTTCTTAGGGCCAAAAAAACCCTCCTGCACCTATATGAAGTTATACTAGTGTAGAAGTAGGAGGGGAATAAAGTATCGCAAAGCATGGCCTTGCTTTGTGCCCTTTCTAACAACACCTCATAAATAGTCATTTAGGGGACTATCAATTTATTTGTGTGTGTGTATGTATGTTTGTATGTGCTCAGTCACTCTGTTGTATCCAAATCTTTGTGACCACATGGATACAGCCTGCCAGACTCCTCTCTCCATGGAATTTTCCAGGCAAGAATACTGGAGTGGGTTGTCATTTCCTACTCCAGGGGATCTTCCCATAGGAATACTTCATTTATTAATGATATGAATTATTGTGGTATACTGTATATATTGCAAATATTTTTCCTAGTGTCCATTTTTTTACTTTTAAGGTGATTTTGGCCTTCAGAAGTTTTCCATTTTGATTTTGCTATCTATTAAAATGTTCCTTTCAGCTTTCATGATTCTCTTTCCTCCTTAATAATGATTAGGGGCTGGTAATTGTTCAGAGTTTGAGTGTTTCTAAGTCAAGCTCAGTTTCTATAAGCAACTTGAATAAAGTCACAGAATGTATTGGTGAATAGAGTAGTTCATAGCCAATAATTTTAGTTATTGTATCCCAAAGAAATGCTGAAGTACCAGATTCATTAACTTAATGAGGTTACAGTAATCACTTGGAAGAAACAGCCAGCACCAAAGGCAACAGTCCAAAATAAATAGCGCGCTGATGTCAAATAGGCTTAACTGTGAGTGCTGGCTTACATTTGTAGGTGGTGAGACCTGAAATACAATGCCGTGAATATTTGTGACTATGAACTTCTCTGGATTTAGGGAGAAACAAAACTATGATTAAGTAATTATATCAACAACAGGACTGGGAAAAGGGAGTGACGGTACACCTGCCATTTGTTTGCTGATCCTTTCCAAAATCAATTCTTTTTTAGCACTATCATTATCATTGAAATTGGCTTCCTAAGATCACCACCAATTCCTAGATGTACTGAAGAATGTGAGAAAGTGTGGTGGTAGTTTATTCACCGATGAGTAAATTAACCTTAACAAGAACAGAAAGTCTGTTTGCTAAATATTATTGCTTGAAGCCTTTTTAAAATTTATGTAGGACTTGTTTTGCATATTGCAGTGATACTCTAAGAACCAACATAAAATTGAGGGAATTTTTACTGAGAAACTATTCAACTCATATGGGTATCTCTTGGAAAAGGTAAGTTCATTTCATGATAGGAAATGCACAAAACTAGCCAACAGGCATCTTCCTAATCACTGGACTATATTTTATGGGAATGTCAAAAAAGTCTCCAAACAAAGTGTAATGCAAATGACCAGAATCATGTCAACTGAAAAAAAATGCACAACCTAAAAAGTTGAGAGCTATGTTTTATTCGGTGGACAAAACTGAGGACTTATGCCCAGGACATAGTATCTCAGATAACTCCAAAGAGGCAAGGTGGCGAGTTAGAATATATAGACATTTTTTTTTTTTTTAACAACAAAGACCAGGTACGTGAGGGTAGGGGTAGAGGGTGGCTGCAGAGTCTGATAGTCTGATAGCAGATATTATGTTTCCATTCTGAGTTCCCTCGGGGCCCACAGGCAGGGCGGCTGTAGTGGCTGAAGGTTGCACCATCATTTGCTTACTGATATGGTACACAGCATTCTTGGCTCACAGTCATAATTATACCTCAGAAAATTTGGGAATGCCTGGTTTCTTAAGATCCAAAGTCACCCTACCAACTGTCTTCTCAAAATTATAAGCTTACCAATCTCTACTCTGTTAATATTCATTAGCTATTTTTCTGTTGCTTCACTTTGTATGTCTTCATCTCAAATTTATGTTCCCTCTACAAAACTGAAAACTCGATCTTTCCTATGAAGGTATTTTTGGCTTGTGCTTATGTATGGATTCTGTTTATTCCTGTCCACTGCTGCTCAATGGTCTCTTTTTCCTCTCTTTCACTTTCTGTTTCCACCAAGCAAATGACCTCTGACTATTTACAGTTCAGATTACCAACAAGAAGGAAACTCTAATTTTTGTGCAGCTTTTTCCAAGCTATTGATTGGCTGCTCTTGAGTTACAGGCCAATTATAATATAATCGTGTTTAACCAGAGGGATGGCACCCTTACAATACTGTCACGTCAACTTATACACAGTGAAATTCTGGCTTTCGGTGTAATGTACATTTACTTTTCAGGATACTCGGATTCACTTATGAACTGTACATAAGTCTGCAGTTTATAAAACACACATGAAACAATGTTCACATGTTCAGAGTATAAATAAGTAGTAAGCAAAATGTTTGTTAGAGGTAAGCTGATTCATAGGATGTATTCAACAAATACTTAGTAGCATATTACTCTTTTAACACTCCAAAGAAGTAGACAGTGTTCTATTATATGAATATATCATGTTTTCTTTATCTATTCATCTGTTGATGGCCATTTGGGCTGTTTCCATATCTTGGCTATTGTGAATAAAGCTCCAGAGAGTAATGGCAGTTTTGATGTTTCCTGGGGAATCCCAATTTCAATTCCTTTGGGTAAATACCCAGAAGTGTGATTACTGGATCATATGGTAGATCTATTTTTAACTTTTGAGGAAATTCCATACTGTGGTCCACAGTGACGGCCCCATTTTACTTTTCCACCAACAGTGGAAAAGGGGTCCAATGTCTCCATATCCTCACTAAGACTTTTTTTTCTCATAGTCCCAGTTAGAATCATTTTTTATTTATCTTTTATTTTGTATTGGAGTATAGTCAGTTAACAATGTTGAGATAGTTTCAGGTAAACCGTGAAGAGGCCTAGCCGTACATATATATGTATCCATTCCCCATCCCAAACCCACATAACATTGAGCAGAGTTCCATGTGCTATATAATAGGTCCTTGTTGGTTATCCATTTTAAATAGAGGAGAGTGTACATGACCTTCCCAAAGTCCCTAATTCTCACAAAGACTTTTTACCCATTTTCAACAACATGGATGAAACTGAAGGAAATTATGCTAAGTGAAATAAGTCCTCAGAAAGGAAAAATATTCCATAATTTTACCATGATGGGGTATCTAAGATAGTCAGACTCACAAAAGCAGAAATCAAGCTTGCAGAGAACAGAATCGTAGTTGCCAGGGTCTGAGGGGGAGGGGAAATGAAGAATTGTTCAGTGTGCATAAAATTTCAGTTATGCAGGATAAGTAAGTTCTAGAGACCTGCTGTGCCACATGGCATCTATAGTTAAGAATACTGTGTTGAACGTTTAAATAGTTAACAGGGTAGATCTCATGTTAAATGTCCTTATAATGGCAAAAGAAGTATGAGACTTTTAGAGGTGATAGGTGTGTCTATTGTGATTATGGTTTCACAAGTGTATGCCTACATTCTAATTCATCAAATTGTCTATATTAAATATGCAGTTTTATATATCATTTATAACTAATTAAAAAAAGAATAAGTCAAAAAATACTTAGTATTCATGAGGCCCTGGGTATAAAATATTTGTGATACACTAAATATTGAGAATGTACTAAGTATACATGAAATAAAAGAAGCATTTGACAATCATGGGTACTTAATTTGGACATACATTGTTGATACTCATTCTGATCCCATATCTCCTCTGCTCAAGTGATACAAATAAAACACAAGTCTGTTTAGGAGGCAAACTGACAAGGTACAGCTCTGACCAGGCACTTGTCTCTGTGACTCTTCACAAAAGAAGTTGTGTCACTGGTCCAGGACACATTCTGCCTGTAAGCCCTTTTGCTCTAGCCTAAGTTCTGGTACCAGTAACCACATTATCAGCGAGGAAAGCAGAGGGTGAGAGAAAGACAGGGCATGTAAGCATGGCACACCCCAGGATTCAGGTAGTGTGGTCCTTTCATCCCATTTGTTCCTTGTTATGTGTATTAACTTGCTCTGTCTCTTTCCCCTTGCTTCTATTTATGTGTCTAAATGTGACCTGTGCATTTACATTTGGTGTGAGCCTTGCTGTTCTGTTACCCTCTGGGAAATGTTTTTGGCACTGTACCTGGAGGCTGTCATTGCATCAGAGTACTTTCCCACATGATATTTGACTTGCCCAAGACTCATAAATAATACATCTTTGCTTTAGGTTTGTTGCTTAATATTAACTAAGTGGAGCATAACAGAAGAAATAAAATAATAGTGAACTCAAAATGAGAGGGAGAGCCTTGGAAAGAAAGGAATTTCATGTGCACCTGTTCACATTCTTTTCAGTATGAACTAGGAAAAAGACCTGCACAGCTGGTTGTATTTAGGTTGTCTGCTCCGTTACTAAGAATGATACAGCTTCTAATCAGGATCTCTTCCTACTATTTATTTAAGTAAAATCCATCATTATTTACATCCTCCAAAATAATAAGAATGATATTATTATTATAGTCAAATTTGCTTGATAAACCCAATTGTTTTCACCATCTAATTTTCTATACAGCTAATTTTCGCGGTGTCCCATAGGTAGTTTACAAAGAATATGTATCAGTAACATACTCTTCACTCAGTCTTACTTTCCCTATTACTGCCTTCACTAGTCCTTAAAGTTGGAACTAATATCCAAATTACTACTTGTGGTTTCTATGTACTCTGTATTCATTTTCTATGGATGCCATAATACATTACCACAAAGTTAGCAGGTTATAAGAACACAATTTTATTTTCTTACAGGTTTTCTTATTTTCTTATAGGTTAGGAGTCCTACCTAGGTCTTGCTGGGATAAAATAAAGGTGTCAGCAGAACTATGTTCCTTTCTAGAGAAGGAATGGCTCCTTTCTAGAGAAAGCTATTGTTTTTCCAGTAGCCATGTATGGATGTGAGGATTGGACCATAAAGAAGGTTGAGCACCAAAGAAGTGATGCTTTTGAACTGGTGTTGGAGAAGACTCTTGAGAATCCCTTGGACTGCAAGGAGATCAAACCAGTTAATCCTAAAGGAAATCAGTCCTAAATATTCATTGGAAGGACTGATGCTGAAGTTGAAGCTCCAATACTTTGGCTACCTGATGCGAAGAGGTGACTCACTGGAAAAGACCCTGATGCTGGGAAAGATTGAAGGCAGGAGGAGGACGGGATGACAGAGGACGAGATGGTTGGGTCGCATCACCGACTCAATGGACATGAGTTTGAGCAAGTTCTGGGAGATGGTGAAGGACAGGGAAGTCTAGGGAGCTGCAGTCCATAGGGTTGCAAAGAGTTGAACATGACTGAGTGACTGAAAAACGACAGGATAAAGAATGAGCTCTGCAGCAGATCCCAGCTTGGGCCACATGATCTAGTAGAACTTTGTGGTGTTGGAGTTACCAGTAATGGGAAAGAGACTGTCCAGTGTTTATGGAAACTCCTTTAGGAAAACCCGAATGAAGAGCTGTAAGGTTCTAGACCACGGTCATGTCATCTGAAATAGGAACTCTACATCTGCTGAGAAAGAACCACTGGCCTGCTAGTGGGCCTTGATAAGGGTGGAGTATATGACTATGGAATATTAAGTGAGGATGTAACCAGACCTGCCTATCAGGAGCTAGATCCTATCAGACCCACCAATTCAAAAGTTGGGCAGACCCATTAATAACTCATCACCACTTGAAAGAGATATATCTAGGATCAAGTATGAGCAATACCAGGGAGCACAAGCAAATTGCACAAGAAGCAGCCCTAATTCCCAGGGCCCCACCATTGTTGGGCATATCTTCCTCAGATCATGTCTAAGGATGCTGGGGACTAAGTTAGTACATAAGTGCAAAATGGAGGGGACTGAATTACCATCTAATTCAGGATCGTCCTGAGAGAGTGGAGCAATTTAACGAGCAGAGCTTCAGGTTGTGAATCTGATCATCTTTTACTATGGCAATAGAAAAAAGGGCCTAAATTTAGAATATGTAAGAATTCATTGGCAGTGACCAATGCTTTGGATGACTGACAAGTGCTTTGAAGGAAAAGAAAGAATAAAGTACAAGGAGATAGGAGGTAGGAGCAGATGGGTGAACATGTGAGACTAGGTGTGGGGGTGTAAATTTTGTTGTATTCTATGCTAATGCCCACAGAAGAACATCCCCCATAGAAGAGGCAAGAATTAAAAGTGCCTTGACCAGGGATATTAGCTGAACACTTTCCCTGGCCACTCCAGTGCCACTACAATGGGCACATGAAGAAAGTGGCCGTGATGACTGAGGTTGAGGTAATGTGTGTGCCCAACAGCATTTGTTCCTGCTAGATAATCTAAAACCAATGTCAAAGGTCCAAATGGCCAACACTAGAGACCAACATTGAGCCCTCATTTTGGCACCATTCCTTGAGGAAATCAGTTCATAAATTGGTATCGTGTTGCCTATACATGATCTCTTCCATGCTGGAAAGGCCAGCAATTTGTTCTCAAATGAATCAACAAATATCCTGAATTTGGGCTTGACTTTCCCACACAAAGGATCTCAGTTAATACTACTATTTTAAGTTTGGTCGAGTGATGAATCCAGTACCATGGTATCTCACATTGTATGGCATCAGACCAAGAGACCAACTTTATAGCACAAACAGTATTTTCTTACCTGGTGCATACAGCATCAGATACCATATTATCTTGTAAGAAGATTCAGCTATAGTATTTTGAAAAATTGCTAAAGGTCAAGCATATGCTAGCATCAGAGTGTATAGTTCCAGTGGAGCTGCAGTTTCTCCTCTTTGAACCCCAGCAGGTAATCAAAGGAAAGACTGAGAGGACTTCTGAAAACATTCCTTAGCAATGTCAACTGGGACAGATGACAGAAATCCCAATCAGACCCATTCTTCCTTTTACAACAAAAGCATAATTTGCAGGGGAAAGAGAAAGAACCACCATCACCTTACTACAATGGAATCCCATTTCAAATAGGAGAAGAGAATGGGGTTGGTGGAAAGCTATGGAGCAGGGCAGGAATGCTTGTTAAGCCCTGCACTACAGTTGTAAGGGGGACAAGAGCAACAGTGAAGGTCATACTCACAAGTTCATAGAGGCTGCTAAGACGGAGGCTTAATCATCATGTCTGAGAGTATCTGTCTTCTGCTGTTTCCTGTCACTAAGGTAACAAACACTGAGTGAAAAAGACAGTGGAATATAGTAGGAAGACACAGATTATCCTCAGGGAGCAGACGCTGAGAAGTACTCTCTGGTAAACTGGCCCCCATTAAGTTTTCCAAGAGTATTCACTCAAGGAATGTGAAGCTTCTGGGGCACCGAGGGTAAACATGGCAACACTAAATTTCAAACCCAATCCCAAATTTGCCTGGTTTTACACAAATCCTCACATTAAAGTTATAGAAGAAGGAAAGGTATGCTTATCTCCAAGCATTTGCCTCAGAATTTTCTGTGCTCTACAAGATGTCTAGCTTCCAAAAAAAAAAATTACAAGACATTGGAAAAGTCAAGAATAAACAAAGTCTGAAGGTACAAATTATCAGAACCAGTCTTGAATGTGACTGAGATGCTGAAACTGATGAGGAATTTAAAATAACTATGAATAACACATTTTAAAAGTACTAATTGGAAAGTTAGATAACATGCAAGAACAGATGGGTAATTTTAGCAGAGAGCTGGAAACTATAGGAAAGAGTCATATGGAAATACTAGAAATCAAAAATATGGCAACAGAGAAGAGGTTTTCTATATACTTCATTTTTTGGATCTCTAAAAATAAAATTAATTTGTTATTTAACTTCTTACTTTACACTTCTACCAATATGAGAATTTAGATGAATTTACTATGAACTTGGGCAAACTCTGGGAGATGGTCAAGGACAGGGAGGCCTGGTATGCTGCTGTCCATGGGGGCGCAAAGAGTGGGACACGACTTAGCAACTGAACAACAAATCTATCAAGAGTTTTAAATTTATCTTTACTTCTATTGGATTGCTTGAGTAAAAAGTATGAGTAATAAAAACAAGCAAATCCAATAGAAAGCTATTTACCTGACTCAACTGTGTTCAAGTATGTGTGTGTATAAATGTAACTTTAAACTCATTTTATCAAATTTAATCAAAACAGCTGCATTAACTTCTGCATAAAGCCACTAATTTTCCATAGATGGGCTTGAGTATAAAGGTGGGAAAGGACCTTGTGTCTGAAACTAAGAATGCTAATCATTCTAGAAACTTCTATATATCAGACAAGCGTGCACACTTTCAGGCAGTAACAATTTACTATTTCCAATTAGACTAAACTTCCCAGGGAATTCCACTGAATTGGATTATTCTGTGGAAACACAACACCGTGTGATATAAAACAGCCTCCAACAATTTATTAAATTGCTTTTTCCTTAAGCTGTGTTTTTTAAAGCATAAATGATCAGTTTAAGCATTTCTTCTCAGGATAATACACAAGATCAACAAAATCCTGAGTGGCAATTCCGTTAGTGTTCTGTTGAATAGCATTATTTCAAAAACAATAATCATACAACTTCTACCCACAGATACTGCTGTGAATAATAATGTTTATTATTTGTTAAATGCTGACAGTGGGCACACACAGCCCCTGACCTGGGAGGTTATAACAGAACCTAGATAGCCAAGGAACTCTGAGTAAGCTAAGCCAGTGGGTGCAAAGCTTTGCAGCTTACGCTTATCTATAAATTTCTCTTCCTTCTCACTTTATTTCTTCCCCTTTATTCTTGTAAAACACTATATATCAAGTAAATAGATCACTGAAATTTTTTTTCAGATTTCTCACTGATAAGCAAACCATACTTCTCACATTAAGCAAATCATATCTTTTATTTGTAATATACAAATTCTTTAATATCATTTAAGCAAAGATCACTGACAGCTCTTCATAGGGAATTTGAGATTAAATCTGTAAATATTTGTGCTTTAATAAAAATATTTTAAGTGCTAGAATTATTTTCTCCTCATTTTCAGAAAAGTGGGCTATTTTGATGAGATAACAAAAAAGAATAAGGAAACAAGAAGGTATATTAACTACACACTATTTATTCATAACTATTTGGTTTCATTGTTTTAGCTAACAGTTTTTCTGTACTGTATTTAAGCCTTTACAAGTGGATTTTATTCTAAAACAAAGTTTCCTTAATAATTTTTTTTAAAAAAAGCTTTTGAAGTAATAAATTATATTCGAAGTAACACATATATTTTTAAGTAAATCTTTTACTTAAGTACATAAATATAGTATAGAATTACACATTGAACATTTGGAAATCATGAGTTTAATGTAATATAAATTAACTGTTTAGATCAACAGAAATACATTGCTGCCTTCATAAAGAGAACAGCACCATTCTTCACAAAGTATTTTAAAACAAAAGTCAAGATCTAGCACATACATGTATGCTTCTGAGATGGAAAATCAGTTTATAATCTATCTTGAATTTTTATAAGAGTTTATTTATCCTGTGATAATATTTGAAAGGCTTTCCAGAAACAGGAAGACATAAGTTTCTGGTTCTAATTTAAATAGTCATATGATATGTGACCTTAATGTAGTAAGAGGTATTCCGGCCAGGGTAGTTTCTTCTATGGATCAAGTGTATTTTTGTTAAATTGTAAAAATTTAAAACAAATGTCTCCCAAGCTGGAAAAAAAAAACCTCAAGGGCATCATCAGTCATAGGTTTAAAACACATGCCCAAATAATTAACAACTAAATCATAGTAGAAAAAAAAAGAGCTTTTCCTGAATAATTTGTGGTATTATTTAAAGTCTTCTCTTAAAAGGCAATTGTTCTAGAATGACTGATTTTTTTCTTTGCACTTTCACTCAATAAACATTAATAAGTTAATTATGTAAATGTAGAAATAAAGCAAAACAGAGAAGCACTGAGCACTTTGAATTGTGGGGTTTTTTTTTATTATAAGAAGACTTTGTTGGAATTTTTAAAAGCTACAGAGAGTTAAATGACACAGTTGTTGATGATGTTGTTGTTTAGTCGCTAAGTCACGTCCGACTCTGTGACCCCAGGGACTGTAGCCTCCCAGGGTCTTCTGTCTGTGGGGTTTCCCAGGCAAGAATTGTAGAAGGAAATAGCAACCCACTCCAGTGTTCTTGCCTGGAAAATGCCATGGACAGAGGAGCCTGGTGGGCTACAATCCATGGGGTCACAGAGTTGGACACGACAGTGACTAAACCACCACCACCACAGGCAAGAATACTGGAGTGAATTGCCGTTTTCTTCTCCAAGGGAGCTTCCCAACCCAGGGATCGAACCCTAGCCTCCTGCATTGGCAGGCGGGTTCCCAACTGCTGAGCCACGAGGGAAGCTCAAAATGACACAATAGAAAACGTGAAAAGTTTTTCTCTTTTTTCTTTTTTAGCTGTCCCTATTACAACTAACATACATTAAACATTCTCATTCTTTTGATATATTTCAACAGTTTATTGTGTATTTTGCCATTCCTTTCTGCATATTCATTCAAATATGTGCACCCACTATATAGCCAAGGATGTGTATTACATTATGACTTTTAAAAAAACTTTATAATATAGTGCATCTTTTTTTCATACCAGCAAAGAAAGGTCAATGTTTTTTGAAAGTAAATTGTTCCATCATTTGCCTAACAATGAAGCTGGAGGCTGTTTCCCACTTTAGGGCTTCCCAAGTGGTGCAGGGATAAAGAATTTGCCTGCCAATAAAATGGTGCCATAAACATTCTTATCCAATATCCTTAGGTGTCTGTGTTTCTCTCTCTCCCATATAGATTTCCTCAAGTGCAATTGTATTTTAAACTTTGCTGAAGATGGTCAGTTCCATTTCTAAAGAGGGCTTAGCACCCACTCAGAGGCAAGGTAAGACTGTTTCCACCTCTCACACTTCACCTGCACTGACTTTTATCACTCTTTTTATTTTAGGGTGTTAAATGTTTTTAAATAAAAAAATTAAAAAAATTTTAATTTAAAAATTAAATAAAATTAAAATATTATGTTTTTATAATAATCTGCATTACTCTCCTTAGTGGTTAAGTTAAGCAACTTTTCACACAGTTTTTTTCCATTTGCATTTCCTCTTTTCTCAGTGATTTATTCTATCCTTTACCCATTTTTTTCCTTTGTGACTGATGGTCTTCTTTGAAGTTAATTCATAGGAACTCTTCTCATATTAGGGATATCAACCTTTTGTCTGTCCTGTGTGTTTTTAAATTTTTTTATTCATTTATTTTTTCTACAATGTTAATACATTTTTATAAAGTGAAGTCAAATGTGTTTTTAAAATTATTTTGTGTATTATCGATTATACTTAGCTTTATTCCCATAATGAGCACTATCCAGAAAATTTATTCCCTATTTTAACAATATGATCATAATCAAGTCTTTTAATATAGATGGCATTTACCTTTCAATGAAGATAACTTCATTTCTTGTTTTGGATATTTATGTTTGTGCGTGCAAAGTTGCTTCAGTCATGTCCAACTCTTTGCAACCCTATGGACTGTAGCCTGCCAGGCTCCTCTGTCCACAGGATTCTCCAGGCAAGCATAGTGGAGTGGGTTGTCATGCCCTCATCCAGGGCATCATCCAGACCCATGGATCGAACCTGCATCTCCCATGACTTCTGCATTGCAGGCAGATTCTTTACCACCGAGTCACTGGGGAAGCCCTTGGATGTTTAGGGGACATCTTATTTTTTTAACACTTAAGTCTAAGAAACATAGAGTCTCCTAATTTATTGATTTAATTTAGGTTTATTATTGTGTTAACCATTCAATAGTCTGACTTTAAACATCTAAATACACTCAAACTTATGTTTTTCTTCTCCATTAATATGAACATTCAAAACAGTTGGTTTTAGCCTTTCCATGTTGTTTCAAAAGCTTTCCCAACTGAAGATCATTCAAATACTCCCCTATCATGTAATGACATTTTTCTGCTGGCATATAAGGGAATCAGCAGTAGTAGAGGCTGGATAAATGTTAGTGCAGGAAGCAGATGCTGCAAGTTAAGAAAGAGCTTCCATGCACACCCCAGTGCTTTTCAGTTATTCACTCCCTGATCACTGACCAGTAAGGGTAGAAAGAGGCTGGCAGATGTCATCAGTGAGGGCTTTTTTGTATAATCCTGGAATGAGTCTCTGTTTCACAGAAGAGGGCTTTTGAGGAGCAATCACATGGGACACAAATGTCTTCCACTCTGGGAAGTTCCTGAACTTCCGCTTCCAGAAATTCACACACCTAATTCTTACACAGGCTTTCTTCTCACCAATCCTTTAATCAGATTCCTTCCTAATTTCTTGCAACCTGGAAAACCATTAATCACCATTTATTAATGCGTACAGAAACTTACTTCATGCCATGCTGCTTTCCAGCTGGGTGGACAAAAAAGATGTACCGCATGAGGTTCAGCCCACTGTCCTACAGGACAGCCCCAGAGTTCGGGTGTGACATTGCAACAGTCTACGTGTGGTTGGTGCCAGCAAAATGCTCAGAGAAACCTATGAACCACGGCTGAATTTAATCCTCTTCAATTTTCAACTGGTCTTAGAGGCCCTCACATGAAGCAGTAGATAAGGTTTGTGGAAGAAACTTCGATGAGATAAATGTGCTCATATTTTGAGAGAATAGTATGAGAAATGTGGCCTTCAGGAGCTGTCTAGACTTAATACTGTATGTGCAAGTTCTGTTTAGTGAGAGAGTGTTTCTGGACACGTTTAGGTAGATTCCTCCCTCCCACCCTTCTTTCTTTCCTTCCATCTCCCCTTTTACCTTCCCTCCATCTATCAGAAAATATTGACAAAGCAACTATTATATACCAGGCATCGGAATGGTGGTGAGCAAGACGGACCCATCCCTTCCTTATTACCTCACATATTGGGATCCCAGTAGAACAGAATAGCACTCGATTCCTGATGAGCAGCTCTGTTTACCTGGCCGTCTGCTATTCTGAAGTCAGGTTGTATGTCTCAATCATGGCCTAGGAGAAAGCTGTTCTTTTTCAAAGGATGAAACAGTTATTTTAGAAGAGGACATGGTGAGCCTTCATAACTTCTAGGGCTTCCATTTTGATTTTCTAATCAGTTTTGCCATTGCTCCAAAATAGGATAAGATATACAGCAGTCCCTAGCCTTTTTGGCACCAGAGACTGGTTTTGTGGAAGACATCTTTTCCATGGACTGAGTGGAGGGGATGGGGATGGTTTCAGGATGATTCAAGCGCATGACATTTATCGTGTACTTTATTTCTATTATTATTACATTGTGATACATAGTGAAATAATTATACAACCCATCATAGTGCAGATCAGTGGGAGCCATGAGCTGCTTTTCCTGCAACTAAGGAGTGAGCAACCAAGATCCTCACATGTGCAGTTCATGGTAGAGTTTGAGCTCCTACAAGAATCTAATGCTGCTGCTGATAAGGCAGGAGGCAGAGTTCAGGCGGTAATGCCAGCAACGGGGAGCAACTATAAATACAGATGAAGCTTCACTTGCTTGCCCACCGCTCACCTCTTGCTGAGCGACCCATTTCCTAACAGTTGGCCCGGAGGTTGGGGACTTCTGAGATAACACACACATTCCTGATGCCCCTCTCAATTTCCTGGATCCATACAGTAGAGAGGAAAAGCTACTGGTTTGCACTCCAACCAGACCAGCTGGAGAAAACTTGGTTGCTCTGAACCATGGTCAAATTCTGTCAATCTTTGGATCAACTAGCAAAGAAGTTGGAAAGGATAACTTAAATGAAGTACATATTTTCTCCAAAATCTGAGGAACCCACTAAATGCCTTCCTTACTGGTGGAGGTCCAAGGTACAGCAAAATATTTCTTTACTTTGAAAAGAAGATCCTGACTTGTCCCAAATTACTAGATCCCCAGAAACTTCACTGAAGCAGTAGGCCCTTCATCTCTCTCTCTCTTTAATAATGTATGTGTTTCTCATCAAGAATGGCCACATCACACACTCCATGTACTGTCAGCATTGTTATTAATCTAATGAACGAGTATTATGTCCCTTGGGGAAATATAAACTTCACTGTCCCTGTGCACTAAGTTATAGAAAGCATTAGAGAGTAGTCTGATCTAGGAGAAATGTGTTCTTTGATAGTTCAGGTAAAACAAATTGTTTCCATTGCTTCATATGATAGAGTTAAAGGCATAGCTATTACCAGATCACTAGCAACCTATTAACTGTTGGATGCCATACTTATTTGTCTAAATGAAAAAAGGCCACCCCTAGAAGAGTAGCTAAAATCAAAGAAATATATAGCAATCATTTATTATTCTTTATCCTCCAGGGCCCATCTGTCATCTGCATAGGGGAGCTAAATAGGAATTGGGGGAAAATCAGCACCTCTGCATCTTCCAGGTCTTTGTTTGACAGAGATACCAATCTCCACAGTCTCACAGTAATTCAGGGTTACTTTGATTTATACTTTTGGCTTAGAGGGAGAATTTTAGAGGTTTCCATCTGGCATATTTTCCTTCTAGCCCCTTCCTCTGTGTGTCAGGAAGCCCATGTGAGAGGTCTGTGGGGTCTTAATATTTCTATTTTTAGTACATATTCAACAAGTGGAGAAATAGCACAGCATTGTGACAGAGATTGCCAGGTTTCTCCCCAAAATTTACTTCCTCTCTTCCCTCCATAAACTGTTAGGTGCTATTTGCTACCCTCCCTTGTATACAGAAATAATCCTGTAGTCAGAGTTTGCTAAAAGACTGCAAGGGTGAGATGCATACCCTTCTAAGGTTTTTGGAAACATGTCTGCCTCTTCATGTGCCTTCCTCTTCCATAGACTGGGAGCGGCTGATAAGACAGAAGAGCCCTGAGAGGGAGGGGGCCTGGGGCCTAAGGCATAAGGAGCCCTGCCTGAACTGTCATCTAAGTGAGGAACGCTGTTGTGGTTCAGCCATTATATATTTGGGAATACATATTTGTTACCATAGTCTTGTGAATACAGTGTAGAGTCAGGAGTTCACTGGTCTATCATAAGCTGACTCAAACCAAATTCATTTACAATTTTCAGAAGCTCCCACTCTTAACATGAAAATTACAATGGGTGGTGGATCCTCAGGTATTAGTGGTTTCTCAGAACTTATATCCAACCCTTCGACTCAAAAGATCTGGACATATTCTATTTTCCAAAGCAAAATCATCTTAGTAAAGATTTGCAGGTTCTTTTCTGGCAGGCAAGAAAGAAGATTTGGCTTGCAGACACTATTATAGTCTGGTCTTCTCAGAGGTGTCCAGGCTTTCCTTCATTCAAGTGACTAAAGGTGATGTACGGAGTCAGGAGACCACAGTGTTAAGTGTGTTAAGGAGACCACAGTCCTTCTTTGTAATGAATCGTCAGACATGCAGTTTTTTTGTTTGCTTGTTCTATTTTGTTTTCATATTTTTAAAACAGATCAAATGGGGTTTAGTAGGCACTTATCCATTTCACTCCTAATAATCCTATGATATGTTAGAAACCACCAACTCTCTATGGGTTAGGCCATTTAGATTACATTGCCAGTAACCAGAGCCTTACCCCAGAGCTTAAGTGACACGATGTCACCCAGGGTCCTGCTTCCCCAGTAGAATAGACTTTGTGTCATATACAGTGGTTTCTGTCTTCAGACAAATGATCATCACAGAGATCATCATTGCTACTTAATAGGATACTGCTCAAACGGATACCAAACAAAAGTCCAAGAAGGGAACTCTTGGCTGTAGATCAGTATTTCCTAATCTGGGGACTGGAGTCCTAACAGGTATGTGTAAGTAAAGACTAAACTTTCAGTGGCAAAGAAACATCATGTATGAGTGGTAGATAAAAAGGCCTAAATTATGGTCTCTTCTTGTCCATGAAGCTGAACTATATTAGGACGTACTTTACTCATTTGAGAATTGAGGACCCTCATTTATAGATTTTAATTCTTGCCTCTTTTAGTACCGAACGACCTTAAAACACCTAAAAACAATCATGCACCTTTGTGCGTGCATGGTGCTAAATTGCTTCAGTTGTATCCAACTCTTTGTAACCCCATGGACAGTAGCCCACCAGGCTCCTCTGTCCATGCGATTCTCCAGGCAAGAATACTGGAGTGGGTTGCCATGCCTTCCTCCAGGGGATCTTCCCAACCCAGGGATCGAACCCTTGTCTCCTGCATTGGCACGTGGGTTCTTTACCAGTAGCGCCACTTGGAAAGCCCAAAAATCCTCTTCAGGTAGAACCAGTTCCTGTAGTGAATATTAATTATATGTAATCCAAACAAAACTGAGACACCTCAAGGCCTGTGATGCACTCAGAAATAAGATACAATTTCCATATCCCCAATCCTTCTTTTATTGGTAAGAGAATATCAATACAATGTCTGTATACTTTGGAATGCTGAAAAGTTTGTGTAACATATAACAAAGCTTTGTAATAATCTTTTTTCTTTTATAAATATTTTCAAAGTCCATTTATCACAGCCTAGATATTGCCACTATGACATTTTGTCTCATTTCCTCTAAAAATTCAGTGAAACTCAGTTTTCACAGGGCCTTTTCTTTCTTGTTACTTCTTCATTTTCAGATATGCTTTTCTTCTAATAGTTCTTTGCCCCACTTGGATTTGAAAGACTGGGCTTCATCTTATTAACCAACTCCTTGGTCCATGTGCTGAGCAGGGGGAATTTAGCACATCCTAGAAGGCAAGAGGGAGGGAAGGCTTTGTCTATTTCTATATTTTAATTTTGTCGGTCATATAGTATTATCTCACATTTTTCAATATGTTTTCATTTTATAATAGTCTGAAAGGCTCAAAACTAACAGTGATTATTCCATGGGAGAAGAACTGTGGGACAGTGAGAATTCCAGGGACAGAGGGGCCTGGCAGGCTACCCTCCATGGGCTCTCAAAGAGTCTAACACAAATGAGTGAGTAATGCTTTCACTGTCAACACTTTCTGGAGGGATTTGGGCAAAGTCAGATATTGAACAGACAATTACAAATAACAACTAGATCACAGAAGGCTATGAGTAGAAAATCAGGTACTATTCTGGCTCAGAGAAATGAGACCTAATGGTCAACTTATGCTGAAGGAAGGGAAGAAGCATGTGTCATGAATAAGTAGGAGTTATCTAAGTTAATATGCAGAATAGGAGGGGGCATGTTTCCACCAGAGGGAACAGCATGTGTAGTCCTAAGGCTAAATAAGTTATATGTTTTAAGAACTGAGAAAGGTCCAAAAAGGAAAAGCAGAAGGTGATGAGACCGAAAATATGAAGTGACTGAATCACACAGGGCTTTTAGGTTGTGTTAAAGAGATCAAATTTTGGTCCTTGAACACTAGGAGGCCACTGAAGGATTTTAATCAGAAGATAGTGTTTTCATTTGAAATCACCACACTGTCTCCAGAGTGAAACCCAGATTGAAGTGGAGACAAAGCAAACACAAGACAGGTGAGTGGTGTTACAGTGTCTTCAGTGAAAGACAAATGCATTGGATTATGGCTAGAAGACTTGGGGAGAGTAAATGAATTTTGGAGCTGTTTAAAAGGAAAGAAATGTTATGACAATGTCTGATTGCATGTTGGTGACAAAAAAAGACTAATGAATCAAGGATATCTGCTTGGGCTCATGGTTTGAGTACCTGGATGATGGACCATGTTAGCGCTTACTCACCTGGAAAATTCTGCAGGAGCATCCCTATTTCCTATGCGTATACTACTGACACCTAAGATGGAAGCACTGGTAATGTGACATATTCATCTCGTCTCTCTTTAGATAAATCTTTTGAGATTTAACTTACAATAAATTTCACCAACGTTAAGTGCACAATTCGAATCAGTTTTGAGAAATACAGTCATGTCACTGGTACCATAATCATGATAAGGAACATTTCCATCACTCAGGAAAGGGCTTTCACACCACTTTGCCCTCTGTGCCCTCAGGCCAGTCCTGGCTCCTGGTATTGATCTGCTTTCTATCACTTTGCCTTCTTTAAACTTTCATATAAATGAAAGCTTCTTTCCTTTAGAACAATGCTTTTGAGATTCATACACATTGTTGCATGTATCAGCAACATATTTGTTGCTGCAAATGTTTGCTTCATTTTATTCCCTGAGGGAAATTCCACCATAAAGATACAGTAAAATTTGTTTATCCATTGAGCTGTCGATGGTCATATGGGTGTTTTTTTCCCCCAGTTTGGAGCTATTATGGATAAAAAGTTGGTATGAAAATTCCAATAGTCTTTTGTATACACATGTATCCATTTCTCTAGTAAATACTTAGAAATTGGGTCACTGGTGTGTGCTCAGCAGTTCAGTTGTGTCCAACTCTTTGCAACCCCATCTACTGTAGCCCACCAGGCTCCTCTGTACATGGAATTCAACAGGCAAGAATACTGGAGTGCGTAGCCATTTCCTTCTCCAGGGGATCTTCCTGATCCAGGGATCAAACCTACATCTCTTGTGTCTCCTGCAATGGCATGAACATTCCTTACCACTGTTTCACCTCTGTTATCAGGTTGCATGATAAATGTATATTTAAGAAACATCAGAAGCTATCAATTTTTTTCCAAAGTGGCTGTATCATTTTGCATTCACATCAGTAATGCAAGAGAGTTCCAGTTGTTCCACACTCTAGCAAATATTTTGCATTATAGATATTTAATTTTTTTTTCATTCTAATGGGTATATAGCATCAACTACCTGTAGTTTTAATGTTTATTTCTCTAGTTGTTAATGATGTTGGATATCCATGTATAAAAATAGGAAACTTTACTTCAGCTCATCTACTGAAATTAGATCAAAGTGGATCACAGACCTTAAAGTCAGAAGAAAACCTTTAAAACTTCTAGAAGAATATGTAGGAGAAAGGCATTTGATATTGGGTTATGCAAAAATGTCTTGGGAAACCAAGAGGACAAACTATAAAGGACAAGCTAATAAATTAGACTTTATTAAAAGTTTATTAAATTAGACTTTATCAAATTTAGAAGCATTAGCTTCTCAAAAGACATTGTTTAGTAGATGGAAGGGCAAGCCACCAACAAGGAGAAAATATTTACAAAACATGTATCTGCTAAGGGAGTCTCTCTCCTTCTCCTTCTTTCCCTCTTTTCCTCTTTTTGTTTGCATGGGTTGTGATGTAAATTCTGCTGTCCTTCTTACCTTTGTTTCTCTACATAATGTTTGTTTTCCTCTGATCACTTTTGAGATTTTCTATTTCCACTTTTTATTTTTAGCAATTTGCTTAAGATATGTGTTGGCATAGTTTTTATTAGGTATGCTCTGCTGGCATGTATATGTTATGGTGGTGGTGGTTTAGTCACTAGGTCGTGTCCGATTCTTACAACCCCATATGTTTATAGTTTTCATTAAATTTGGACTATTTTCAGCCTTCTTTCATCAAATAATTTCTCTTCCCACATCAATTTCTTCTCTCTTTCCAATTACTCATATGTTGGATCATTTGTTATTCCCAATAGTTCAAGTCACTTCTATTTTTCTTTCTGTGCTTCACATGGGATAGTTTCTATTGCTATGTCTTCAAATTCACTAATATTTTTTTTTCTGAATAGGCAAATCTCCTTTTAACATCCATTGTGTTTTCTTATTTGAAATATTATATTTTTAACCTCTAGAATTTCCAATTAGTTCTTTTTAATTTTCCTCATCAGGTTTAGTTTTCCTCTATCTTCTCATAAGGTTACAGAGTATCTATAATAGCTGTGTTAATGATTGTGTTGGCTCATTCTACTACTTCTGGCATGTCTGGATCTGTTTTTACTAATTGATTTTCTTCCTTGTTATGGGAAACATTTTTCTGCTTTATGCATGCCTGGAATTTTTTTATTGGCTGCAAGAGAATGAGAATTTTACATCCTTGCCGCTTATTATTATTATTCCTTTAAATACAATGGACTCTACTCTAGCAGGCAATTAAGTTACTTGGAATCAGATGGATCATTTTGAGGCTGACTTTTAAGGATGGTAGGAATGGGCTCAGATCAATTTTAATTATTAGTCTAATTTAGCTCCACTGCTAAGTGGATCATTTTATCAGAGTACTATCAAATGCCCCTGGCATTTTGAAGTTCTTCCACTCCAGCTGGTGGGAATACACAGAACTTGCAGTATTGTTTACCCTAGTGCTTTTTGCCTCCCCCCGCCCTAGATGGCGTGCAGTTTCTTTACACACACACACACACAAATCAGAGCACAAACAATTATTTCAAAGTTCACTCAGCAAACACTCAGTGTCCTTTTCCTCTGGGTAATTGTAAGGATTTGTCCACAAATTCTTTGACATTCCTCCCATCAAATGGTGGACCTTAGTTCTCTTCCTTTAGAGTCTGAGTGACCCATGTTGGACAAATAGATTATAGCAGAAGTGATGGGGTTTCACTTCTGTGGTTAGGCTGTTACAATACTGTGGCTTCCCTCTTGCCTGTACTCTTGTTTATTCTTGGATAACTGCTCTGAGGGAAGCCAGAACCTTTAGGCCTAGTCAGATCATCAGTGACTGTAGCCTATAGCTCAGGCCAGCACTTTAGTTGCAATTTTATGAGAAATCTGGAGCCAAACTACGTAGTTAAGCCCTTCCTAGATTCTTAACACTAAAGAGACTGTGTGGGATGATAAATGTTTATTTCTTTAAATGATAAGTTTTGGGGTAATGTTAGTTACGTAATGGGCTTCCCTGGTGGCTCAGATGGTAAAGAATCTTCCTGGAATGCAGCAGACCTGGGCTCCATTCCTGGATTGGGAAGATCCCCTGAGGAGGAAATGGCAACCCACTCCAGTATCCTTCCTGGAGAATTCCATGGACAGAGGAACCTTGTAGGCTATAGTCCATGGGGTCTCGGAGTCAGATACAACTGAGCAACTAACACTTACTTACCCTATGTAGCAACAGATAGCTAATACAGATGTTGGTACTTCAAAGTAGGTGTTGCTGTATCAACAGCTTAAATTTTAAGAATGATTCTGGAGCTGGGCAGGGGCATTGAGGAGGGTATCACTCACTAAAAACCTAAAATACTTTGAAGAAGAAGCTTTTCTTGAGGTTTTATTTTGAAATAATTTTTGCTCAGAAAATTTGTAAAACTAATACAGATATTTTCTTTTCATCCTTCTTCCACTTTTACCAATGATAATGTCTTATACCATAGTATATTACCAAAACCAAGAAATTGACATTAAGTTCCAAATAGGAAAAGGAGTATGTCAAGGCTGTATATTGTCACCCTGCTTATTTAACTTATATGCAGAGTACATCATGAGATACGCTGGGCTGGATGAAACACAAGCTGGAATCAAGATTGCCAGGAGAAATACCAATAACCTCAGATATGCAGATGACACCACCCTTATGGCAGAAAGTGAAGAAGAACTAAAGAGCCTCTTGATAAAAGTGAAAGAGGAGGCTGAAAAAGCTGAAAGCTCAGCATTCAGAAAACCAAGATCATGGTATCTGGTCCCATCATTTCATGGCAAATAGATGGGCAAACAGTGGAAACAGTAGCAGACTTTATTTTTGGGGTTCCAAAATCACTGCAGATGGTGACTACAGCCATGAAATTAAAAGACGCTTACTCCTTGGAAGGAAATTTATGACCAACCTAGACAGCATATTAAAAAGCAGAGACATTACTTTGCCAACAAAGGTCTGTCTAGTCAAGGCTATGGTTTTTCCAGTTGTCATACATGGATGTGAAAGTAGGACTATAAAGAAAGCTGAGCACCAAAGAATTGATGCTTTTGAACTGTGATGTTGGAGGAGACTCTTGAGAGTCTCTTGGTCTGCAAGGAGATCCAGCCAGTCCATCCTAAAGGAAATCAGTCCTGAATATTCAATGGAAGGACTTATATTGAAGCTGAAACTCCAATACTTTGGCCACTTGATGTGAAGAAATAACTCATTTAAGACCCTGATGCTGGGAAAGATTGAAGGTGGGAGGAGAAGGGGATGACAGAGGATGAGATGGTCGGATGGCATCACCGACTCAATGGACATTAGTGTGAGTAAACTCCGGGAGTTAGTGATGGACAGGGAGGCCTGGTGTGCTGCAGTCCATGGGGTCACAGAGTCGGACACGACTGAGCAACTGAACTGAACTGACTGAATGTCTTATACATGGTATACTACCAAAAACCAAAAGAAACTGACACTGGTACAATATCATTAAGTAAACTACAGACCTTACTTGGATCCTGTGTGTATATGTGTGTGTGTGTGTGTGTCTGTGTCTGTGTGTCTGTGTGTAGGTCTATGAAATACTATCATGTATAGATTTATGTAACTACAATCATGATTAAGACACAGAACTGTTTCCATTATCATAATAAAACTCCCTTTGCCATTTACTGAGAGACACAAACACCTCCAAAACATAACCCTTGGCAGCCACTGATATGTTCTCTGTTACTATGATTTTGTCATTTTAAGAATAATATGTAAATAGAATCATATAGTATGCAACATTTTGAATGATTTTTTCATTCACCATAATATCTTTGAGATCCATTCTCTAGTTCATTCAGTGTATGAGGGTTCCAGTTGATTCCACACCCTTGTCCTCATTTGAAGTTTTCAATATTTTGTATGTTAGCCATTCTAATAGGCATGTGATAATATTTACTTATGCTTTTAATGTCTATTTCCTTCCCTGGTGGCTCAGAGGTTAAAGTGTCTGCCTGCAATGTGGGAGACCTGGGTTTGATCCCTGGGTTGGGAAGATCCCCTGGAGAAGGAAATGGAAACCCATTCCAGTATTCTTGCCTGGAGAATGCCATGGATGGAGGAGCCTGGTGGGCTACAGTCCACGGGGTCACAAAGAGTCAGACACGACTGAGCGACTTAACTAACTTTCTCTACCAATTGGACTTCCCTTGTGGCTCAACTGGTAAAGAATCTGCCCACAATGCAGGAGATCTGGGTTCAATCCCTGGGTTGGGAAGATCCCCTGGAGAAGGGAAAGGCTACCCACTCTAGTATTCTGGCCTGGAGAATTCCATAGACTGTACAGACCATGGGGATGTAAAGAGTTGGACACGACTGACCAATTTTCACTTTCTCTACCAATTAATGCTGTTTAATATCTTTTCATATGCTTATTGGTTCTGCATATTCTTGCTTTTCAAGTCCTTTGTCCGTTTTCTAGTTGGATTGTTTTCTTAGTAGTTATTTCAAAGAGGTTTTTTTTTTTTTTAATATTCTGAATATAAATCCTTTGTCAGAAACATGGTTTTCAAATATCTTCTCCGAGTTTATGGCCCATCTCTTATTAGGATCTTTTTCAGAGAAAAAAAACTTTGATTTTGATGAATTCCAATCTACATTTTAAAATTAATTTATTTTTATTTTAAAAATTATTATTACTGTTATTCTACCGATTCTGTGCTTAGGGTTATATCTAAGAACTCCCTGTTTAACTCTAAGTCATGAAGACTAATGATTATGTTCTATGCTTCCTTCTAGAAGTTTTGTGTTTATTAGTTTTTACATTTTACATTGAGATCTATGATCCATTTTGAGTTAGTATTTGCGTAAGGGATGAAATTCCATTAGGAATTTTTTAATTATTTTTTTTGTTTCTAGTGTCCAGTTTTTCCCAGTCCATTTGAAAAGACTACCCTTTCTCCACTGAATTACTTTTGTACCTTTTCCAGAAATTAGCTGTGTGCTTATGTGAAAATATTTCTAGATTCTTTATTCTGATCCAATAATCTATGGAATACCATAATCTATTGGTAACTGTTGTTGTTTAGTCACTAAGCCATGTCTGACTCTTTTGTGACCGCATGGACTATAGTCCACCAGGCTCCTCTGTCCATGGGATTTCCAAATGGAGTGGGTTGCCATTTCCTTCTCCAGGGCAACTTCCTGACCAGGCATCAAACCGGTGCCTCCTGCATTGGCCGGCAGATTCTTTACCGCTGAGCCACTGGGGAAGCCCTGCTGGTTACCGTGCCTATAGAGAAAACCTTAATATCAGACAGTAATAGGTCCTCAGACTTTGTTCTCTTTTGCCAATTTTCCCACTATTTTTGTTCTCTTTCCATATATATTTAAATTTCAGCTTCATATTTATAAAATAATCCTTCTGGGATGTTGATAAGAATTTCTATCAAAAAGATAATTTGGACTGAATTGTCACCTTTAGTATGTTTATTCTTCCAACCTGTGAACCCAATGTCTCTTCATTTATATAGGCCTTTATTAATTTTTTTTAATGTTTTATGGTCTTCAGCATATAGATCCTATACATGTTTGATTAAACTTATACCTAAATATTTCATTATTTTGGAGCTAATGTAAATGTTATCAAATTTTAACTTTTAGTTTCCAATTTGTCACTAGTATACAGAAATTTGGTTGATTTCTGGTGTTAAGTTTGTATCCTGTGATCTTGCTTATTACTCTAGGAATTTTTCAATGTTTATTTTGAGGATTTTCTATATAGACATTTCATTGGTAAACAGGGACAGTTTTATTTATCTTTTTCCATTTTGTATTGCTTTTCTTTTTCTTGCTTTATTGTACTAGTTAGAATTCCCCGTACTGTGCTGAACAGGAGTAGTGAGTGGACATCCATGCTTTGGTCTCAGTTTTAGAGTGATACCATTCAGTTCTTCACACTTAGGTGCAATTTTAGAAAACAAATATTCTGTACCCAGTTGAAGAATTTCCCTTCCCTTGCTATTCCAGTTTGCTAAGGGTTTTAATCATGAATGGATATCGAATTTTGTAAAATGCCTTTTCTGCATCAGTTGGTATAGTCATGTGGTTTTCTTCTGTAGCCTGTTTTTATGGTGGATTACATTGATTGATTTTGGAATATTGAACTAGCCTTGCATTTCTTAAATAAACCTCACTGGTCATATTACATTATTCTTCTTATATATTGCTGGATTCAATTTGCTAATATTTTGTTGATTTTGCATCTATATTCATGAGATATATTGGTCTGTATTTTCCCTTTTTGTACTGGCTTTGTCTGGTTATGATATAAGGGTAATGTCAGCCTCATAAAATTAGTTGCAAAGTGTGGTCTTCTATTTTCTGGAAAAGATTATGTAGAATTGGTGTTACTTTAAAAACAAATGTTCAGTAGAATTAACCACTGAAACCATCTGGAACTAGATATTTCTTTTTTGAAAGTTTTTTAACTACAAATTTAATTTGTTTAATACCTTAAAAAAGCTTTTAGTTGAAGCCATATGACATTTGGTAAAGCTATAGGTAAGGGTTTGTAGGAAAGTGAGGTAAATATTATAGAAAACTAAAGGAAAAGGAATCCTTTTTATTTAGGAACAGCATTGTCTGCAGCAGGAAAATGTACTGGTTCATCAACCTAAGAAGACTTCCAAAAAATGTTGAAGGTACTACCTGGTTTATTTCTTCTTATAGAAAATGTTAAAGAAGAGAGATAAACTGAATAAACACTGTTAATAAAACCCAGCTATATCTTGATGACTCTGAAAAATTTCAGACTTTTTCTGGAAAATAATGCTGAATAATTAAAATCAAGTAATTATTTTAACAATTAAAATAGTTAAGATCAAATTGCATCAGATCAAAGAAGAGGTACAGAGCACTTTCAGGAAACCAGGATCTAATGATGAAGCCAAAGGTTTGGTTTTAAAGTCCCTTATTAAGATTACATGTGGCCACTCAGAGTTTCTTAGAGTGCAGGCCCTTGAAAGTGTTTCAACGTGTATCTTCCAGATCCTTTCAGTCAAACAATAGGCCTCCTAAGAAGGCTAAGAGTGCTGTCTCTAACAGTTTCACCAGAAACTCAAGGTAGGGAAGTTTAAGCTTATGGAGGTTTGAGGGTATGCCTGTGTCTAATGAAGTGACCCCCATTAAAGATTTACAGAAGACACAAAGTTTGAAAAATAGAATTACATTTGCAGAAATATTTCTGGCCAAAAGGGGGCAGAGATTATATAAAATGATATGAAGTTGGAACCATGAATTCTACTGTCAGGACATCAAGTGAGAAAAGTTCTCAGCTGCAAATTCTTACTACCTTTCATGAAAATGGAAGGATGACTCAAAGGGTAGATACGAGTTCTCAGAGGGTAGAGCCCAGAGCTATGGAGAGTTATTCTCAGACCTTCAGACATAGTCAAAGAACTTTATATTTTGACAACAGGATTTCAGAATTGCTGTGAACAAGTGCCTTCTTTTCTTCCTTTTGAGCATAAATGTCTATAGCAATTATCCTCTGCTTGTTCTACCACAATATAGTGGAGGTATTGAGAGGCAGATAAATTGCTCCTTTAGATTCACAAATGTATATATTGAGAGAAGGACTAAATTCAAGGAGCTCTCCTTAATGAACTTTGAGCTAATGTTCAATAAGATGAACCTTTTGATAGGAGACTTCCTCTAAGTCAATGTATTTTACACATGAAGGGAGTGCAGATAACTTTTTGCCAGAGGTCATAAGTGCCTTCTTACGGTCTTAAAAATATGTTCATAAATTCTTCGCTACTTCTCCCTTTGAGTGTGAGCTGGATGTAGTGATTTGCTTCTAATGAAGAGAATATGGTGGAAATAATGGTATGTCATCTTCAATATTAGGTTATAAAAAGACCATCGCTTCCAGTTTTGGTGCAGTATCTCTCCTGTATCACTTGTTCAGAGGCAACACATGCAATGAGAGGCCCTATGGAGAAGTCAATATGACAAAGATTCCTGTCAACTGTTACAAGACTTTGAAAATAGAACCTCTATCTTTATTAAGTCTTCAGAAACCATAGTCTTGATCAGCAGTTTGACTGAAATGTTGTGTGCAACCCTGAGCAGAAATATTCAGTTTCGCTACTTCTAGATTCCTGGTCCTCAGAAACCATGTGAGATATAATGTTTGTTGTTTCAAACTGCTAAGTTTGTTATGCAGCAATAGCTAATCACTACACTCTCTATGTGGGCTTCCCGGGTGGCACTAGTGGTAAAGAACCCACCTGCCAATGCACGAGACGTCAGAGACGTGAGTTCGATCCCTGGGTGGAGACGATCCCATGAAGGACGGCATGGCAACCCACTCCAGCATTCTCGCTTGGAGAACACCATGGACAGAGGAGGCTGGGGGACTACAGTCCATAGGGTCGCAGAGTCTCACACAACTGAAGTGACTTAGCATGCATGTACACTCTCTATGCTACTCTCTCCTCTCTGGTATATGGTGGCCTGTAAATTCTAGCCATCTTGCTCTGTCTTCTCAACTCAGCAAGTCTTCAGGACTCTTTAGATTTCTCTTCCCTGTGCTGAAGCTTCTAGGTTGCTACTAGGTAGTATGCTGGGGAAAACAGTGCTTTTTACATTTCGTCTGTTTTCTAATTGCTTAAGACGAGAGTTAAATCTGGTTCCTGTTACTCTATCACAGCCAGAACTAGCTTAAGTCTTGATTTCGATTTACATGTGAGTGCTACCGGGAGTTGATATCCTCATGCAGCTCAGTGAAAGGGTTCTTTGTATTTTCCTAAGATTTTAAGGGTTTTTTGGAGTCAGGAAAGGATTTGAGACTAGCTTTAGGTCGTGAGAGGCTTAGGGCCAATGAATGAAGAAAATGATGAAGAGCTGAAGGCCTCAAAGTCAACTTTCTACATAGAGAAGCATGGGTTATAAAATGCAACATGTGAGCACCCAGTGTATAAGAACAGTTGGTTCCACTTACTCTGATACTTTGTCACTTACCTCCACCCCATAAAAGAGGGCTTGGTTGACGCTAGCTACCATCTGGTGACATATGTAGTGACCTGTCTAACCAACATATTTTTCCCAGCTGCTCTTTTCTTCCTCTAGAGTTGGTAATGCACACACATGTCACAGTCCTGCCTTTTCTCCTCTATTTCATCATGTACAATCCAATTAATTCCAAATCAGGCTAGTTCTTTCTTTTTCACGTACATACATACTCAAATCCAATTTAACTGATGCTCTTATTTGCACCTCTTAAATCTCTTCTACTTAATCAAAAAATCTTCACACAGGTCATTTCTCTCTCAGACTTACTCTCTAAGATAGATAAATCATGCTGATAGTAACTGATCACCAACAGATATAGCCTTGTAATTCTGGATCAAGGAATTGGAATCAAATACCACACAGAAATCAATCTCTATCATCTTCTAAAGCATCTTAGAGAATTTCCTGAGAATTTCCACACGCATTTGGTAGATAAATCTCTGTATTAGACAGGGTGATGTAAAGAAAGATATACAAAAGAAATAATTCCTACCTTTCCAGAAAATTGATAGTCTAGTAGAAGAAATATTTACACGAGTCATTACAACCCAAATGATTTATAAAAGCCTTTGAAAATAGACAAATAAATTATAACAGTATTTCAAATAGGAGAAAGAGTAGAACCAGCTGGGAGTTAGGCAAACTTTTCTGTAACAATCAGTATTAACCTTTACTGTAAGGAATTGGAATGGTTAATGGCTGTTATACAGTTGGAGAAAAGAAAAGGGAAAGATGAGAACTTACATAGGCAATCTGTGCTTTTAAATATATTTAATCATACAGCTCATCTAGTTTTAAGGAATCACAAATGTACTCCAATAAATACACACAATTCAATATGCCTTCCTTCTACAGCTTTACATTTTTGTTGACGTTTTGGTTAAAATTACATGAGAAACACTTTAAGATTCAAATCCTTGTGGAGGTGTTTCGTTGAAACTAACCTTCAGTGTTAAAAATTTGCTTTATTTCTTAAAAATAAACTGCCTCTGATTTCTTGCCTAGTTTTAAGTCCATATAATTGAGTCCCATAAAAATGAGGGTGTAGGCGCCTAAGCAAACCAGATACTTCTTGAGTGTCTGGAAACCCACACCCACCCTAGTTACTCCAGCTCTAGAGATTTTACAAGACAAGGTCTGGAGACAGACACACCTAGAGTGTCTTTGTGCTTGTTTTGAAATTCTGGACAACTCAAAGAAAGTATTCTAGGACCCTGCTTATTCAAACAATGGGTTTCCTTTGAAATAAGATCATCTGCCTCCCTCAAAGACAGAGTAGTCACCTTTGACACTAAGAACAGAAGGTAAAACAACAAAGGATGTGGGGAACCAACCTCAGTGCTGGAATTTTAAAAAACTGATTTGCATTAACTCTTATTTACAGGCGTCTGGCCTAGTTCGGAGGCTGCAAATGGCAGGTTAGATCAATCACCCTGGAGCCTGATGTGAAAGTTTTGATGTGACTAAGAGAAAGGTGCAGAGCAGGGAGTAGGAACTATGAAGAGCTGTCACAGAGGAAGCAAGAATATTTAAGGTTGAACTGCCCTTCAAAGACAGGAGTAAAAACATCTTTCTTTTTTTAAAGGAACAACAACAAAAAGGTAAAAAGGGCAAAATAAACTCACTCGGCTTGAGATCTTTAGACTACAGTATTTAATGCTGGTTTCTTTAATCTCACCGTTATTTGGAGTGTGTATGGGGGGGCGGGGGGAAAACTGATAGCACTGACGAATGGAAAGCCAGGAAGATAAGGTGGGACAGGGGGCTCTGAAATGTCAGGGTGTCCACTGTCCTGGGAACCTTTGAAGCACACTCCATGACGAATTACATTATCTCCAGACTTAGAAGACTCCTGGAGACAAAGATGGGAAGACAAATCAAAGGTCGTTGGCAAATGGGGCCGCTGCTTTGTGCTCAAGTCTGCACTAAATTTGGCTTTGTGTGCCGCGCGGATGGGTGGAGAACTCCCCCGAAGGAGGAACCCCTTGTAAAGGGGTGAGGTGGGGAGGGGACGGCCCTTCTACCTGCACACACCTCAGCAGGGAGAAGGAGGTGCCGCGTAGGGATGCAAATCCGCCTCCCGGAATGGCCAATCAGGAGGCAGGTAAGGGAATTTGGGTCCCCACCCCACCCCAACCGCGCGTGTGAGCACGTGTGCAGTGTTCTGGGACCTTTGTCCCGCAAAGTCACGCTTGGCGGGCGCCCCTTCGTTCCTTTTTCTCGTCGGATCTGCCTCAGTCTTTTTTTTTTTTTTCTCTCTCTCTCCACACCCACCTCACGAGTAGTGTCTTCCCCTCATCCCCTTCCAAATTCCCTGCCGCGCCGCGGCGGGTGGGATCCCGGAGCCAGTCCCGAGGAGGGTGCGGAGCTTAGCACACGCCCGGCTGCCGGGACTGTGGCACGGGCCCCTGGCAGTTCCGCGCGGGTGCCGGCGACGAGCCTCGGCTCGGACACCGCGGCGCTCCTGCCCGCGCGGGGCCGTCCTCCGCCCGTCCTGAGGCAGCGCTGCCCGCCTTGCGCCTGCCGGCTGTCGGCTGACCGTGGCGGGGCTGTCCTGAGGGGCTCCGGAAACTCCTGCGACGGCCAGAACACAGAAACTAAGACTGCTCACCTAATTCGCCGGGGAGCCGGGGCGCTGCGGGGCCGCGGCGCTGCCTGCCCCCGCTCCTCCCCCACCCCACCCCCACCCGTGCTCCGGCGGCCGCTCGGAGTCACAGAGCACCCCCACCCCACCCCCCGGCAGACAAAGGGCCTGGGCAAACTCGCCGCCCGGCCTCCCTGCGCTCCGGGAGGCGGCGGCGGCGGCGGAGGCGCCGGCGGTGGATCGCGCAAAAGGAGGCGCGCGCGCGGCCGGGAGCGCGGTCTGGGGAAGAGCCGCGAGATGCGCCTGACTCACATCTGCTGCTGCTGCCTCCTCTACCAGCTGGGGGTCCTGTCGAATGGGGTCGTTGCAGGTAAGTTCTTCCGTGACTTTGAGCTTGCTTTTCCAACTTCCCCAGCCAGAGACCGGGAACGCACGGGTCGCCAGGGCTGGCGCAACTGTGCGCAGTGAGCAGGGCTTAGCCGGCAGCAATTAAAAAAAAAAAGAAAAACCAGCGTGCGGGTGCTGGGCAGAGGGCTCCTGAGCGAAGCGTACTTCTTGTGGCCTCATGTCAACAACGTGAAATGCTTAGTTTTCCTCTCCTGAGAGTTAATAAGATGTGCAAAGGTACGTTTACAGCACCTGGAGGAAATCTGGGAAGTAAAGAAATTGATAGCGCTGCCTTGCTCTGGCAGATACTGAAGGAAATTTTTTAATTGTGCTGGAGTCTTTGCACCGGTTTTCTTTTCTGCAACTAAGTGCTGTCACCAAACTTTGCAGCCCCGCTTTCCCCCTCCCCCCGCCCCGATAATCGTACTTTTATTTTGAAAATGCTGGGGTCTGTAATCTGATCGCCACACTTAAGGGGTTGTAAGTTTCTGGGGCTAGACGGGTGGTCTCCAGCGCGTTAGCCGTGAGCCCTGTGTGCGGAGTGTGAACTCTGGGATGCTTGTGCTCCTGAGACCGCGGCTCTTTAAGCCCTGCACTTCTGTCTGCCCCGCCCGCAGGGCTGCAGTTCGCCCCCGACCGCGAGGAGTGGGAAGTCGTGTTTCCTGCACTCTGGCGCCGGGAGCCGGTGGACTCGGCCGGCGGCAGCGGGGGCAGCGCGGACCCAGGCTGGGCGCGCGGAGCCACGGGCGGCGGAGGCGTCAGGGCGCCGGCAGCCAGCAGCTCCCGCGAGGTGCGCTCCGTGGCCCCGGCGCCGCCTCAGGAGCCCGTGGAAGGCGGATCTGAGCCGCGGCCCCAACCCCCGCCGCCCGGGGGCGAAGAGGATGAGGAGCTCGAGTCTCATGAGCTGCCGCGGGGATCCAGCGGGGCTGCCGCCCTGTCCCCGGGCGCCCCGGCCTCGTGGCAGCCGCCGCCCCCGTCTCCGCCCCCAACCCAGCCAGCCGAGCCGGACGGCGACGAAGTTCTGCTGCGGATCCCGGCCTTCTCCCGGGATCTCTACCTGCTGCTCCGGAGAGACGGCCGCTTCCTGGCGCCGCGCTTCGCTGTGGAACAGAGGCCGAGTCCGGGCCCGGGCCCCACGCGGGCGGCAGCCGTCCCGCGCCCTCCCGCGCCGCCTGACGCCGCCTGCTTCTACACCGGGGCTGTGCTGCGGCACCCCGGCTCGCTGGCCTCTTTCAGCACCTGCGGGGGTGGCCTGGTAAGCGCCTTTCCTTCCCCAGCTCTCCTCTTCCCCCTGCCACCCCTCCCTCTCCCCTTGTAGACCAGGCAGATTTGCCTGCACCTCATCCCGTTCAGAGCGCGCCCTGAATACACCACCCAAGAGCCTCCACTGTTTACCGCCCACGGAACACCTCCAGGGCCGTCGGTGAATCCTAAATCTAATTGAGTGGATAATAGCCTTCTGCTAGATGCTTATAAATTTTTTTTGGAATTACTAGGTAACACTGTCTCCTTGCAACCCTTCCCACTGGTTTTGTTTCTGCTTTTCAAAATAAGCCCACCACGTGGTGTCTTTCAGGAGATTGGGAGATAACAGGTCGGGTTCACTGCTCAATCTCCTCCTTGGTCCCCCCACCCCCAGTTTCTCATCTATTATCTCATAGTTTTGTTTTGTTTTTTTTCTCATGTCCTACTTCAAAGTTGTCAGAACAGTTCCCCAGGGAGTTATATTCTGACAGCTGTCTGGAATTTAAACACATCCACGCTCACGCAGGACACCTGTTCACTGTTCTTGTGAGAAACGAGTGGAGGAGTTAAGTCAGAGGCCGCGAGCAGCTGACTAATGGATGACAGGAGAATCCAATCAGAACTTGAAGGGTTATGGTTCTATGATTTAACATTTCTAAGGTTTACATACTATTTGGACATAGTGTCTTTTCCTTTTTTCCACTCCAGGGAGAGTAGCGCGGATGAGAGCCTGGCTCAGAGGCCAGTTGGAACTAGAAAATAAAAGCCATTTGCTCTGTCTGAACAATAGGGATTATCATTCGATTTCCACCCCCTCTGTTTTGACCCAGGGTTTGGGATAATTGTTACCTCCTGTTAAGTTGGCCTTTGCTTTGTGGTAGACATAACATGCAATGTAGAATTAACCATTGCTATACATCCATTGCAGTGGTGTTAAGTACATTCACCTTGTGTGGCCGTCATCACTGTGAACTTTAATATTTCTTTAAGACAAAATCCACAAAATATCATAAACACCCATGTGATTTGTGTCTTCATTTTGATATTCCAATTGAGCCATTGGTGAGATCCACAAGGACTTCTCTAAGAGCAACCTGCTCATTTGGAGAAAAATTCAATAGTAATGGACAGCAGAAAACATCAACACAGTCAAAGCCACCCAAAGCCATGAGGTGGAAAAAGATGGTTTAAAATCCAAGCAAAATGAAACTGGGAATTTTTACCTATGCCCTTCTAAGGTCCCATAGCAAAAGTGATGTAAAATGCTGAATAGGGCTATATTTTGGCAGATGTTCATAATGATGAATATTCAAATATGGACATTTTTAGCCATAAGTGAAAAAAATGACATAGAAAAATTACATGAAATACTTAAAAAAATGTTTTTTGTGGAACTAATGTTTGAATACTTCACTGGGGGAGACATTCTGTAGGGATTTCATTGTCCACTGGTTTTTGGCCAGGGATTAAATAATTACATATAGAAAGTTCCTGATGCAGTAGAAGCAATAGGGGATAAAGCATTTCACTGTTGAAATGTGGGCTTTTGGTCAGATTTTCCAAATGAGCTATGCCTTCTCTCCATCCTTAAAGGAGTGAAGTTACAATTCTGAGTAGGTTTTTCATAGACTGAATAGGAGTTTGACATACCTCCCTGTTTATCATGTTGGACTTTTACTCACTTTTCCTATTAGCCACATATATATATTCTGAACTGGGAAGTCATTGTTGTTGAGGAAAACTGACTTTACCAGAAATATAGTGTAGCAGTCAGACTTGGAGTAAAAAGTTAGGCAAATAGCCAAGAAGGATAGGTTTGTTACTCTAGACTCCACTATGCCAGCCCTTTCCCTTATGAGGGTGGATTAGGAAAGAGAAAGCATAATCTGTTATCTGAGCTCTGACATTGGCCTATTCCCTGATGATTGACAAGTCCCTTACCTCTCTGGGATTGTTTTCATAAGTAAAATGAGAGTATCTGATGATTTAATTAAAATTGGATGATAGAATGAGAATTTTCCTGCATGCTAAATATATTCTAGGGCCTACCTTAGGGGCTTGCAGATTAGAACATCATATACAAGTGGATAGGATGTAAGTAGTCGTGAAACAGTGGCATACCAGCATGATAAATCAAATGTATGCCTGAGGCTAAGTCATACTTAGGGAGTTTGGGAAGGCTTCCCAAGGGCAATAGAGGTTCAGTGGACTTTGAAGCATGAGAAGCCGAATTTCTCCAGGCACGGAAGGGCTGGTAATGCTGAGGATGGAGGGAAGAGACTGAGTGGTGTGAAAATGTAGAGCCTATCAAGGGAGTGGAAAAAAAAAATGTTTCCTCTGAGGAGACCAGAAAGTGCAATAAGGGAAAGTGATCCTAAACTGTCAGGTGAGAGCAGACCTCAAACGTCTTGTCTGCTAGAACCTGGGCCATTTCTGTTCAACTGTTGATTATTGTAGGACTACATTGTTGTCCCTCTCTATTTCCAAAATTCTGTGATCCAGTAATTCTGATGTGAGGCATCATGATGTCGTTATATGAAGGTGCATTGTTCATAAATGCAACTCCTTTAGTTTGCACCAGTTTCTTCTCAGTAAAAGCTTTCTGGTTGTCAGTTACACAAAGAAGAGTAGATCACAAAGTACACTTTCCTTGCCCCTTGCTCAATAGTGAATTTTACCCACTTGTGCCTGAATTCTTCAACACCTTTTGCATTATTACATATTTGAAAGGTTCTAAAAGTCTCTATGAAAGAATATAGATCATTAAGGAAAGAGTTATCAACTCTTGCAGAGTGGTGAGTATTTATAAGCCTGGCCAGTTCATTCTCCAGATATCAATTTAACTTATGCTGTGAAGGGAAAAGTGGTTGAATGGAGTTTTGGTTACAGGTTCCGGTATTGCTTCTTCTAAGTACTTAATGTTTCTGGATCTCATTTCCCCTGTTTATTAAATGCACAAATTTGTACTTGTATATCTATCACTTAACGTATGACATGTTCTTATCATTTATTTTCCCTTATTAGTCTCTAATGGGGGCTTCCCATGTGGTACTGTGGTAAAGAATCTGCCTTTCAAAGCAGGAGACACAGGAGACCTGGGTTCGATCCCTGGGTTTGGAAGATCCACTGTAGGAGGAGATGGCAACCCACTCCAGTATTCTTGCCTGGAGAATCCCATGGACAGAGGAGCCTGGAGGGCTACAGTCCATGGGGTCATGAAGAGTCTGACATGACTGAGTGACTGAACGCACACATTAGTCTCTAATATTGAAAAATAATCTTATTTGAGGCATATATTAGATCTAATGAGCACATTAATAATAATAAATAATTAAACATTTATTGAACGACCCTTTTGAGCAAGGCATGGTATACAAAGAGAATACAAAAAGAGGATGAGGAAGGCTTAGTATGTTTCAAGGAGATCCCAATCTGGCTTGCCAGTCACAAATATAAATAGGGAAATAAAGTAGGTTGAGTTACGTATAAATGTAGGAATCTCCCAAGTGTTGTGATGATACTCTCTTTCATCTGTTCATTTTCAGAACTTTGTAAGATATCTAGTTTTTAGAGACAACCAGTAAAAGTCACTAAATAAAACTACGCATATGGTAGTTTATTCTGTTTTAAATAGTAATCTCTAAAAAAAAGTACAAGAAAGCAACGAATTAAATTCCGTGAAAGACTGAAAAAATCAGGTTTGTTCAAAATTAACACTTAAAAGAAAAGCACACCTTAGCACTGGGCCAAGATAAACTAGATCAGTGCATTCCTTGCCTATGATTCTCTTTAGATGAACTATTGAAATGGCTCTCAGTAATATTTAGATTATTTTCCCAGAATGATAAAGAGTAAGTACTCAACCTTAAATTTGGAGTTTTGTAAGTTTAGGGTTTTATATAGTAGTTGTTCTGAAAAGCTCTTGATACAAAATCTGCAGCCCTGTGTAATCTTCAGGTTTTTGAATTTACTCTCTTATATAAATCAAAGTATTCTGAGCCATGGCAAGTTTTGAACACATGTATTTGGGAGCATCCTTTTTGGACAAGGAGCCTCACCAAGTACCAGTACAGAAATAGGAGAGGAGGGTATGAGGACAGGGAAAGAGTCGTGCATATCCAGGAGAACTGGACTAGAAGTGGAATCAGTATCCAAATGAAAAAGTGAGACTGCAGACGAGTTTCACACATCCAGTGACTTTGTTCAAGACAAATCTTAGGAATGACAGAGAATATATTCTAAATAAATCTAAAGCAGTGTTCGAAAAGAATGCTGTCAGTACATCAGAAATTTTGAATATCTCCTGAAAGACTGCAAACTGTGGATCAGATTAGTGGAAAACATATAGGTATTAGAGAACATGCATGAATGGTGGCAGGTATGGCCGAGGTGCTGCTGCGCACGCGGGGACAGAGAGGGCCATGAACAGACGGGCACCCTGGGATGGCAGCACTCCTGGGCTTGTCTGCTGTCTGGTTGTGCCAAGCCACGGAGGCCAAACGTGTGTCCCTGGGCAAGAGCGGAGAGGATAGCGGTAGAGCTTTCCTGACATGCACGTGATACAAGAGGACAAAGAGTCTCCACTCTCAGAGCCTGAGCCATTGGCTTCCTGCATCCAGTAGGTGGTCCCACATGTCTCTCCAAACAACTAGAGGCGAGCTGGTCACAACAGATGGGTGAACAGGAAACCATAAAGAAAGGAGCTGACGTCTACGAATATCACACTCTTAAGAAAACAAACCGTATACAAGAGGGTCATCAAACCAGTTGATTAAAACCATGGAGCAACAGTCGTAATAGATGACATAGAATACTTTAACTGAAATATAAGAAGGGATATATATCCTATGGACAGAGGGATCTGGCAGGCTATAGTCCATAGCATCACAAAAAGTGCTCAGGGCTAGTGCACTGGGATGACCCAGAGGGATGGGATGGGGAGGGAGGTTGGAGGGAGGTTCAGGATGGGGAACACATGTACACCCATGGCTGATTCATGTCAATGTATGGCAAAAGCCACTACAATATTGTGAAGTAATTAGCCTCCAATTTAAAAAAAAAAAAAAAGACACAACTGAGGCTACTTAGCATGCATGGGATAAAATCCAGGACCAGTGCTGTCCATAAAAAATGATTAGATAGAATTCACATTATATGATCATTAGAAATAAAAATTACATAGATGAGCTGATAAGTAAGTTTGTGACCTAGAAGGCAAACCTAGAAATTGTCCCAGAATAGAATATAAAGGACAAATGCATGCAAAATTACAAAAGAAAAGTTGTAAGCCGTGAATCACAGATCTAGATGGTCCAAATTTCTTTGGTGGGAGTTAATTTAAGAAAGTAAATTAAAAGAGTTTTTAAAATGCATACAAATGAGCCCTAAACATTTGATTCTAACATAAATCACCAGAATATACATTCATTAGCTAATCTTTGGGTGTGAGGCCAGACACTATGCCTTTGAATGTAGGTCAGCTAACTGGTAGTCCAGGTGAGGCTTACTCACCATGCGCCAAAACCATTTTCCAATATATTTGGAATAAAAATTAAAAGACAAATGCAAGGCAATTTCTGTGTAGAACCCTGGATGTCTGAAACTTCCAAATCCTGTACAGTTTCATCCCAAACAAAATTATAGCACTTTTTTTTAAAGCCACTTAATCTTTGATTTTTCCAGAATTTTCATGAAATCAGAGACATGTTTTGCACTCCTATTTCCCAGACATTAGTATTTAAGGTTTGATTAAATTATGTGATTACTAGATGTTGTGAACATGTGTTCAAATATAGCTGATTCTTGGTGAACATGCAGGCTGACTGGTGGGAGTAATTGTGCGCAGCAAGACGAGGGAGGAATTAATTGCTGTGAGCGTTGAGCATATTGCATGTATTGATTCATTCAGTGATTTGAGATGAATTAGCTGATGGAATCTGTGTTGTTTAGGTAGAGGGTAAGAGCTTTCTATGATGTCAATCAAATTTGCCCCAGAGATAAAGGCGGTTGCACACCTTCAGACGGAAGGATCAACCATTAAACTCAGAGTAGCATAAACACAGACCCAAACCTGGACTCATCGTGGCAGAATATTAGAAAGTCAGAGAGAAGGAGAAAAATTCCATGTGTTTAGTAAAGGAAAGATTATCTACATTAAAATTATGAGGTTGATATGAGAGATTGAAATAGAAATGCTAGATGTGAGAAGGTCATGAGTTGATAGCTTCAAGATTTATGAGGAAATGTGAATTTGAATCCTGGATTCAGCCAAACTGCCGTTTAAGCCTAAAGGGAGAATAAACTCATTTTCAAAATTGTAAAGACTGAGACTTTACCACGCAGCACCTCCAAAAAGTTATGCAACAGAAAAATCTTCCTCTAAAACCCTTTCCCCGGTTATTAGTATCCTGTTCCAGAGGTGACTCGGCTTCTCAGATAGCTCAATTGGTAAAGAATCTGCCTGTAATACAGGAGAGCCCTGTTCAATTCCTGGGTCAGGAAGATCCCCTGGAGAAAGGATTACCCTATTCTCCAGTATTGTTGGGCTTCCCTTGTGGCTCAGCTAGTAAAGAATCTGCCTACAATGTGGGAGGCCTGGGTTCGATCCCTGGGTTGGGAGGATCCCCTGGAGAAGGGAAATGCGACCCACTCCAGTACTCCGGCCTGGAGAATTCCATGGACTGTACAGTCCATGGGGTCGCAAAGAGTCAGACATGACTGAGTGACTTTCACTCACTCACTCCAGAGGTGACCAGGGTTATTATAATACTTTCTAGTGTGAGATTCAGAGGTAATTGATATGCAAATGAATACATGCATATATAGAGCTTTGTAAAGCCACATTTATCCACACACGCACTGACAGGCAAGATTATCACATATGAGTGTGTAAAGAGAATCTTCTTTCTTTTCTGGTTGTTCTATTTTATCTGACTGCAGAAATATGCCATAATCACCTTAATCAGTTTAGTGTGGATATATATTTGATTGATTCCAGTGTTTTCCTGCTATGATCAGTGTTAAATAAATAGGACTCTGTATGTCATTTTGCCTATATCATGTATAACCTTGTCAAAGGGCATGTGTGTTGGTATTTTGGGGCTAAATTGCCTGATTGCACCCCGTGGAGGTGGGTGCTGCTTTACTTTCTGAGGTCAGCAGAGAACCAGAGTCCATCTTTCACATATGCTGTCACCAGCATGGGTATTATTAAACATTTTGATCCTTGTAAAATCTAATAGGCAAAGAAATGAAGTTACTCAAACTAGTTATAATTTGCATGTTTTTGTATTATGGTGTGACTGACCATCTCCACATTTTTATTCTCATTTCCTATCCTGTAAATTTTGTGTTCATATTCTTCTACTCATTTTTTGTTAGGTTTTTTGTCTTTTTCATTTCTAATTCCAGGCTCTTTTTCTATTAGTATTTTAAAAAGAAAGGTTAATGACAAAATACTAGAAGCTGAGTAGAGACAGTTAAAAAAATACATAAATTTACAAGTCATCTGTAATCTTACCATCCATAGATAAGTGAATATGCCGAAAAGGAAATATAAATATTGAATGGAAATTCACTGTTTTTTTCAAATGTATAGGGAAGCAGGGAAAAAAAAAATTTCTTCAATAACCATTTTTGGTTCACAGATTGGCAGAGACTATGAAGATAAATAATATCCAGTGTGCATGCTTGGGGAACACAAACTTATACATTGTAGGGAAGTAAATTGGGTAGAGCCTCTTGTATGGTATGTATTTAAATTTTGGACATGCTTATTTTTCAGCAATTGTAGGTATCACTGTTAGAGGAATATTCACATATTTGCAAAAGATTTATGTATAAGCCTATTCATTGCAGCATCGTTCCTTGTTTCAAGGTCTTTATAGTTTTTAAGGAACTATCACTTTGCCTCAACTTGTCCTGCCTGTGTTTTGCACTAATTGAGTGAGTTTTGCACTTAGTGAGTGTTCAGTGTTTTATCAGCTTTAAATGCACATCTCCTTAAGACATCCTCTGATTTTCCAATTTAAAACTTAAAACGCCATGGGTGATCATGTTTCTGCTGACAGTGACACTGGAAGAAGTTTCTATACTTAGAGTGGCCAAATGCAGATACTCTGGTCTTTTTTAAGGACGTGATATAGTGAATTCTAGTAAGAAGACTCATTGTGCTGATGGAAAAAGCAATATTATACCTTAAAAGTTAATAACCCCTTTAATCATATGTTAATCTATGTCTTAGGGCCCTAAGAGACTTCAGGCATGGACCAGTTTTGTGAGAAGAAATTTTGTCTATTTAATAATAATTGTTTATTTGATAGTATTTAATATAAATATACACTTACTTGAAATTTATTGACTGAATCGTAAAAGTAGTATACCTTTTTAAATTCAGGAAATTCTGAGTAGTCATCTTAAAACACTTTTTATGCAGTACTAAAACAGAGCACATTTTTATTGAGCTCATGTACAATTGAATGTTTCCGCTTAATTACAGTTACATTTTTACCCAGAAGGTTTTATGGCTTTGTGTTCGCAAAATAAAAACTATCAGAGGAGTTCCAGGTTCCTGATAGATGGGAAGTGTATTGAGTTAGTGAAGTAATCTTGATGGGTTTTAAAGCAATGGGAGAACCAGTAGTCCCTCTTGGATTATGATTTTGGGGGGGAGGATGTTTCCTGAAAGGAAATTTTAAGGTTTCCTCAGCCAAGTGAGGACCATAATTTGATGCAGAGTGCATTTAGGGTGCAGCCGTAGTGAGCACATCATCTTGTCTCCATCTCATCTTTATTCTAATGCCAAGCCTTCGACTGAGAGAAGTGAGAAAATGGGAGCTCAGCCATTTCAATGCTACCCAGATATTCGTACAACATTATTGCATGGTGGTGTTAGGAAGGCCCTTGGGAATTAGATAGTTTAGTGCTTGCCTTTTCCAGCTGATTTCATTTTGTAATTAGCATCCATATATCTGCAATAAATTATTAACTGTTTCGGCTTTAACTCAGATGATCAGGGAATGGAGCTGAGGAGCACAGGCCAGTTTCAGCTTTATTTAAGCAGCTTCTGCTTTCTTACTGCTTTCTAATTAAAAAAGTAAGACCTAAATTTTTTTTTTTCCTTCAGAAGCATTTGAAGATCTTTCACCCCAGATTTTTCCTCTTTCCTCTGCCTGGCTTCACCTAAAATATATGACCATTTTCTGCAGTGAGCCCACACCATCAGCTTTTGGCTCATACTTCTTGTTGCCCTGTTTTTTAAAGTCTGGTGTGCAAACACCTGGATCGAGATCATGGCTTTGGGGAGAGGTACTAGGGGCTGGAAATTCTCCACTTAAAAATCAGAATCCCAGTTTGAGCCTCAAAACTAAGAAATATATTTTATAAAAATCCAAGGTAATTCTTGTACAAGCTCAAATTTGAGGGCAGCCACGCTAGTGGCTCGGAAAACTCCAGAGCTCAGGAGCTTTAAGGATTGGATTTGCATGCATCAAACTTCATATCCTCTGTGTCTTGGATGAATTTTAATACTCTTTTACCTTCAGTTATAGTAAACTTGGATACCTCCTGTCCTTCCTTTAACGTCTTTCCAGGAACCCACTCAGATGCCATTGAGCTAGAAAGGATTTTATGACTCAGTTATTCAATAATCTATAAATATGAACTAGTTGGGTGATGATATAATGGGACCTAAATGCTGGTATGAACGTTTTCCTACTCTTTAGGTGAAAAAGTATTCAGAAGTTGAAACTTACTTCCTATTTTAGAATTTAGAAGTAAGTAGAACTTAATTATTTCAAATTGTCATCAACAGTTTTATGGATAATACGTTGTTCAATTGCTCAGTTGTGTCCAACTCTTTGTGACTCCATGGACTGCAGCGTGCTAGGCTTCCCTGTCCTTCACTATCTCCTAGAGCTTGCTCAAACTCATGTCCATTGAGTTAGTGGTGCCAGCCAACCATCTCATCCTCTGTCGTCCCCTTCTCCTCCTGCCTTCAATCTTTCCCAGCATCAGGGTCTCTTCTAATGAGTCAGTTCTTCTCATCAGGTAGCCAAAGTATTGTAGCTTCAGCATCAGTCCTTCTAATGAATATTCAGAATTTATTTCCTTTAGGATTGACTAGTTTGATCTCTTTGTAGTCCAAGGACTCTCAAGAGTCTTCTCCAGCACCATAGTTCAAAAGCTTCACTTCTTTGGCGCTCAGCCTTCCTTATGTTCCAGCTCTCACATCCATACATGACTATTGGAAAAACCATAGCTTTCTCTAGAAAGGAACCATTCCTTCTCTAGAAAGGAACATAGCCCTGCTGACATCTTTACTTTGGCCCAGCAAGACCTGGGTAGGACTTCTATCCTATAGAACTCTAAGCAAATAAAATTGTGTTGTTATAACCCACTAACATCACTTCTTTGGTGCTCGGTCTTCTTTATGGTCCAACTCTCCCATCTGTACATGACTACTGGAAAAACCATAGCTTTGACTATAGGGACCTTTGTCGGCAAAGTAATGTCTCTGCTTTTTAAAACACTGTCTAGGTTTGTCATAGCTTTTCTTCCAAGAAAAGCAGGAGATTTATTCCAGCTTCTGTAATAAAATGAAATTTATTAGAAATAAAGGAAGAAACAGACCTTCAGAGTGAAAGGGATCTCAGATACCACCAAGTTTAGTTGTGGCTAAATGAAGACTGAAGCACATTGTAGAGGAATATTAAAATTTACATGAGAAAATTGGAAACTCATTTTGAGAGATTATCTGAACTGGAATGGCAAAACAGTATAGTTAGATTAAGAGACTTTGAAGATGTATGAGAATTCAATGGTAAACTATCTCAAACGGCAAAAGGAACCTAACAAGTCTTATCTACTTATTCACATTGCAAGAATTTGGATGTTAAGAGTCCTGTAAAACATTAGGGTTAACAGTCAAAAACCATTACCTTGCTAAGAGGAGTGGCCAGGCAGATAATTATATCAGCTAATGTGATTAGTGCAAATTGTCTATCTCTGTTATAATTTGTAATTGAACGCATGTAAGAGCAACTAAAATGTGATAGGTACATTTCCATTATAAATGTATTATGTTACCAGCAAATATTTTAGCGTGCCCAGTTCAAAGATAGGCAGTTCAATTATGGACAGGAACTTATGTATAAATAGCATAGGGTCTTCCTGTTTTTGTGTGGTTGTGTGCTTATGGATAAATAGAACTTCAGTAGTTTATTACAACAAAATGGAAAGTCTGAGTAATTTATTGTGGGAATAACAGTTATGTTTACATACACTTAGCAAAGTATAAGTCTGAGTAATTCATTGTGGAAGTATCTGTCTTTTAAAATTTAATTATTTAATGCCCCATGTTATTTACTAACATGGATAATTGCATGTTTGTAGATTTCCAGTTAAAATTTTGTCACTTCAAAATAGATGGTTCTAATTAGTAATGTTTTTGAAAGTATTGAATTGTTATTTTATGATGAAAGTTCCTACATAGAAATTTTTCTAAGTAAAACTTAATTATTTCTCATTAGTAAGATAGATTCATGAATGTGTCAAGCTAATTTTTCTAGGACAAATCATTATTTAACCTGTGACAATTCTAAAGGATATTGTGAATGCTTCCCCCACAGTATCTTTTTTCTGGTATAATTTACATACCATAAATTCATCCCAATGTACAATTCAGTGACATTTTTTGTCTGTTTAGAGAACTTCACAACAATCACCACAATTCAGTTTTAGAACATTTCTGTCACCCCAGAGGTGTCCCTCATATCTATTTGCAGTCATTCTGCTCCAACCCCTAGTTCCAGGCAGCTGTTCATTTGCTTTTTCTTTTATAGATTTACCTTTTCGTTTCATGTAAATGAAATCATATAAAATTTGTTTTTTTGTGTCTGGCTTCTTAAACCTAGCATGTGTTTGAGGTTCATCCTTGTGGTAGCATGTATCATTAGTTCATTCTTTTTTTTGCTTAATCATAAGTCATTCTTTTTTTTTTTTTTTTGTAAGTCATTCTTTATCCAATCATCACTTGATGTACATTTGATTGTTTCTACCTTTTTGGTATTATGAATGATACACAAATATGTATAAATCATTGTGTAGATACATATTTTCATTCCTGTTGGATAGATACCTAGGAGTGGAATTGCTGGGTCATATGGTAAATTTATGTTTAATATTTTAAGAAACTGCCAAATTCTTTTACAAAGTACTGTACCTGTTTACATTCTCACCAGCAATTAGGATTCCAGTTTTTCTACATCCTCATCAAAACTTGTTACTATCTCTTTTTGATTAAAACTATCTTTGTGGCTGTGCAATGGTATTGTGATTTAAATTTGCATTTCCCAATAACCATGTTGAGGATATTTTATTTTATTTTATTTTTTGAGGATATTTTAATGTACCTTTTCATAGCTATTCATATATTATCTTTGGTGACTTCCTTTGCCAGTTTTAAATTGTTTTTTTTTTTTTTTTTAATTTTCATCTTTCTGTTTAGTTTTCAGAGTTCTTTGTATACTCTAGTTGTAAAATCCTTTGTCAGACATAGGCTGTTATTCTTCTATAGAGGTTTCTGTTCATTTTCCTAATGGTGTCTTTCAAAGATAATTTTTATAGATTTTGAAAAAGTCCAATTTATCTTTTCTTTTCCTTTTATGGAATGTGCGCTTAGTGTTGTAACCAAGAACTCTGTGTCAAACTCAAAGTCACATAGGCTTTCTTTTATGTTTTCTGCCATAATTTCGGTTATTAAATGTAGGTCTGTGATGCATTTTGAGTTAGTTTTTGTATATGATGTGAGATAAGAGTTTGAATTAATCTCTTTGTATATGCAGATCCAATTTTTTCTCAGCATCCTTTGTGAAAAGACCATCCTTTACTCATAAAGTACCAGAGAACTTTTATCAAAAGTTGATCATAAATGAGTTTACTTTTGTACTATTAACACTATTTTTTAAAATCTATATGTTTATCCCTATTTAATACCATATTCCCTTGATTTAAGAGGCTTTATAATATGTTTTTAATTGGGGAAAGTCAACTTGGTTTCCTTTTTAAAAGCTTTTTTGGTCTATTCTGGATCTTTTGCATTTCTGTATAAATTTTGGGACCAGATTGTCAGGATCTGTGAAGCATCTGCTGGAACTTTGATAGGGATTGTGTTTAAAGATAAATTTGGGGAGAGTTTCCATCTTATAAACAATCAGATGCTTTTTCTGCTATCTGAAAATTACTATCTCAGCATTCATTACGGGATATTTTTGAATACTCCATTGACTACTAAGGGACAACATTAGCTACTGATAGCCTGTGTTATAGTGGACATGCTTTAAAATTCATAAATAATTTATGAGAACAGATATTCAAAGTCACTCATTTGGAGTTATGTAAATAAAGTATACAAAACAGGAAATTATAAAGACTTAGTGTCTGTAGGATTAGGACATGAATACACATCAAACTCTGATTTTTTTAAAGTGTTCTATTTAGGTGCTTCTTTATTTACTTATATTTCTTTTCCATCGGCTTCCCTGGTGCCTCAAACAGTAAAGGGTCTGCCTGCAGTGCGGGAGACACGGGTTCTATCTCAGAGTCGGAAAGATCCCCTGGAGAAGGAAATGGCAACTCACACCAGTAGTCTTGCCTGGAAAATCCCATGGACGGAGGAGCCTGGCAGGCCACAGTCCATGGGGTTGTAAAGAGTCAAACACGGCTAAGCGACTTCACTTTCTCCTTTTTCTTTTGTTTATTTATTTTCTTTTCCATATAGTTAGTTCCCTGGGCTATACAGTGGGCCCTTGTTTATCCATTCTGTGTATAGTAGTTTACATATGTTATTTCCAAACTCCCAGTTTACTCTCCCACTTCACAATTTTTCCCTTGGCAGCCGTAAGTCTGTTCTCTGTGTCTGTGAGTCTGTTTTTGTTTTGTAACAAATTATTCATTTTCTGCCATACTTTAGTTTCTACATATATGTGATATCATATGATATTTGTCTTTCTCTGACTTCACTTAGTGTGATTATCTCTAGGTCCATCATGTTGCTGCAAATGGTATTATTTCACTCTTTTTAAATGACTGAATAGTATTCCATTGTAAGTATGTACCGCATCTTTATCCTTTCCTCTGTTGATGGGCATTTATGTTGCTACCTTGTCTTGGCTATTCTAAATATTGCCGCTGTGAACATTTTGGTGCATGTATCTTTTCAAATTATATTTTTGTCCAGATATATGTCCAGGATTGAGGTTGTGGATCATATGGTAACTCTATTTTTAGTTTTTTGAGGTATATTCATACCGTTTTCTGTAGTGGTTGCACCAGTTAACATTCCTGTCAATAGTGTAGGAGGGTTCCCTTCTTTCCACACCCTCTTCAGCATTTATTATTTGTATAATTTTTAATGATGACCTTTCTGACTGGTGTGAGGTGATACCTCATTGAAGTTTTGATTTGCATTTCTCATAATTAGCAATGTTGAGCATCTTTTCATGTGCTTTTTGATCATCTGTATGTCTTCTTCAAAGAATGTCTATTTAGGTCTTGTGTCTTTTTTAGATTGGATTTTTTGTTTTCTTGTTATTGAGTTACTATTGAGTTTGTGTATTTTGGAAATTAAACTCTTGTCAGTTATATAATTTGTAAATATTTTCTCCCAGTCTGTAAGTTGTCTTTTCATTTTGTTGATGGTTCCGTTTGCTGTGCGAAAGCTTTTAAGTTGATTAGGCCCCATTTGCTTATTTTTGCTTTTATTTCTATTGCCTTGGAAGACTAATCTAAGAAAATATTGGTACGATTTATGTAGGAGAATGTTTTGCCTGTGTCCTCTTCTAGGAGTTTTATGTTTCATATTTAAATATTTAAGTCATTTTGAGTTTATTTTTGTGTATGGTATGAGGATGTAAGACTCAAGTATTGTTTCATATATTCCACTACTTTGAAAAAGACCAAAGTTGTAAGTTCATGGTTCAAATCAAGTTAACAAATAAATACAAACAAACAAATCCAAATCAACCTTTTCAGGAAATAGATTTTAGTCACAGACTTTTGGAGTTATTCTCTAAATGTAAATATGTATACAAATTATTGTGTGTGTTTAAACAGCCAAAAATTCTAAAATTGTACTTTTTTTGCTTAATAGCTGTATTTTTATTTTTATATTTTTTGAAATATAGTTGATTTACAATGTGTTAGTTTCAAGTGTACCACAAAGTGATTCATTGATTCTTTTGCAGACTCTTTTCCATTATAGGTTATTACAGGATATTGAATATAATTCCATGTGCTATACAGTAGGTCCTACTATGTAAAAAATAGCTGAATAACAAAGATCATTTATTTTATATACAGTTGTGTGTATCTTACATTTTTCTAAAATTGTACCTTTTATTAAAAACCAAAGCAGTAGGCTTTCTCTGTTATTGTGACTTTGGAGAGATGCCGGCCAGCTGTAGCAATCATGATTGGGAAAATGTTAGGGAAATAAAGTCCCTTAAATAGTTAATCCATTAGATATTAATTTAATAATATTACACAGAGGGCTACTAAAGTATTTTGTTAATTCCAGTGGATGCCTTTCCACATTTTAGCAACTGTTAACATTAGGGTTGTGTCATTACACTGACAGCATCTTAGGACTGATGAAATTTGATATGAAAGCAAGTGTGGAATTGGTGTCATTTTAGGAAGTGAACACTTATGAAGGCCCAGTGGTGCTGCTATTCTAGAGAAACAGCTCAGAAGGTAAAAGGGAATGATATCCAAATGGTTTATTGAAATCTTTGGTTTTGAATAATAATATAGAGAGATATAGATGGGAAACCTTTATAGTTTGTTTTTTCAAATGTGCTCAAATTTGTTCTGCTTTGTCAGGATTGAACCAAATTCCTGTAAATCTTATATCAACTCTAAACTTTAGGGAATAAAGTGATGGTCCAAAAATTCTATCAGGAGAGATGTTTTGGAGTGTTCAGAGGAAAATGAACAAGACATACATAAAGATATTACTTGGAAGTTATGTCCAAATCTTAGCTGGGAAAATGGTAAATTAAAGAAGTACAGTATTTGATTACTAACTTAATTCCCATAATTGTTTATTTTGCATTTTCAGCTTCTATGGCACCTACTCTTGTCAGGTCTCAAGAGCATACATATCTATGTGAATTGACAGGATCTTCCTTTGAGGGGGTAGAGTCATGAGAGGGGGTCATTGGGTGGAAAGATGAGAAGTAAATTCACTGATTCATATCGAGAATGTGTTTTAAGCTTGAGACTATGAAAGCCCCTTATTTTATTTGAAATGCTTTTGGCTTAAGATACTAAAGCATCCTTGGGTACAGCCTAGCACTGCACATTAATACGGTTTGAAATGTCTCCACACCTTTGCCTATAGTTAGCTCAGTTGTAGTATTTTAGTAAGTGTTCTAATAACTTGGCTGTTCTTGCCTTTGTCTGTGGAGTCTCCACAAGTGCATAGTGTTCAATTTGGGGGTGCTTGGTCACAGGGTCTTACGTGTTCTGAACCTATTAATAACTCACCATAGGCTTGTAAGAGAGAGAATACATCAGACTCTATATTGGAACTGCATAATCAACTGTCTACTTCAGCCTTCTCCCATTTCTTTCCGTTACCTATTCCTCTAGAAGATACACATTCAGTCCTGTGTTAAAACTTATATCTCTTCCTATTCCTAAAATTCTGAAGTAGCTTTCAATGAATTAGTCTTGGAGAGATAAAAAATAATACAATATAAATAAAAGAGAAAAATATAAATGGTTATAACTGATAACAACATTGGTTTAAAAGTATGTTACAGCTTATAAATTACATGTTCAAAATCTTTTGGTTTGTACTATTTCTGCACAGTCTTAGAAAATAAGTGGCTTGCTCAAATAAATACATATAAATCTAGTTTTTATTAACTGAGTTATATTTTAAAGGCCCTTTAGGATGTACCTAGGTAATGAAAACAGATTGTGATTTTTTTGTAAATAAAATAATAATCTGGGCTTCCCTGGTGACTCAGTGGTAAAGAATCAGCCTGCCAATGCAGGATTCAATTCCTGGTCTGGGAATATCCCACATGCTACAGAGCAACTAAGCCTGTGCACCACAGCTATTTAGCCTGCGCTCTAGAGCCCAGAAGTGACAACTGCTGAGTCCGCTGTTGCAACTACTGAAGCCCATGTGCCCTAAAGCCCATGCTCTGCAAAACAAAAAGCCACTGCAATGAGAAACCCGTGCACTGCAACTAAAGAGTAGCCCCTGCTCACTGCAACTAGACGAAAGCCTGAGCGGCAGTGAAGACCCAGCACAGCCAAAAATGAACAAATACATAAAAAACAAACCCAAATTTAGTATCACTTTCTTAGAGCAAATCTGTCTTGGAAAATGCCTGATACTTTTTAACCTTTAAATAATTTTGAATCTATTCATTTTATGCATTTTGAAAGTATCCTTAAACTTTATATATGAAAAATTGGGAGAGCTTTCTATGCCAGGGCTGTGGTAGTGAATGACAAGAAATATACCTGCAAGAAAGAGAAGAGGTACTAGAGTCTTCCACTGACTGTACCTGCAAGGTCAGGAAGCAAGTGATATCTTCCACCTTTTCCCCTATGAAATTAATAAAGATCAGTAAATGGAGATACTGCTATTTCTTTTTGCATCAATTATAAGATTTCAGGCCCAAAATAAATGGTTTCAGGCCTAAAATAGTTACTATTATTTAAGCACTAGTGTATGCCATACTTATACTGCCATAAGGTATGGTTGATTTTCATAGAAACCCACTAAAATACATGCTTTCATTCAATTTTATAGGTAAGGATGTTGAAGCTTGTGGAGATTAAATGCTAGCCAGTTGGTAAGGCCTGGAAGTGAAATTCACAGTCGTGTATCTGTGTGTGTGTGTGTGTGTGTGTGATGAAAATATTTTTTAGCTTTACTTTTATTTATCACTAATGTGTAACTTTCACATCATTTTAATTCTTTGATGCAAGATATGGGGTTGAAATTGACATGAAAGAGATAGGAGAATTGAATTTGACATAGTAGAAATGACTTGAGTTTTAGTGTAGTCTGTCTTCCTTCTCCATCTAGTTCCTGTCTAATATTAGTATTCTTAATATTTTAAAGCAAGAGTTTAGTATACAGTAGATGTTTCCTTTAAAGTATGCCTGACAATCCAATATCATTAGCACTTCAAGAAGCAAATAATTTATTAATTTCACCTGCCATTACACTGTTGGAAAATTTTGTTGTTGGAAAGCTTTGGCATCTTGGAATTGATCTTGGTTTTGGTGTCTGAAATACAGAGAATGCTGTATCACCTTTGTGATATACAGCAATGCAGTGGCACCAAGGACAAACAACCGTGATAGTTTATGAATCAGTTAAGTTTAGGGCATTGTACCTGTGGGTCTTAAGAGTTACTGATTAGTTTTTACAGTAATTGTGTCAGGAAGGTATAATAAACCCATTTTGTTGATTAGGAAGTTAAGTAGTTTGCCTAAGTCACCAAGAAAGCAAGCTGGAAATCCAGTCCAGTCTTCCTGACATCAAAGCTAATACTCTTCATAGAAGTGGTTTGAAGACTGAGTTCCCCAGAACTAGACAGTTCTGAAATATTTTTGTTTTATGTTTTGGAGAAAAGTGAAGGGGCATCTTAAGAGTAGAAGGTGAACTTCAGTCTCATCACACTTTGGTGAGATCAGATCTATTGTTTTCTGTTTAATATATTATCACTTTCATAAAACATATGGTTTAAAAAAGCATCCAAGTGCAATAAAGAATAGTTTAAAACTACTGGGGCTTCCAGTTCCAGCATGATGAAATAGGAACTAGAAAATGAGACAGAATATATATGAAATCTGGTTTTTTAGGTAGTTGGAAAAAGGTCCGAGAGAGGCTATATAGGCTGTAACACTGAAAGACAACAAAAGCGGAGTCTTTTGGTGATTGAAGAGAAAAGGTTTGGGTTTAAAAGAGGCCAAGGAAGCTAGAATTTTCAGAAGAAATACTAAAGGAGAAGCAATGCGTGCAAGTAATCTACAGAGTGTTCTGTAGTATTTGAGTGAATGCAGATCTGATTGACATTTGTAGAGCATTTAACCCTACCACCCCAGAATACACTTTATTTTTCAGGTGCATGAAGGATATAGTCCAATATAATACTTTATTCTGGATCATAAAGTAAATCTCAGTCAGTTTAAGGGGAATGAAATAATACAAAATAGGCTTTCTTTTTTTAATATTTAAGTATAGTTGATTTATAAAGTTGTGTTAATTTCTACCATTCAGTGAGGTATACTATTCAGTGAGGTATTCAGTTATACATATGTAGGTGTTTTTTCATACTTTTTCATTATGGTTTATCACAGGATATTGAATGTAGTTCCCTGTGCTATACAGTGGACCTTGTTGTTTATTCATCCTGTATGTACTGATTTGCATCTGCTAATCCCGGACTCCCAATCCTTCCTACCCCACCCCTCATTGGCAACCACAAGTCCATTCTCTATGTCTGTGAGTCTGTTTCTCTTTCCTAGATATGTTCACTTGTGTCATATATTAGATTCCATCTACAAATGATATGGTGTTTGTCTTTCTCTTTCTGATTTACTTCACTTAGTATGATAATCTTTAGGTCCACCCATGTTGTTGCAAATGGCATTATTTCATTCTTTTTTATGACTGAATAATATTCTGTTGTGTGTGTGTGTATGTATATATACACCACACACCACATCTTCTTTATCCATTCATCTGTCAGTGAACATATAGGTTGTTTCCATATATTGGTTATTGTAAATAGTGCTGCTAGGAATATAGGGGGCACATGTATCTTTTCGTATTATAGTTTTGTCTGGGTGTATGCCTAGGAGTGAGATCCCGGGATCATATGGTAACTCTGTTTTTAGTTTTTGAGGAGCCTCTACACTTTTTTCCATAGTGGTTGCACCAGTTTGCATTCACACCAACAGTGTAGGAGGGTTTCCTTTTCTCTACACCCTCTCTAGCTTTTATTATTTGTAGACTGTTTAATGGTAGCCATTCTAATGGCCACCACATTGTATGTGCTACCACATTGTAGCTTTGATTTGCATTTATCTAATAATTAGCAGTGATGTGCCTCTTGTGCTTTTTGACCATCTGTATGTATTCTTTAGAGACATGTCTGTCTAGGTCTTCTGTTCATTTTTTGATTGGATTGTTTGATTTTTTTTTTTTATTACTGAGTTGTATGAGCTGTTTGTTTATTTTGGAAATTAAGCCCTTGTTGGTTGTATCATATTTTGCAAATATGGTTGTATGGTTGCAAATATTTTCTCCCAGTCTGTAGGTTGCCTTTTCATTTTGTTGATGGTTTCCTTTGCTGTGCAAAAGCTTATATGTTTGATTAGGTCCCATTTTTTTATCTTTGTTTTTATTTCTGTTTCTTTGGGAGACTGACCTAAGAAAACATTGGTACGATTTATGTCAGAGAATGTTTTGCCTATGTTCTCTTCTAGGAGTCTTAGGATGTCATGTCTTATGTTTAAGCTTTAAGCCATTTTGAATTTATTTTTGTGTATGGTGTATAGATATGTTCTAATTTCATTGATTTACACATTGCTGTTCAATTTTTCCAATACCAGTTGTTGAAGAGATTGTCTTTTGCCCATTGATATATTCTTACCTCCTTTGTCAAAAATTAATTTTCCATCAGTATGTGGGTTTATTTCTGGGCTCTCTATTCTGTTTTGTTGTTCTATATGTCTGTTTTTCTGCCAGTACCATGATGTTTAGATTACTATAGCTTTGTAGTATTGTCTGAAATCTGGGAGTGTTATACCTCCTGCTTTATTCTTTTTACTAAGGATTATGTTGACAAGTCTGGATCTTTTAGGTAAATTTTAGGATTATTTGTTCTAGTTCTGTGAAAAATGTCATGGGTAATTTGGTAGGAATTATGTTCAATCTATAGATTGTTTGGGTAGTATGGGCCTTTTAACAACATTAATTGTTCTAATCCAGTAGCACAGGATATTTTTTCATTTTTTTGAATCATCTTCAGTTTCCTTTATTCATGTTTTGTAGTTCTCAGTATATAACTCTTTCACCTTCTTGGTCGGGTGTATTCCTAAGTATTTTATTTTATTTTTTGATGCAATTTTAAAAGGGATTGCTTGTTTACATTCCTTTTCTGCTGTCTCATTGTTAGTGTAAAGAAATGCAACCAATTTCTCTACGGTTAATCTTGTATCCTGTTACATTACTGAATCCATTTATCAATTCTAGTAGTTTTTGTTTGGAGTCTTCAGAGTTTTCTATGTATAATATATTGTCTGCATAAGTGATAATATTACCTCTTCCATTCAATTTAGATACCTTTCATTTCGTTTTCTTATCTGATTGCTATGCCTAGGACTTCCAATTCTGTGTTGAATAGAAGTGGTGGAAATGGGCATCCATATCTTGTTCCACATTTTAGTGGAAAGTCTTTTAGCTTTTCACAGTTATTTATTGTCTGTGGGTCTGTCATAAATGGCTTTTATTATGTTGTTATATGTTCCCTCTAAACCTACTCCAGTATTCTTGCCTGGAAAATCCCATGGCCAGGGGAGCCTGGTGGGCTACTGTCCATGTGGTTACAAACAGTAGGACACAACTGAGCGCGCGCGCGCGCACACACACACACACACGTTCCCTCTATACCCACTTTGGTAAGAGTTTTTATCATGAGTGGATGTTGAGTTTTATCAAATGCTTTTTTTGCATTTATTGAGACTGAGCCGTATACACACACACACACACACACACACACACACACACACGTGTTCCCTCTATATCCACTTAGGTAAGAGTTTTTATCATGAATGGATGTTGAATTTTGTCACGCTTTTTCTGCATTTATTGAGACGATCATGTGATTTTTGATTTTTCTTTTGTTAATGTGGTGTATCACATTGATTTACATATCTTGAACCATCTTTATGAACCTGGGATGAAACCCATTTCATTGTAGTGTATGATATTTTTTATGTGTTGTTGGATTTAGTTTGCTTATATTTTGTTGAGAAGTTTTACATCTATATTCATCAAAGATAGTGGCCTATAGTTTTCTTTTTTGGTGTTATCTTTCTCTGGGCTTGGTATCAGGGTGATGGTGGGTTCATAGAATATCTTTGGGAGTATTTCTTCCTCTTCAACCATTTGGAAGAGTTTGAGAATAAACAGTATAAGTTCTTTGTATGTTTGGTAGAATTCACCTGTGAACACATCTGGTCCTCTACTTTTGTTTGCAGGAAGTTTTATTTTTATTATTACAAATTCTATTTCATTTGTAGTGATTGGTCTGTTCAGGTTATATGTCTCTTCTTGATTCAGTTTTGGTGGGGCTATATGTTTCTAGAAGGTTGTCTATTTCTAGGTTGTTGAATGTGTCATCATGTAATTGTTTATAGTATTCTCTCTCTCTCTTTATTTTTGGATTTCTGTGGTATCAGTTGTGATTTCTCCTCTTTCATTTATTATTTTGTTTATTTAAGTCTTCTCTCATTCTTCTTAGTGAACCTAGACAGAAGTTTGTCAAATTTGTTTGCCCATTCAAAAACCAGCTCTTGTTTTTATTGATCCTTTCCAATCTGTTTTAAAATCTGTGTTTTATTTCCTCTTGAATTTTAATTATTTCCTTTCTTCTACTGACTTCAGGTTTTGTTTGTTCTTTTTCTGATTCTTTTAGGTAGTGGGTTATGTTCTTTGAGATTTCTCTTGTTTCTTAAAGAAGGCTTGTATCACTATGAACTTCCCTGTAAGAACTGCTCTTGCTTCATCCTGCAGATTTTGTATGGTTGGGTTTTCATCATCATTTGTCTCAAGATATTTTTTAATAAGTTCTTTGATTTTATCATTGACACAATGGTTTTTTAAAGCATGTTGTTTAGTCTCCATATAATTTTTTTCTCATTTCTCTTTCTGTGGTTGATTTCTTGTTTCATACCATTGAGGTTCAGAAAAGATGCTTGAAATAATTTCTGTACTCTTAAATTTGTTGAGGCTTGTTTTGTGCCCTAGTATGTGACTCTTTGCGACCCCATGAACTGTAGCACGCCAGGCCTCCCTGTCGATCACCAACTCCTGGAGTCCACCCAAACCCATGTCCATCGAGTTGGTGATGCCATCCAACCATCTCATCCTCTGTCATCCCCTTCTCTTCCTGCCCTCAATCTTTCCCAGGATCAAGGTCTTTTCAAATGAGTCAGCTCTTCACATCAGGTGGCCAAAGTATTGGAGTTTCAGCTTCAACATCAGTCCTTCCAATGAACACCCAGGACTGATCTCCTTCAGGATGGACTGGTTGGATCTCCTTGCAGTCCAAGGGATTCTCGAGAGTCTTCTCCAACACCACAGTTCAAAACTGAACCGAACTGATGTGGTCATTCAGGTTTCCCAGGTGGCACTAGTGGTAAAGAACCTGCCTGCCAATACAGGAGACATAAGATTTGTGGGTTTGATTCCTGGGTTGGGAAGACACCCTGGAGAAGGGTATGGCAACCCACTCCAGTATTCTTGCCTGGAGAATTCCATGAAGAGTGGAACCTGGTGGGCCACAGTCCCTAGGGTCATCAAGAGTCAGACACAACAAAGTGACTTAGCACACATGCTTGCATGTAGTCAATTATGGAGAATGTTCTTTGTACACTTAAGAAGAATGTGTATTCTGCTTTTGTGGCTGTAGGATGCTGAAAATATCAATTTAATATAAAGTGAAAAGTGAGGTTGCTCAGTCATATCCGATTCTTTGTGACCCCATGGACTGTAGCCTACCAGAGTCCTCCATCCATGGGATTTTCCAGGCAAGAGAACTGGAGTGGGTTGCCATTTCCTTCTCCAGGGGATCTTCCCGACCCAGGGATTGGATCCAGGCCTCCCGCGTTGTAGGCAGACACTTTTACAGTCTGAGCCACCAGGGAAGTCAATTTAATCCAACTATTGTATAATTTAGAATCTCTATTGCCTTACTGATTTTCTGTCTTGAAAATCTGTCCATTGATATGAGTGGGTTCTGAAAGTTCCCTGCTGTTACTATGTTCCCATCAATTTTTTTCCTTTATGTCTGTTAGGATTTGTGTTATGTAAATGAGTGCTCCTATATTGGGTGTATGAGCTTCCTGAGTGGCTCAGTGGTAAAGAATCCACCTGCCAATGCAGGAGATGCAAGTTTGATCCCTGGGTTGGGAAAATCCTCTGGAGAGGGAAATAGCAACCCACTCCAGTATTCTTGCCTGGGACATCCCATGGACAGAGGACCCTGGTGGGCTACAGTCCATGGTGTTGTGAAAGAGTCAGACATGACTTAGTAACTAAACAACAGCAGCAGATAACATATTGGGTGTATATATATTGATGAGTGTAATATCACTTGTATTGATTCTTTTATCATTATGGTGTCCTTTATCTTTCTTTATAGCCTTCATTTTAAAGTCTTTTTTGTTTGATAGGAATTTTGCCAACCCTACTTTCTTGTCATTTCCCATTTCCATGAAGTTTCTTTTTCCGTTGTCTTACTTTCATTCTGTGTGTGTCCTTCTCCCTAAAGTGGGTCTTCTTTAGGCATCATATAATAGGCTCTTGACTTTTAATCCAGTCTGCCACTCTTTTGTTTGGAGGATTTAGTCCGTTGACATTCAAGGTAACTACTGATAGATATGTACTGCTATTTTAAACTTTGTTTCTTGTTGATTTTGTATTTCCATTGTGTCCCTTTCTTTTACTTTCTGTTTTTCCTTTTGCAATTTGATTGTTTTCTTTGTATTATGTGCATATTCTTTTCTTTTTGATTTTTGTGAATCTGTTGTATGTTTTTGATTTGTGGTTACCCTGTTTTCCAAGTATCTTACCCATTTCCTATATCTGTTTCTTTTAGACCAGTAGTCATATAGCCTCATACACATTCTAGAAAAAAAGCCTGAATTTTTTCTCTCCTCTCCCACGTTTTGTGATTTTGATGTCATTTTTACATCTTCATCTTCATCCGTTTGCTTTTTCTTAGCTTATAATCACTTTCACAGAAATTTCTTTTTGACTTTTTAAAAAATCTGTATATTGGCTTATTAAAGTATTTACTTTCCATTTATTTTTTTCTTTTTCCTATGGATTCTTGCTTTTATATTTATAAAAGACCTTTCAGTATTTCCTTTAGGGTAGGTTTAGTAATGCTGTATTTTAGTTTTTGATTGCCTGGGAAATTCTTTATCTCTCCTTTTAAATGATAATCTTACTGGGTAGAGTACCTGAAGTTGCGGGTTTTTCCCTTTCGGGACTTTAGATTTATCTTGCTACTCCCTTCTGGCCTGCGACATTTCTGTAGAGAAACCAGCTGACAGCCTTAGTGGGTGTCCCCTTATAATGAGTTCTTTGTTTTTATCTTGCTGCATTTAGGATCCTTTCTTTATTATTCATTTTTGCAGTTGTTGTTGTCATAGTTCTTAGTGTCGGTCTGTTTGGTTTGTCTCACTTGGGGTCCCCAGGGTGGGGGCGGGAGCACACTATCCTGAAGCCCTCAGAGGCGAGGCCAGCACGTGGAGAAAGAGGTTGGTGGCGCAGCCCCACTCCTCCCTTTGCTTGCCACTTAACACAAAATAGATTTCTCAATTCCCAGTGATCACAATGATTTAAAAAACGTTCTGTCATATCACAGATAGTTTTGAAAATTTTCAGTTAAGTGTTTTAAAGATGTATTTACATTGCAAAAGAACTTACAAGAACCAAGAACTGTTTTAATTCTTTTCCTCGTATCTTTGTTTGTAGTGAATGTTAATACTCTTTTTATATTCAAGCATATTTTATGAATTTTGAATATTTATTTCCAAAATTTTCCTTTCTTTTATACATTGCATACACATTATCTTTGCCCATTTTTCCATTAATCTTTTGCTTACTAAAAGCTATACCTAGATCTCCAATTACAAACTGTTCAAGTATACAGAGAAGCATAGAGATTAATAGAGCTGACACCTACATTTCACAAATGTTAAATGTTACCATTTTTGTTAAGGAACTTTATTTTTAAATTTTGCATAATTATGTTGAAACCCATATGATATTCTCCCATCTGCCAGTTTTCTATTTGATTTTCCAGATGTGACCACTATTCTCAAATTTGTATACATATTTTCACCCATATTTTAATAATTTTATTAAGGAAGTATGCATCCATTAAAATATATATAGCATTGTTTTATATGTTAAAAATCTATATAACTGGAATCATACTGTACAAATCCTTCCAGGACTTGCTTTTTGAAAATTCCTATTGCATGTTTGAGATTTTCCAAGTTGACCCTTGCACTTTTACTCCACCCCTTAAATTACAATATTTGTTTGAGTATTACAGTTTATCCCTATTGATGGATATTCATTTTTCTTTCTTTTAAAAAGCCTTTTGGAATTACAAACAATATAATAATGATCATCTTTTTGTAACTCTCAGGTATACTTGTACAAGAATTTCTCTTTGATAGTTAACCATCATTAATATTCTGGCTCGTGGATATCTAATCTTCGTACTTACTATACGTGACCAAATTGTTCTTCGTGGTGATTTTAATACTTCATTTTCTTGCCAGCTGTTTATTTTCCCACGTTCATACCAACAGTTTCTGGCATCAGTAGGCTATTATGTTTAGTCTAACCTTTACTTACATCTCAGTAATTGGTAGAAAAAATAAGCAGAGAAAAAAATCTTTGTAATGAAAGACTGAATAATAGTATTGACTTGCTAATTGACACTTAAGAAAATCTTGAATTTAATACACATTGAATATTCATCAAGATAGATCGTATGCAAAGGTAGAGGGCATTTTCCAGTTTTTTTCTCCTTTTCCTATAGCACTCTCCTCTGCATTCATTCTTGTCAGCAAATACTGTTTAGCTTACTACCTGTGAAACTTGAATGAGATATGGTTTCTAATATTATAATTGCTAATAAAGCAGAGTAAAGTTTGCAGTAACCAAAAGAGAATCTAGTTATTTATTTTAATTCCTAAAGAGTTTCAAGATTATTTTCTTCTCGTCAAAGCAGTAGTTCAGCCATGTCTGATTCTTTGTGACCCCATGGATATAGTCCATGAAACTCTCCAGGCCAGAATACTGGAGTCAGTAGCCTTTCCCTTCTCCAAGGGATCTTCCCAACCCAGGGATCGAACCTAGGTCTCCTGCATTATGGGCAGATTCTTTACCAGCTGAGCCTCAAGGGAAGCCCAAGAATACTGGAGTAGGTAGCCTATCCCTTCTCCAGCAGATCTTCCCAACCCAGGACTTGAACCAGGGTCTGCTGCATTGCAGGTGGATTCTTCACCAACTGAGCTATCAGGGAAGGCCCAATAATGCAGAGTAAAGTTTGTGGTAACCAGTAGAGAATCCGGTCATTTATTTTAATTCCTAAAGAGTTTCAAGATTATTTTTTTCTCTTCAGAGCAATAGTTGTGTAAGGTACAGAGAAAAAATTTTAGTCAGGGCTTAAAAAGCAAGACAATAATTTTTCAGCATATGATGCTATTTATTATATAAATAATAAATTTATTTATTTTATAAAGAAAATAAATATATGTGCATAAAATAAATATAATGTGCATTTCAACATTAAAATTCAACTCTTATCACTTAAAGTTTCTGTAAAAAAGTTGCATAAAAACTTGCCTTGCTATAACTTAATAAAGTAATTTCTATTTTATGGTCTTTAACGTCTGTTTTTAAATTTAATAAATGTGTTTTAAAATATGTATATTTATATATTTTTACCATTCTGCAGTCTTTTTTGTAGACATTTTTTCTTGTATAGTTGGTGTACAATTTTGTATATTAGAGGTGTACGATGTAGTGACTCAAATTTTTTAGAGATTGTACTCCATTTTTAATTATAAAATATTGGCTATATTCTCCATATTGTCAGTATATCATAGTGTATCTTATACATAGGTAGCTTGTGTTTCCTAATCCTTTACCCCTACTTTGCCCCTCCCCCCTTGCCTCTTTCCATTGGTAAACATTGGTTTGTTCTTTATATCTTTGTCTGCTTCTTTTTTTCTTACATTCACTAGTTTCTTGTAGTTTTAGATTCCACATGTGATATAATACACTATTTGTCTTTCTCTGTTGGACTTATTTCACTGAACATAATGCCCTCCTAATTTATCCATTTTCCTGGAAATGACAAAATTTCTCTTTTTTTTTTTTACTGCTTTTTTTTTTGGCCTCTTTTTTATTCATCTGTTGATGGACGCTTAGGTTGCTTCCATATTTGGCAATTGTGAATAATGCTGCTGTGAACATTGGGTTGCATGTATTTTTTTGAATTAGCATTTTCATTTTTTTCAGGTACATAACCTAGGAGTAGAATTGCTGGGTCATATGGTAGTTCTATTTTAGTTTTTTGAGAAGCCTCCATACTATTTTCCACAATGTCTGAACCACTTTACATTCTTGGTAACTATGTGAGAGTTCCCTTTTTCCCACATCCTCACCAGAGTTTGTTATTTTGCACAGTGTATTGATCCAGTTGTAAAAGGTCATATTTTTATTTGTGGATCATAATATATATGTTATAGATAATGTAATTAGCACATATATGCTAATTAATATAACTGGATTTTAAAGTTTTATGCAAAATAATTGCTTTTATACTTGGTAGCTTTAGTGAATTAGCATACCATTTTCTGAATGAAGTTTTCTCAGTTTGAAGTAATCTGTTTGTTGAAATAATCAATTTCAGTTGGTAGGACTGGTCTGGGTCCTTACTAATGAAGAATCTAATTCAGTAAAACGTGTATCTTCAACTTTTAAAACAGTTTATTCGGGCACATTCTGAATTAATTAAAACCATCATTTGTATGTATTCTTATGGGTAGTGTTGAATTAAACTTGAAGGGGATTCATACCTGTATGTAGATTTGAAGTCTACATATTGGACAAGTTGAAATAATAATGTCACAGATAAATTCTAAGACCAAAAGGAAGCGTGAGGCAATGCTTGTGGGCAGAAGGATTTTTAGGCCTCTGGCTTTACGTATTTTTTTTTTAAGCCACCCTATTAATAGTTGTAACAAAGAAAATATAGCAGGATTTTATGTTGAAATGAAAATCTTGATTATCTAGAGGTAAAGTCCTTAGGACTTTGTAAAGCACAGGAATAGTTTACTTTCTGTAAGGATTTATAGTTGTGTAAAGTGCTTTCACATGTATCATTTCATTTAATGGACAGGAAGTGATATTTGTAAGATAGGAAAGGATTGCTTTCATTTCATTCTTAATGTTGCCTTTGTCCTGACTAAGCTTTACATAGCCACCTACATACATTTTATCTGCCAACCATCAACCCAGATCCTAAGGCTGAAAAATGAACCAAATTTGGCATGAGTTCTTTAATGAATAATGTTTAAGGAAATTAATCCAAAGTATGGAATGTACTTTAAAATGTTAAAAAGCCTCAGTAATCTGTGAAGATCAGGCTTTTAATGTTACAGTTGAGCCTGTGTAGCTTTATTTCATAGTTTTGGTTTACTATCCAAGCCACGTGTGCGTGTTCAGTTGCTCAGTCATGTCTGACTTTGTGAGACTTTTGGAAGGTAGCCCGCCAGGCTTCTCTGTCCATGGGATTCTCTAGGCATTAATACTAGAGTGTGTTGCCATTTCCTCCTCCAGGGGAACTTATGGACCCAGGAATTGAATCCGCATCTCCCATGTCTCCTTGGATTGGCAGATGGGTTCTTTACCACTAAGCCGCCAGAGAAGCTCCACTACCCGAGTCTGTAGATAATGATTTTGATGTCATTATCATTTAAGGCCAACATTTGTTGAGTGCCCTTTATGAAATATAGAGTATGATTTCTATACTTAATTAGAATAATTTGTGGCTCTTCTCAATTTGAATCTTTTTGTCATATGGAAAAAACATGTGACATGGCAGAAGTGAGAGAATACAGTGCCTGCTGAAGGAAGGAGTTACTCTGAAATGCGATTTGGGGTCCTGTTCCTTGTCTTCCTCTTCCTGATTTGGAACATGTTAGTCTATAAGGTCCTTTTGGTGACTAAGGTGATCACGTTTCAGCATGTGTTGGGATGCTTCATGAAGTGGCAATGAAGAAGCCCATGTGGCAGCTTCAGTTTTCAGACAGAACTACAGAGCACCTAACCTTTCATTTTTGAATTCAGTGATCTCAAATCTTCCATTTTACCTTTTATGAGAATCTCATCAGGGTCATTGGCTTTTAGTTTTCTTGGGTGGATGAACTCAGTTATCATTTCCTGAGACGGCTTGTGTTTATATTTTGTAGGAAGCATATTTTGAGTTATGCAAGTGCTTTGGCAGTGTATCCCTTTTGTTTAGGACTTTGACACATTCTCTAGAATAGTAGAAACTGTTTATTCTGTACATTATAGTGGATGAGAACTTTTAAAAAATAAACTGTCAATTTTCAGTAGTTGTGATCAATATGCCTTAATATTCTTACTGCTAATCGGAAAAATAAGGACTACTGAGGTTATATTGTATGCTTAAGCTTGCCCTGGTCCCATGTGATGGAGCAGATGTTGGTTTGACCTTCCAATGTCACGCTCTTTGCCTTTTCCTTTTTCCTTGATGTTTCCTGTGGGTAGGTTGAGTTCAAAATTGTTAATATGATTATTTGACCTACAAGAAAAAGCAATTTTATATGCAACAATCTACAAAAAAAACAAACCAAAAAACTTCCATCTATTTAGGGAAAGCTCATTTTACATGCCACTAAAAGTAAATAGTTTTTTTGTTGTTGTTTGCTTTTTAGAGTTCAATATAAGTTTGGAGGGTGGGGGGGAAGTTAGTCATTAGTGTTTGAAAATAAAATGCCAGAGCAAAGTGTTTTCTTTTGGAGTCCTCTTGACGCCTTTAAATTAGAAGTTTGAACTCAGAAGCCAAAGTGTGTGGTTTTGAATCCACCATCCCCTATTACTACCCTTCTCTCTGTGTTACCTTTGACAGTTTACTTAACCTCAAAGAGCCTCCATATCTTTATGTTTTAAGATTCAGTAAGTTACTTAGAATGTGTCTATATCTGACATCATTGTAAGGACTATAAATATTTGTTGAATAAGATGGAGATGAGAAATAGAGATAGAAAATATTTTGGTCAATTCAGTAGGTAATTTTCTAAATCTTTCAAAATGCTACCTATTAAATATTTTGAAATAAATTAAGTGAATGCAGAATCTTAAATTAGGTTAATATAAGTAACAGTGTACCCATGTGCAGTTTCCACATTAATTTGTTTAAATGGGTCTGAAGGAAACATTTAAAACTAATTACTCCTTGCATTCCAGGAAATGTCTGTTGGCTGATTGAGCAGTTAAATAAAAGTTTTCCCACAAATTCTTTCTCCAAAATTCCTTTCAAATTTTTAGTGCAAAAATGCTATCCAGGAACTGATGTCCAAAAGAACTCTAACACTTGCCCATTCAAGTACAAATAAATGACATAGTGATTTCCCATGACCAAGAGATCAAAGTAACTATAAAACGCACACCCGCAGAGACGATGGGTTGATTGCTTGTTTTCCTGTAGCCTTCAATTTCCTATATGTCCTTCAAACATTTCATAAGACTGTGTAGGAAACGAGAGAGAAGAGAACATTCAATGGTATGTTCACAGTCTAGGGAGTGGGCTACTTTGCATGGGAAGAATAAACCCATAATATTTTATGCAAGGCAAATGAAGCATTCAAACAAATATGCTGACTACCAAATCAACTAAAACCAATTAATTAAAAATAATTCATTTCAAGCATGTGAAAGACAGAGTAAATGCTGTCCAAATGGAACTGAAATCTAGGCAGATAGTGAGATAAGAGAACCTGTACTTCTTCAAATAAATCCATGTATTCTTGTGTCATTTCAAGTTAGAGAGTTTGTGAAGTAAATATAAATACTGAACAACTATTACTTTTAAAATGCATATTTTATATCAGTCTCATAGATTAATCCCACACAGAGGTCATTTAGGTTGTTTTCTTATCTTTGATGACAAACAATTTGCACTCCCAGTCTTGTACTTACCGTTTCACTTAGACATGTGTGCAAGTATTTTGTTTTCGGTGAAACTGCTGAGCCATTTTTAAATATGCACATTTTCATTTAAGACATAGTACACAGTTGCTCTCCAAAGGGTTTATGCCAGTTCTACTTCTACCACCAACACTTGTTTTAGAGTACCTGTTTTTCTAATAATCTCTCAAACTTTGATATTCTCCAGTTTTAAATTTTATTTCCATGTAGTTGACTGTCAAATAGCATATTGTTTCATTTTCATTTCTTTGGTTATTGGACAGGTTGGTCATCTTTTTATGTCATTAGCCAGTAGGGTTTCTTCTGTAAGGATTTCCTATTACTTAATTTGAGAATTTTTCTGCTGGGTTACCTTTCTACCTCAGAATCGAAAGAGTGAAGAAAAGAAAGAATAAAGACTTTTCTTTATCTCGGTAAAGAAAGTTCGTTTGTTATGTATGTTGCAAGTACTTTCTCCCAGACCTTTCTTCCAGTCTGCCAGATTTGTTTATATTTTGTCATACAACATTTCTACTTTTAACATGGTCAAATCTGACAATTTTGTCCAATATGAAGGCCGCATTTTGCTGCTTTTTTAAGAAGGCCTTTCCTTCTCCAAAGCTGAGTTTCAAGAAAATGTAAGTTGTAGAACATGCATAAATTATATCACTATTATATCCTCCTGGCTTCAGTCTTTCCCAGCATCAGAGTCTTTTCAAATGAGTCAGCTCTTCACATCAGGTGGCAAAGTATTGGAGTTTCAGCTTCAACATCAGTCCTTCCAATGAACACTCAGGACTGATCTCCTTTAGGATGGACTGGTTTGATTTCCTTGCAGTCCAAGGGACTCTCAAGAGTCTTCTCCAACACCACAGTTCAAAAGCATCATTCTTCAGCACTCAGCTTTCTTTATAGGCCAACTCTCACATCCATACATGACTACTGGAAAAACCATAGCCTTGACTAGACGGACCTTTGTTGGAAAAGTAATGTCTCTGCTTTTTAATATGCTGTCTAGGTTGGTCATAACTTTCCTTCCAAGGAGTAAGCGTCTTTTAATTTCATGGCTGCAGTCACCACCATCTGCAGTGATTTTGGAGCCCCAGAAAATAAAGTCTGTCACTGTTTCCACTGTTTCCCCGCCTATTTGCCATGAAGTGATGGGACCAGATGCCATGATCTTAGTTTTCTGAATGTTCAAGCTTTAAACAAACTTTTTCACTGTCCTCTTTCACTTTCATCAAGAGGCTCTAGTTCTTCTTCACTTTCTGCTATAAGTATCATAGCAGATATCATCTGCTTATCTGATGTTATTGATATTTCTCCCAGCAATCTTGATTCCAGCTGTGCTTCATCCAGCCCAGCGTTTCTCATGAACAGTTCTGTGAAGGTCAGTGTATGTGTGTAATATATATATATTTAATATACTTAAATACATATTTATTTATTATGAGAACAGTATAACCACATATATTTTTTTTTTAAAGAGAGAGATATGTTCATGTTTCCACTACTTATAAACACTGTTGTAATTTTGGTATATTGTTTTTATTGCCAGTTTGTTTCCCTATGAATTTTTGAGTTGTTTTCACAGTTCAAATTAAAGTGCATGTGCATCTTTAACATTGTCACATCAACTCTGTAAAGCCACATTTAAAGAGGATGTAGAATGCATTTTTCCTGAATATACCATAATTTAGCTCATTATTCCCTTACTAGTGGACTCAAATGGCTTCTGTTTATTTTACAGATTTGAAAAAGTAAATATTATGTGATTGTTGTCTTGCATACATCTTTAAGATTTTCCCTACTCCAAACTTAAAATAATATGTCTTCCATATATTTCTGTTTAATACTTTTTATGTGTTTGATTTTAATTTAAAAAAAGGAAAAAGTCTTATTTTGAGTGTGTTCAAAGAACACATTACCAGAACTGCAATTGCTGATTCCAGAACTGTAAGTTGTGTGTTTCTACAAGGATTTATTAGAGAGAACTAAGCTATTAGGCCACCAGCAAATTCTGGTTGCTGAGGCTGACTATTTTAGCCAACTATGAGATATAATCTTAAGTGCTTATTTTTAAAATTACTATTTGAAATGGTGAAATTGTGCCTGATCATTGTAATTTACATTTCTTTAATTACTAACCAGGAATGACCACTGTTCTGTACCTGTTTCTCTATTTATTTTCTTCCTTTGTGAATTATACATATCATTTACTCATTTGGCTGTTAGGGTCTTAGCTATTGTCATTTACAGAATTGATGTGCTATAAGCACATTCTAAATATTTTCTCAATTCATTTTGTATTTTTAGTTTAATTTCAGTTATAGACCTCCTTTCAGAGTTTTGAATTACTTTTTTTTTCTTTTCAGTAAAATGCTTCATAGCTATCTTTTAAAAGTAACTCTTTAATCATTCTGGATGAGAGTATTTGGATAGATTTCTAACTATTTAAATGAGGGTATCTAAAGAATATTAATATCAACCAGGAAAGAGGTTTCTAGAAGCATCAGACTTCTGAATGTAACTCTTTCTATACAATAATTTTAATCAGTCTTTTAGATAATAACATTAATATGATCCTCATTCAGTTTGGCAATGCTTAGAATCTGTAACTAGTTGCCAGTTTTTTTTTTATTATAAAGTTAAAAATTCCAAAGTATTTTTAATGGCTTGGCTGCATATAACAGTATAAAACTTACAAGAATAAATAAGTTCTACCGTCAGTTTAAATTGAAACTTTAGATGGAATAAACTGACATAATTCTTACACTGCATTGTAACCAAGATGGATGATAGAAGTGAAAATTACCATGGATTATCTGTTTCAAAAGAATTATACCCTGGTTAATTTTCTGTCTGTTCATAGTGGAGTGCTGTCAAATATTTTATTTTTCTTCATATTTCAGTTTCCTTTAAAACTGTAGAGATTCCCTCAGCAGTGTTAAAGTTGCAAAGTCCATAAGTATGTGTGATGAATTTTGAGATTGGATAGTTTCCCCATTTATGCTAAATTTATATTGCATTTAGCATTAATGAAATAAGAAATTGAATGGTAGTTGTATCTAAATTTTTATTCAAATTATAAAGAAATAAGTGTATATTTCAGAGTGAAAGTGAAAGTTGCTTGGTCCTTTCTGACTCTTTGGGACCCACAAATTCTCTAGGCCAGAATACTTTCCCTTCTCCAGGGGATCTTCCCAACCAGGGATTGAAAACCCAGGGATTGAACCCAGGTCTCCCGCATTGCAGGGGGATTCTTTACCATCTGAGCCATAAGGGAAACCCAAGAATATTGAAGTGGGGAACCTATCCCTTCTCCAGGGGATCTTCCCGACCCAGGAATCGAACCAGGGTCTTTTGCATTGCAGACAGATTCTTTACCAAATGAGCTATCAGGGAAGCCCCATATTTCAGAGTGGTTAACTGCAAAGGACAAAATATGCAGTTGACAAAAGTATGTACTTAGGTCTTCATCTTCTACGTCACAGCAGTGGGAAGAGCTAACCATGCTCTCCCTCCTTCTTAGTATGTGCTTTTATCACTTGCCATCCAGGATTCCATAACCCTGCTCTCTCTCAGGCTGCTTTATTGACTATTCCTGTTCTCCTTGCCTTCTTTACACTCATATGCCCTAGGGCTCGGAGAAGGCAATGGCACCCCACTCCAGTGTTTTTGCCTGAAGAATCCCATGGATGGAGGAGCCTGGTGGGCTGCTGTCTATGGGGTCGCACAGAGTCGGACACGACTGAAGTGATTTAGCAGCAGCAGCCCTAGGGCTCAGTCCTGGGCCTTTTTGTGTTTTTTATGTATACCTTTTTGTTGGTCTTACTCATTCTCAAGGTTTAATTGCCAACTCTATGTCAGTGACTCCAAAATAAGTAACTTTAGTTTAGACTACTCTGTTCAGCTCCAAATTCAGCATGTTCTAAACTATTGATTCCATCCCCACCACCCCAGCCCTCCCATCCTGTTCTCTCCACTTTATTCTTCATCTTATTAATGGTCACCCATGTAGTTCCATTTGCACGCATGCTCAATTGTGTCTGACTCTGCGACCCCATGGACTGTAGCCTGCCAGGCTCCTCTGTCCATGGAATTTTCCAGGCAAGAATACTGGAATGAGTTGCCAGTTCCTACTCCAGTGTAGTTCCATCTGGCAAAGGTCAAAATCATACTGTGGTTCTGAATTCCTCTCTTTCAAACTGCACATAAAAATACTGTATTTTATGTTCACTCTACCTTCAGAATTTATCCTGAATTTGATCAACTCCATTGCCATTAGTACCATCCTAGCTGGAGCCACCAATCAGTAGCCTTTCTCCCTCTTTAGTCTATCCTCAATTCAGCCACCAGAATGAACCCTTTTAAATAGGTCCAAGTATGTTCACTGATGCGCTTGTAATAGCAGGACACGTGAAGTGAAAATTTAAAATGTGAGTACAAAGATTGGCATGTCTTCAGTGTAGCAGTCATCTCTGAGCAGTAAGAGAAAGGGATTTGTCTTGGGAAGGTGTGCAGGTCCTCTTGAACCAAATCAATGAATTGTTAGGTTTTTTAGAAATGATCTACAGCAAATAAATGTTTACATCTTAAATATTCAGAGTGGATTACTGGACACTCTATATCCTATACATTTCTGAAAAGTTGAAGTAAATTTCCAAATAATGATAAAATTAATAAATGGGAACACTTTCCATCCTATTATCCTACACCAGTCTGTGCCAGGTTTTTAATGTAACTTGCAGTCTATTTCAACTCATCCTCTGTGCTAAGGACATTTTTCATTCAATATTCACTTTCAAACTTTAAATAAAGATCAACCATAAGAGTGGACATTATAAACTAAAGAGTTACCAAGTAAAATGAAAAGAATGAAAAAAGGTAGGGAGCCCATTTCATATCAGAAATACGTAACTGTTAAGAGTTACAAGTTAGAGTAACTGAGCACATACAGAGAGGCCGTGAGACTGTTTGTCTTCTATATAGAATGTGTAAAAGGGGCTTAGGATGCAGAATCAGGATGCATGGTTTAAAGGAGCTTTGCAGAAGCCTTCTGGCCCTTCTGCAAAAATCTGTCTGAGAGTTATCTCTGTCCAACAGAGGCCTAGGTTGCTTCAGAGTGATTGTTATATTTGTGATTGAAATGCATAAGTAGAATATCAAGTATTAGTGATGTTGAGTGATTTCTTCTCTTGGTGGGGTTTGGAACAAACTGACCCCTAATTTCTTATCTGGATATGCTCTCATTTATAATGTGATGCTCAAACTTAATATTTTTGATGTGGTCTGATATGTGCGGAATGCAATGGGCTTCCCAATTTATACCTGATTATTTCGCCTCTTCAGGTTTATGACCTCCCAAGGTAATCTCTAGTAAATCAGCCTGATGTTACATGAGTTTCTTGAGCCTCTTTTGTCACAGATGGGACATATATGAAAGAGAGAGTAAAGGAAGAGAGGAAAAGTGTGTTCTTCCTACTCTTCCCTAGTCAGGTATTTGTGTTTGAAGATCTTGTAGTTAAGAAAGAGGCCATGCGAGGAAGAATTCTTGTGGTCCAGTATTTAATGCTCCCTTTAAGGGAAAAAAACCAAGATAATTTCTTGGACATACTTAATGCCATCAGAATAGGGCTGGGGGAGACTATTTGAATTATCCAAGGGTCCTACATGGGAAAAAAAGATCCCATGTTTTGCCAGTGGGGTTGCATGTGGGAAGTAGGACTTAACATCTATAGTAAGTAAACCCCTTAATTATTATTAAAGAGACTTAAGTTTGTCTGTTTTAAAATGACCGTTTTGTACCCTGCTGTGTTTCCAGCATCTAGCACAAGAGCTGACATCGTGTGTGCTCAGTAAATATTGTTGAACATATGAATTATTGTATTTATTTGACCTTTCACTGAATCTGGAAAATAAGTTGCAGCACATTTTCCGTGTCTCTGAGTACCCGTGCTGTGGTCCTCGAGTAGTTTGCTCCACGAATCTTGTTTCCATGGTGAAGGGAGCTCGTATCTACTCTCTCGGGGGATGTAGGAGGTTGGCAACATCTCTGTTCATTGTGAGGTCACCAGTAAGACCTGGCAGTGATGAGTACTTCCCCAAATCGCAGCTGTGCGGCTTTCTCAGTGGTCTCATTCCGTTCCACTTGAAGCACATATCTGGGCTGGAATCGCATGAGATTAAGTGCTGCGAGTGCTCCTCACTGTGGTGAGTGGCTCTGAACAGTCGCCCAGTGACTAACCCTTTAAGGACGAGGTGCACAGCTGAATGTGTACCAGCTCAGTAAGTGCCAGGGTAGGTGGCAAGTTGGAAGCGACCTTTTCCTAAAAAAAAAAAAAAAAAAAAAATACAGGTCAAGCAAAGTTAGTTAATACATTTAAACTCTCCAGTGACTCAACAAAGTGGAACATGTAGAATTCTCTCATTGGCATTGGAAGAAAGTCCCGTTGCTAGGACTGTGAGAACCCTGACTGATACAGGCAGGAGAGTGTTCTCTGGCTCCGTTGTTGTTGAATTTACCAGCAACATGAACATGTATGTTTGACCGTCTTGTGCAGGACGACTCGTTTTTAACCTGAACACTATGGGTTAGACAGGGCAAGGGCGTCTTCAGAGTGAACCGAGTAAGAACTTACTCCTGTCTTTTCTTCAAAGCCTCTTCTAGAAAGAGTTAATTCTGATTTTAAAAAGTCAACCGTACAAGCTCCTACTTTTCTTTTAACCTTGCTAGTCCTCCCTCCTCAGTGTCCTTTACTGATTGTTACTCTCCTCAGTGACAGGGTCCTTAGGTTTGGTCTTGAGCTCTCTTCCGTTCTCCCTCTATATTCTCTTTCTGGATAACATCACTCATCACCATGAAATGAAATGCTGTCTTTATGTTGGCAGTACACAGACGCATATCTCTAGGTTAAAACTCTCTACAAAGCTCCATATACCATCTGTCTATTTTGATTCCTCTACTAGGGTGTCTCACAGTTATATCAAACCTAAGACAGCCCCATCAGAAACTGATTATCTGCCCCTAATATCTATTTCATCTCAGTATTTGACATTTTTATCTCAATTACAAGCATTTATCTCCCTTTCTTGAGTACCTAAGACAGACGCTCTGGACTCATCTTTATTTCTCTGTGTTATTATTCCTCTATGCACCAACATAAAAAAATCATTAACAGACTGAGGTGGTTGCTCTCTGGTTTACATGTGAAACCACAATTAATCTCAAATGTGTTTACTTTTTGTCCACATTCTTAGTTTGACCACATGTGTTGCTTTCTTGGTCTAGCCATCATGATCTTGCACTTGAACTATTATATCTGACTTCAAACTGATCTCCCTCATTCTACTCTTGTCATCCTGTAATCTGCTTTTCAAAAAAGAACAAGAATGACTTCCTCCCAAATGTAACAGATTATGCCATACACTGTCTGTTGCTTCCAGATACACTTCAAATGCCATCTAAATGTGTCTTACGTTCTTCAGAATTCTACATAAATCATGCCCTGCCAACCCTGTCTGTTCTATGTTTGCTGCTATAGTTATTTATTTGTGACTCCCACCACTGCTTCTGACTCCACAGCACTTCTTTAACTATGTTCTATAGGTATCTATAGGTATTTCTCACACAGATTTTACACTGATGCCACCATTATTTATTGCTTTGGTCACTGCAGTGATCTCCCAACAAGAATCCTCCCAATTCAACCTCTCTTAAATTAAAATGTAATCTAAGCCATTCGTGTACATTGTTTGAAAAGTCAATAAAGTTATAAAAATTACAGTGTAAAAAATAAATTTTCTTGCTCCCTCCTCTCCAGCTTTGATTTGTGTCCTTAAAGAGCAATTGCCTTTCTTTTAGTATTAACACTTTGCTTTTATATTGCTAAGTAATACAGTCATATTGTTTATTCTTTATTTCTCATTTTTAAAATGTTATGTAAGCATGACACACAAATATATATGGTTATAAATAATCATTTGAAATTGTACACTTTTATAAAACTCAAAGTTGATATATTGAGTTCCTCCTACCTATTTTCCAGAGTTAGAGCCTTGGTATATGGCCTCCTTCACCTAAAATACCTCTCTGTTCTCTCAATTGCATTGTTTTCTATGGCTGGCTCCTTCAGTTCTTGCCTCAAATGTGATCTCCTTAGATAGGTTTTATTGGGGTACCCTCTCTGGCATCTTAACCTCTGTGATATTTCTTTCAGATCCCTGTTTGTTTTTTTAATGATGCTTTTCCTACTTTATAATATCTCAAGTATATTTTTCATTTTTTTCCTGCCTTTCTGCATAATGTATAAGGTCTGTGAAGATAGAGATTAAATCTGTTTTCATCTTTGAATCCTCAGTGCCTTGCTTTTTGCCATATTGTGGGTATTCAGTCAGTACATTTATAATGAAAATTAATAAGTGCCAGAAAGATACAGCAAAACATAATAGCTTTTGGCTGGACTGGTTGATAAAATTAGAAGTGGATTTAAAACAGAATTTGCTGTCTTTTTCTCAGCTTGTTGTTTTCTTATTTTAAGATGCATAGACACCCCAGTGGATTAATGAAAAAATATTATAACAAGAGATTATATTAAAGTGAATGGAATATAAAAAATTATATGAAAATCAAGTTTTTCTTGATATGAGCAAAAATTCTCCTATAAAGTGAGAAAGTAACCATTATAATAACCAAAAAAATCAATTAGTTTTGGATAATGAAACATTAGGATGGGGCATTCATTTTCAGCTCTACCAGTTTTTACCACTTCCTTTTTACTTCTTCAGCATAGAACAGCTTCTATTTATTATCATATTGTGATGTTTATAATAACATTGCAATGTTGTTGATAAAAGGGACATTTTTGAAATTTTTTTAAATCCATATTTCTGTCAAATGTTGGGAAAAAGTTAGAAGAAGGCAATGGTTTTCAAGAAAATAGAGAAAACGTTGTAAGAGTAAAATCTATTCTTCTTACAAATGAAGTATAATTATCATATAGATAAAATAATACTGTTGACAGAGCATAACACAGAAGGCCGTCGTGAGGTGTCCCATAATAAAATCTGTAACCAGGGTCTAAGAAAAGATAGGTGGCCTTTTAAAAACAAAAGTAGAGTTTTATCAGGGTTTATTTCTCAATATGAATCAAATAAGTGACACTGCTATGGATTAATGCCCTGTGTTCCTTTCTAATTATCATTTTCCATGTATCACTTAGCTCCAGCTGCACTAGTTTTGCTTTTCCTTAAAGTGTCTAAATTTGTTCCCATCTCAAGGATTTGTTTCTCTCTTTGCCTGGAATGTCTTTCCCTTGCATCTTGGCCTGACTATCTCTGATACGCTAGATTTCTGCTTAGATATCACCTCACCTGGAAGCCTATCCTTACATCACTGTCTTACCCTTTTATAACATTTGTTGCCTGAGCTCATATTATACATATATAAGCGTTTATTAAATAAACAGGATTCAAAGAATATCATAATAAAATGAGTCAGTCTGTCAGTTCAGTCGCTCAGTCGTGTCCGACTCTTCACAACCCCATGAATCACAGTATGCCAGGCCTCCCTGTCCATCACCAACTCCCGGAGTTTACTCAAACTCATGTCCATCGAGTTGGTGATGCCATCCAGCCATCTCATCCTCTGTCGTCCCCTTGTCCTCCTGCCCCCAATCCCTCCCAGCATCAGGGTCTTTTCAAATGAGTCAGCTCTTCACATCAGGTGGCCAAAGTATTGGAGTTTCAGCTTCAGCATCAGTCCTTCTAATGAACACCCAGGACTGATCTCCTTTAGGAAGGACTGGTTGGATCTCCTTGCAGTCCAAGGGACTCTCAAGAGTCCCATGAGTAGGGTGCCTTTTGATTGTTCGTATTCGTTTTTCTGGTCTTCTGGTGTTGTTTACTCTTGGGTTGTGAGAAGTCCCATGGTGAATTTAGTCACAGAAGTCTCTGGTAATTAAAAATATTTGTCCCATGATCCATCAAACCATCCAAATTCATGTAAATTTAAAATTTCTCTGAGATGCATGTTCTCCACATTCAGGCTTTCTGAGAGCTCATCGTTTGCAGTGAGGAATGGGGACGTGAAGTTAGAGTCCTCATTATCCCCCATGTAGAGCTGTTATTCCTCCTGCTGAGCACTCTGGGTTCCTCTGCATCCCCTGGGACTGAAGCTCTAGGGGGAAGGAGAATGGAGTCACAGATGGTGTGACTGAGTTTATGATGGGTGCTTAAATTGGACACACTCTCTGTCACAGTCCATATTCACTGGTTCTTAGGAGGCTTTCCTCCTCAGAGCTGCCCCTGAGCCCCTGAGGTCTTTCACTTACTTGTTTTTTGAGGAGAATTAGTTCATCTTTTTGAATGGTCATTTTCAGCTCCTGCTTTCTTCTTTAGGTAGCTGGTGGGATACTTCCAAGCTATATTGTCCGTTGATTTTTATTGTGAAATAGAACACAGACATAAATTAGTGCATACATTATCAATGTAAAGCTTATTAAATGGTAATAGAGAAATTGTAAGTGTAACTTTGACCTGGTTGAACAAATAACACATTGTCTCCCCATCAGGGGTATGAGTTGGCGATGGACTTGTCAGTCTTGTTCTCTGCTGTACAGTTCTGGCTGTTCAAAGTTCATTCATACTCATAAGCATTTTATTGAGTAGAGGGTTGAGTGAATGAATAGCTAATAAGTTTGTGATATATTTAGAACATAAGTTACTATTCAGCAATAAAAACCAACCTATAAAGACTATGTAATACTGTTGGGGTTTTGGTATGATATTATGGAAATACCTAAACGAACTCTTGGGCCAGTCCAATATTAAAATAGTTACTAAGCTTTTCTTAGATGGGAAAATAAAGCAGAACATAAAACTTTAGCATATGTGTATGCGTGTATAGGTATACACATGCACAGATACAGAGACACTTATGTGTATATGTTAATAGACCAGAAAGAAATGTATACGTACATATTAATATATATACACTTCTCTATGATGAAATTTGAGATGACTGTTTTCTTTTTTCAACTATATTTTTTAAATATTCTGCTATTTAAAAATTCTGATTTTTATGATCAGAAAACATTTTAAGAAAAAGAAAAGAGAATTGAGAGAAAGGAAGAAGGAAAGAAAAACAAAAACCTTGAACTGTTCTCCCAAATCTGCCGTGGGAGAGAGATTGAGTTTCCACCACTGGAGAAGGCCTGGAGATGAAAACCTCTATGCACTCAGAAGGCCAATGTGCCTTTGGCATCCCACATGCCTGTCACATAAAACACCTCAAGATAAAAGCTCAGAGCCTAATGTGGTATTTTTGTCTTCTGCTTTGTGAGGGATGGGGCCTGTCCTGGCTTTTTTTTTTTTTTCTTTATTTTTTAATCGAAGGTTAATTGCTTTACAAAATTTTGTTGTTTTCTGTCAAACATCAACATGAATCAGCCATAGGTGTACATATGTCCCCTCCCTCTTGAACCTCCCTCCCCATCCCAACCCTCTAGGTTGATACAAGGCCCCTGTTTGAGTTCCCTGAGATATACAGCAAATCCCCATTGGCTGTCTATTTTACATATGATAATGTAAGTCTCCATGTTACTGTCTCCGTGAATCTTGCTGTCTCCCCTCCTCTCCTCTCCCCATGTCCATAAGTCTGTTCTCTTTGTCTGTTTCTCCATTGCTGGCATGCAAATAAAATTTTCAGTACCATTTTTCTAGATTCCGTATATGTGTGTTAGTATGTGATACTTATCTTTCTCTTTCTGACTTACTTCACTCTGTATGATAAGCTCTAGGTTCATCTACCTCATTAGAACTGACTCAAATGTGTTTCGTTTTATGGCTGAGTACATATACATTATCCATCATGTATATGTACCACAACTTCTTTATCCATGGGGCTTCCCTGATAGCTCAGTTGGTAAAGAATCTGCCTGCAATGCAGGAGACCCCAGTTCAGTTCCCAAGTCGGGAAGATCCCCTGGAGAAGGGATAGGCTACCCACTTCAGTATTCTCGGGCTTCCCTTGTGACTCAGCTGGTAAAGAATCCCTGTGCAATGTGAGAGACCTGGGTTCGATCCCTAGGTTGGGAAGAGCCCCTGGGGAAGGGAAATGCTATCCACTCCAGCATTCTGGCCTGGAGAATTCCATGGACTGTGTGGAATTCCATAAGGTCGCAAAGAGACAGGACTGAGCGACTTTTAGTTTCACTTTCACTCTTCTTTATCATCTGTCGATGGACATCTAGGTTGCTTCCATGTTCTAGCTATTGTAAATAGTGCTGCAATGAACATTGGGGTACTTGTGTCTTTTTCAACTTTGATTTCCTCAGGGTATATGCCTAGGCGTGGGATTGCTGGATCATATGGTGGTTTTATTCTTAGTTTTTTAAGGAATTGCCATACTCTCTTCCATAGTGGCTGTACCAATTTACATTCCTACCAGCAGTGCAAGAAGTTCTCTTTTCTTCACACCCTCTCCAGCATTTATTGTTTGTTGACTTTTTGATGAAGACCAGTCTGACTGGGTGAGATGATATCGCATTGTAGTTTTGATTTGCGTTTCTCTAATAATGAGCAATGTTGAGTGTTTTTCATGTGTGTATTAGCCATCTGTATGTCTTCTCTGGAGAAATGTCTGTTTAGGTCTTTTCCCCACTTTTTGATTGGGTTGTTTGTTTTTTCTGATGCTGAGTTTTATGAGCTGCTAGTATATTTTGCAAATTAAAGTGGGACCTAGTTAAACGTAAAAGCTTTTGCACAGCAAAGGAAAGTAGAAACAAGGTGAAAAGACAACCCTCAGAATGGGAGAAAATAATAGCACATGAAGCAACTGGCCTTGCTCTTGATATCAGATTTTGAGCATCTACCATGTGTGAGATGTTGTGCTTGACGTCAAATGCTCAGTGCAGGTTTTTAAAAGACAAGAGTTATTTGGAACAACAGTCCAAGCAGGTCTGCCTTTTTAGGGAGCCTCACAGAGGAGGCAGAACATGCTGCAAGCCAGGCGGTCTTTGGTTTGAACCCTGTCCTCACCATACACTCATGCACAGTAAGTCTTTTTGAAGCTTGGCCTTTTCAACTGCAAAATGGGTGACATGAACAGAATCATCCCAAGTTGGCTGTTTGATTAAATGAAATAATGTACGTATAGTATCTGGCCTACTGGCATGTTATTTTCTTCTATTCTTGTTTCCTTGGAAACATTTCAAAGTAAGTTTGAAAAGGGAAGAGGAAAGGACTATATAGTTCTTTTTAGCCTGGCTAACTAGAAAAGAGTCATGTAGAGAAGTACAGACTTAACGAGGAGGTGCTAGTTTTGGGGGGAATTATAATGCATCTAAGGTGAGATGAGGAGTAAGAGACAAGGAGAAAGGATCTTGAATAGAAGCAGTGGATCTGGAAGGAGGATTTGGGAGTCATTTCCCTGGGGACTTATAAATTCCTTGGAAGTGATAAATGCAGAGAAACAATTGTTGACTGAAGACCTGCATTGTGGGTGAGGAAAAGGACCTGTTTAAGGAAACAGAAACAGTTGCTAGAGAAGAAGATAAGTGGAGCCATGGAATATTCTTGGAGGAGAAAGGTGGTCAAGAGTCAAATGCTCGAGGGAGGAGAATAAAAGGAAGGACACTGTGGGTGGCCTCAGAGCAATTTTCCAGTCCAGTGGGGGAAGCTAGAATGCTGGTGGAAATATAAGGAGAATGTAGGTGGCGAGCAGATTCAGTGCTGTATTAAAATCAGTTTGGAAATTGGGAGGCTTTAGCTTCTATCCTTGACATTCCCATGAACTCTCTGTGTGATTTTGGGCAAGTCATACAAGATTTCTAAGCCTTGGTTTTCTTGATTTTAAAAATCCAGATGGCCGGATGAGTCTAAGTTTCCTTCTACCATTGTTGTTTCATGATTCTTTTTGAAGCCCTTTGGCAGGGAAAGTAAGTGGAATGATGTTAACAATGTGGTCACATGAAAACTTTTCCTAAAGATAAAACTTGGACACACAGGAAAGCAACACTGGAAATGCCAAGAGGGAGGAAATCAGATTGAAATTTTGCCTCAAATGGAATCACAGGTAGACTGTGGCTCAGAGCAGCAAATGTATCTATTTTTTTTTTCTCTCAAAAGTGAAGAATACATGGAGTGGCGTTAACATTCTGTGAGCACCTGTTATGTTCCAGGCCCTGTGCATTGAAGGCATGGAGATGAGCACTGCGTCCCAAGCCCTCCCTGAAATAGCTCGTGGTCTCATCAGACAGTCATGCAAACAGCATTCAACGGGGGCCTAAGTGCAAGAATGGAAAAGGTGGATAGAGGAGGTGGTGGTTACTTTGGAGAGAGGGGACAGGGTCAGCTTGATTTTGAAGAAAGAGTTTTCCATACCAACAGTGACTTTTCTGGGAAGAGAAACCAGCAGATGCAGTGTACCAAGATGTGCTGCTGCTGCTGCTAAGTCACGTCAGTCGTGTCTGACTCTGCGCGACCCCATAGACGGCAGCCCACCGGCTCCTCTGTCCCTGGGATTCTCCAGGCAAGAGTACTGGAGTGGGTTGCCATTTCCTTCTCTATGTGACAGTGCAGCTAAAAGTTATTCTGAAATATGTTGAAATGTAAAGTTTGTTCACACAGTAAGATTTGTCTGCAGTGGTTATATGTGAAGTTTCAATGGAGAGGCAGGCAAGAGTTTATCATGACTATATAACTTATATATCTTCATTTGGAGTTGATCCTCACAGTCATAAAGGGAAGACTGGAAAGATCGAGTCAGGAGAGTATCTTAGTGTGATACGGTAAAATGAAAGATATGGGGTCAGAAGTGTGTTTTCCTACAGATTTATGTGTTATGTATAGAAAGAGTCGGACATGACTGAAGCGACTGATCATGCATGCGTAGAATACATAAAAACTTGGAAAAGCTACTCCCGCTTACAGTAATATTGAAAATGCTGTTTCATTTCAATAAAGCATAAAATGAACTTACAGTATTTTATGTCAATCCCTATGTGATGCTTATGTTTTCATTATGTATTTTATTTACTTAATGAGATATATGCTATAACATTACCATACAAGAGAATATTTTGGAAAATATAGCCAACTTATATAGAATTCACATCATGTAACATATAAGACATTTGTGTGAAATGTTGTTATAAGCAGTGTGCGGATGCCAGATCCCTTTCAGCAGCCTCTGTTATTGCTGTCTAGAAGGCAAGCACTTATGCTTCTTCCAGTAGCTCAGGGATTCTCTAATATACTTTACAGTCAGATAATAAACTAATCATCCTCAAACCTTCAGGACATTGACTTTCTTTTTCTGTCAAGAACTTTGTCATTTGATGTTTTCCATTATATTGGTTCATCTTATTTTTGGGCTACATTTACCTGTTTCTCTACTCAGATCTTCCCTGATAGCTTCCCTGATAGTCAGTTGGTAAAGAATCCACCTGAAATGCGGGAGACTTGTGTTCGATTCCTGGATTGGGAAAATTTCCTGGAGAACGTAAAAGCTACCCACTCCCGTATTCTTGGGCTTCCCTTGTGGCTCAGCTGATAAAGAATCCACCTGCAATGCAGGAGACTTGTATTCAATTCCTGGATTGGGAAGATCCCCTGGAGAAGGGAAAGGCTACCCACCCCAGTATTCTGACCTGGAGAATTCCGTGGACTCTGTAGTCCATGGGATCGCAAAGAGTCGGACACAACTGAGTGAGTTTCACTTTTACTTTCTATTCAAGTCAGACATCTTTTTTTTTTTTTAAAAATACTTTATTTTTTAAATTAATTTTTATTGGAGTACAGTTGTTTTACAATGTTGAGTGTTCTACTGCTCAGGAAAATGAATCAGTTATATGTATACATATATCCCTTCTTTGAAAGGAGACCTGATAAGTAGGAAGTTAGGCATCTTTTTAAACAGTTTCCTGGATTCTCCATCCTCTTTGCCTTTCTGCTAATGCCTCTTCTCATAAGAAGTAACTTTTATCCAAACTCTACTAGCCCGCCAGATAGCAGAGTCTTCTCATAGTCTGAAATTATAATGACCTACCACACACAGTTTTTACTTCTTGTGATGTGCTGTGTATTTTTAAAAATAGGATACTGTTAAAGATTCTTACCATATGCAGTTTTAGCCCTCAGATATATACCTTCAACTAGTCAACTGAAAGTTCGTGTAGAAAACTGAAGTCCTAGAAAATAAAGAAAATTTCCAAAAAGGAGAATGGAAAAATAAAGAGAGAACTTGAGGTAATTTTATTAGTAGTGCATCAGCTGCCTAAGTGAATAGGAATTAAGGTGGGGGAAGTAAAGCAGTTAACCTAGTAAGAGTAGCAACTTTAAATTTTTAGTTATTTTTATTTATGATTACATTACTACTTTAGAATCTGTTCATCTATTTAATAGACTGTAGTTAATTTGAATTTGAACAACTGAAACATTTGCATTAGGTGAATTGAAACAATGATATATAAAAATCCATGCACGTTTGTCAGATCAGATTTCATGTTGTGATTAGAAATTGGTGGCCATGATAATACACTTACATGGCGATTAGTGTAAATGTCTGTTTTAAAAAACACAGGGGTGTCTAAATGGAGAGACGGTGTCATATCAGAACCAGTAAGACAAGAAACGGCTGGTAATTTATTTTCAAAGAAGTAGTGGTAAATTTGAAAAACGCTGAAATGTTTGCTAATATGTCAAATCAAATAATAACATTCAATACAATAGGAGAGATGCCATTGTATGAGAAGATGCACGTAACAACAAATAAGACAGTTAACTTTTAATTCATTTCTAAGTGTTTGCATGAAATACCTCAACATTGTTAACATCATTTTGAAAAATCTAAGAGGAATCTTGGAGAAAATACTTATACAGTTCACATTTATTTTGGAGAATGTATTGTGCCATTTTAATGCACTACTAATTTTCTTTCCTTCTAAAATTAAACTTTGGGAGCAAACTCCGGGAGATAGTGAAGGACAGCAAAGGGAAGCCTGGTGTGTTGCAGTTTGTGGGGTCGCAGAGAGTTGGACACGATTTAGCGACTGAACAACAACAAAAATTAAAAGGACAATGTTTGCTGAAGTGAATGCTGTCTAATTATGCATTATTAAGCATCAGTGTGTGTGTTAGTCACTCAGTCGTATCCAACTCTTTGCGACCCCATGGACTGTAGCCCGCAGGGCTCCTCTGTCCATGGAATTCTCCAGGCAAGAATACTGGAGTGGGTTGTCATTTTCTTTTCCATTATCAAGCATAGGAGAACTTGTAAAGAGACTTTGATCTAGATTTATGTTCTTCCATGGCTTGTAAATTCACAGCACAGATAAGATGATCCATTTTGTTAGTGGGATAGGTCCCCTCTTTGTGGGGACATAGAAAACCTCATGACTTCCCTGCTTGACATATGCCAACCCAAGCTAGAGAACTTCCTGTGGCATAGGATAGTATTCTGATCTCAGATAGGAAGCCCTTGCCTGGAGAGAATCTGAATACTGGATACTAAATATGCCCCAGAGTGAACTGAGTCTGGCACATGGGATCAGACAGCAAATATATATTGAATAAATTAGTCATCATTTATAATTATTCCAAGGCTAGCCACTCCAGTATTCTGGCCTGGAGAATTCCCTGGACTCTATGTCCACGGGGTCGCAAAGAGTCAGACACGACTGAGTGACTTTCGTTTTCACTGTAATTATTCCAGCTTCCCTCGTAGCTCAGTCGGTTAAAAATCTACCTGCGATGCAGGAGACCCGGGTTCGATTCCTTGGTCGGGAAGATCCTCTGCAGTAGGAAATGGCAACCCACTCCAGTATTCTCGCCTGGAGAATCCCATGGACAGAGGAGCCTGGCAGACTATGGTCCATGGGGTTGCAAGAGTCTGATACGACTTAGCAACTAAACCACCACCACCATAATTATTCCAGCAATTTTTTTTTCAAAGTGACCTTCTTGTTTTTAAAAATGTATATAGATAAAATCCTAACACAATAGAGAATTGTGTGTCATGAAGAGTTTTCCAAATTGTATCTTAAAAAAAACAACACATATACTTGAAACAATATTTAATATGCTATGTGAGAGTTGGATTGTAAAGAAAGGTGAGAGCTGAAAAATTGATGCTTTTGAACTGTGGTGTTGGTGAAGACTCTTGAGAGTCCCTTGGACTGCAAGGAGATCCAACCAGTCCATCCTAAAGGAAATCAGTCCTGGGTGTTCATTGGAAGGACTGATGCTGAAGCTGAAACTCCAGTACTTTGGTCACCTCATGTGAAGAGTTGACTCATTGGAAAAGACCCTGATGCTGGGAGGAATTGGGGGCAGAGGGAGAAGGGGACGACAGAGGATGAGATGGCTGGATGGCATCACCAACTTGATGGACATGAGTTTGAGTAAACTCCAGGAGTTTATGATGGACAGGGAGACCTGGCGTGCTGCGATTCACGGGGTCGCAAAGAGTCGGACGTGACTGAGCGACTGAACTGAACTAACTGAACTAAATATGGTGATACAAGAGTTGCCGAGAGTCGGACATGATTGAGCGACTTCACTATCTGGTGATACAAAAATGAGTAAATTTTAATTTTTTGGATTCTCGGAGCTCTTCAATCCACTCTTAAATGTTTGGCTGCTCTATTTATTATAATTATACTTATGAATAATATAAAAATTATGGCAAACATTTATTAAAAGGTTACCCAGCATCAGATTCTGTGTTAGAACATAGAACAAAATGTTCTATGAACATTTTGTTGTTGCTGTTTGGTCACTAAGTTGTGTCTGGCTCTATTTGTGATGCCATGGACAGTACACCCTGCTAGGCTCCTCTGTCCATGGAATTTTCCAGGCAAGAATACTGGAATGAGGTGCCATTCGTTTTTACAGGGGAACTTTGCTACAGCAACTGAACCTTCATCTCCTGCATTGGTAGACAGGTTCTTTACCACTGAGCCACCTGGGAAGTCCTTATGATGGGAACATTACATGTGCTTAAAGATGCTTTAAAAAAAAATCTTCCAAAGAACCCTATGAAGCTGTTGTGTAAAGACTTTATAAATTTCTCATAGTTACATGGTAGTAATAGGTTATGAACCCAAATAATCTTAAGTCCAGAATCTGTTCTTGATGTTGTTAAATTTTATATGATAGTATGCAATTAAATTTTTTAGGATTTGTTATTATAACTCTTCCCATGCTTATAATCTGTTGAAAGAATGTATCAGATTACAAATTTATGATTTAGGGAAACTAAGCATCATAGCAGTTATTATTTTAGTCATTAACTACACTGTCAGTTTTATTTGTGGCTTTGGATACTGACTGAATCTCAGAATTACACTTATTAGGACAAGAGAAACATATTTCTGTATTTTCATAATCTCAATCGATGATAATATGACACCACTTATCCTCAATCTGACTTCCCTGGTGGTTCAGTTGGTAAAGAATCTGCCTGTGATGCAGGAGACTTGGATTCAATCCCTGAATTGGGAAGATCCCCTGGAGGAAGGCATGGCGATCCACTGCAATATTCTTGCCTGAAGAATCCCCATGGAGAGGAGCCTGGCGGGCTGCAGTCCGTGGGGTCGCAAAGAGTCGGACATGACTGAGTGACTAAGCACACATTTTATCCTCAATCCATATGTAGATGTACTATATCTTTAATGATTATTATTTAAATTTAAAAATATTTGATATTCTCTCTCATTCCCATCAAATTTGACTCTAGGGAAAATTTTATGTGTTTCATGTATCTAATTAAAATTGAAGCTGATTTCATATTTGAGAGAATGAAAACATATATGGAGAATAAAAGAACTCATTGGAAGTTAAACTTAACAGAAATGCCCCAAATACATATATGCCTGATATTTTAAAAGAATCATTGGAATAGAAATTTTTTGCATTATCCCCACCCACAAGTGACGTGTGCATGTGCATGTGTGTGAACAGGAAGGGGAGAGTGGAAACTGGGAAAGAGACGGGAAGGAAGGAAGAAGGAGAGGGGAAGGGGACGCACAGAGGTGATGGAACTGCTGTTCCAGCAGTTAAGACTTTTATTAGTGATATAAAACTTCAGTAAAATGAAATTGGTAATGATTTTTAGATTTTACTCTTCAGGTATCTTATAATGTCAGTTCTGTACAAAATAAAATGTGATAGTATATTGGCAGTCACTTCGTCTTTCCATATAGAAGATGCAATACACTTTAGTAATTCAAAACAAAAAGCCTTTTTTTCTTAGGAAAAGATGTTTTGGCCTAAATTAAAAAAAAATATACAATGTGGAACAATGACTGTATCTGAAGAAATAATTATATTATGATGCTAATTATATGTGAAACAAACAAACTGTATATAATTTTTATAAAATTAATACAAAACAGTATTTGAAAACTTTAATATTACCATATCATGTATGAATAATGCAGGTTCTAGGGGATTATTTCTTCAAAATTGTTTACTAATGAGTTAGCAGTATAAGTAATCAAATATGCATTTTATATATTAATATGTATTACAGTAGACTAAAATAATAAAAATTGGAAAGATCAAGTCATATTTTCTTCCATGTAAAATATTTTCCTACTTATAACTTAACTTTATATTCTAAAAAAGAAAGGGAAGAAATTACTAGGCTTAGCTTTAATATGATAAAAGAATACTTATTTGTTATAAGTTCATCTTGCTGATCATAACTGAATTTTACTGTTTCTTAGCCCCCTGTTCACAACTGGCTAACTTTAAAATATGGTATCGTATGAAATGAAACTTGTTTATGTAAGTGATGCTTCCTTTTTCTGTAATTTATTGTTCAAGGGTTTTAAAAAATGTTTAAAAGAAGGCTTAAGAGTATTTTATATAATAACTGTAATGCTATATATCCTACATTTATTGTGGTATATTACATGAATTATTTTATTAAATAATGATTGTCAAAAAGTTGGACTGTGCAGTGTACGCAATTAAAAACTGTATTGCTCTTCTGTACATGCTCTACATATAAGTGACCCCATGGGTCTCCCAAAGTGAGCCTTTAACATTCCAGAACTTTTACTGTGCATCTGTTGCTGGCATCTAGCCTCCCACCCACACAGGCTAAGGCTAACTATATGAAGTTTATGCTAGTGCAATAAAGTACCTAAAGGTGAAGTAATAAAATGGGAAGACAGTTACCGTATTAGTGGGGTTGCTAAAATAGCTTCACTAGAAAAATGTATGCATATATGTGAAAGAAAATAAAGTGTGTGTGTGTGTGTGAGTGGGAGAACCTAGAAAGTAACTTAATTGAATAAGTTACTTAATTGAAACTAACTTATGAACAGGTATTTCATACCCATCTTTCTATGTTATATATTCCAGATGGGATTTATACAGCTCAATGAGGACTTCATATTTATTGAACCACTCAATGATACAGTGGCCATAACAGGTCATCCACATCGTGTATATAGGCGGAAAAGGTCCATGGAGGAAAAAGTCACAGAGAAGTCCGTTCCTCTCAGTCATTACTGTGGTGTTATTTCAGGTAATGCCTTCTCCTGAAAGGGTTTAATTAAATATGCAATGTGAGATGAATCCTGGAATAAATCCTCCCTCCCTCCCTTCTTCCCTCCATGCCACCCACCCCGTGCCTTCTTTTTTCCTTGCCTTCCTACTTTCCCCATCCTTCCCTCTCTTTGTGTCTATCCATCTGTCCATGGCTTTAACTTTTTTTTTTTAATGTGGAATCTCTTGGTTAATGACAATTACATGTATTTTTTTGACTTGTTTTCTATGAAGTATTATATTTTAATATAAAAATAGAACTTCAGATATTAATACATTGCATGCTCTATATCCCTCTTGAGTTGTGAAGTGTTCCTCAAGGGATTCTGTTCACCTAACTGGAATAGAAATGACACTGAGAGAACTCCAGATCCCCTGAAACTGAATACTGTGAGCTCATGGTGTTATTTTAGTTTACTTCTGTGTGAACATCATAGAAATCTCTTTACTTTGACCAGAGCATCTTCTACTTTGTTCTTTTTCTGTTTGATTCAAGTAAAAATCATCTTGAAGGTTAATATTAATAGAGGAATAGGAAGAAGACTCAAGACTTACTTCTTTGAATTTTATTCTCAGTATCAGAATATCTTAAATCTTAAAGTTTAAGTGGCTCACAAACATTTCCAACCATCAAATCCTAGTCTCTGTTTGTCTGCCAATTTTTCACAGAAATAAAATGTGGTTGCTGTTTGGTACACTTCCTTATTACTTCCTTTGGCAGAGATATGTGGCATTAGCAAGAAGGGTAAGGAAAAATGAATGATTTCTATTACATAAATAGGACCTGAAAGTCATAGCCAGCTTTCAGCAGTTTCCCTAGTAAAAATGTTTGGACATCTAACCGAGACATCTCTGAATATTCACTGATACGAGAAATAGTTCCATTTAGAATCTGAGGAAATATGAATTTATTGAAGAATTTTTGGTGTAAAGACTTTAAAATGGACTTGGAAATTTAGAATTAGGTATTAGTGTATTTAGTGCCAAGATAGCAACTTGAAAATTGGTTATGGCATTTGAGGTTGATTTAGGTATATAAACTGTGATGATAAGTAATATTTTCAGAGGCCTTGGCACGTTCATATCATCAGTTGTCTAGGAGGATCAGATTCAGACAGGATTTGAGTATGTTTCTGTTTAGAAATACTATCTCAAATTAATCTCTGATCTCTGTTTTCTTTTGTGAAAGCTCATGGTATCAGTCTATATGAGAATTATCTTCAGAAGTGGTTAACTGAATCTACCTCTGTGTCACATTATTCAAAGCACATTATCAAGTCAATTTAAATAAGACACACCCCTCTTCTCTATTCTAAGAAATATAAACACACTGGAGATAAAAAAACAGCTGGACAAAGTCATAGTCTGAAAAAGCAAAAGAAAAGTTTTTATATCATGAAACAATAGCAGCAACAACTTGGATATAGTCCATTTAAGGAGATTGCCTTGTGTGAGTTACATTGAAAATCTGCACTATGCAACTTTTTAATCATAGTAAGTTCCAGCTGTTCTAATTAGTCATGTATACAGATGACATAAAGTAGGTTTTATATTCCAGTATATACGGAGGAAAGGTTTCTAGAGAATTCTTATTTTTGATAGGTTTTATAAAGCATAAATACATGGTTCATATTTGACAGACCTTGTTCATAAACTTTCTAATTTTTTAAAGACATGACTGTTATATCTTAATGAACCTGTTTGGATCAAGCACTTGCATGCAGGGATTGCTAAGCTATTTTCTAATTTCTCTTACCTATCTTCAGTGTTTATCAATCAATATTTATAAACTTGTGAGTATGTCTAGGACCCTATGCGAACAAGAACGAGATTTACAGAATTGAAGAAGACCAATCTATTCGATCAGGATACAGAGATCATCTCTATTCTTAGAGCTAACTTAACCCAGCCACTACCAAAATACTCTCCATATGCCAGGCATGATGTCATGGAGATGATCGTCAGTGTGTGGAGGGTATTATGGGGAGCACATAGTACCTACCTGTATATCCTCATTTACAAATCTCTTCTTTAACTGGGAGTGTGTGATATCAACTCTATTGTTTTTGTGCATGCACCTGGGTAGAAAATGATCTCAAGGACTGAAGAGATGAAGAATGAGCTCAGCATGCTTTATATAGACAATGAAGATATTCAAGGAAGCCACTTAGTAAAAAGATGACTTCAAAAAAAAAAAAAAAAAAAAAAAAAAAAAAAAAAAAAAAAAAAAAGATGACTTCAACATGCATGATTTTCATACACAGTGGCTAATTCATATGATGGGGTCAGAGAGTCATGGTATTGAGATTCTTAAGAAACCTAAAATGTTCCAAATAGCCTATTTAAATATAACACACAAATAAAGATGCAGTACACTGACAGTTTGGGGCCAATACAGCTGTCATTAGTTGGGGCAATAAAGGTAACAAAAGCTTTGCTGTCTCTCCCTTACATGGTCTCTTAATCACTCTTGATGTGATTGAAAAGCCCCAAATGTTATTTTTTCTTTCATCTCTGTCTCCTCCATGGGCATGTCTTCTTCCGTATATATACCCCCTAAATGTAGGCATTTCTCAGGACTTCCTCCTTTTCTTTCTACATCTCATGCCACAGGCTTCCCTGGAATGATAGAGTCCAAATCCATGGGTTCATCTTTACAGACACATTGTTTTGTTCCAAACTCTACCTCCATTTTAATCTCTGTCCCAACAGTCAGGTGTTTAAGTAACTCTTACTCCGATGTCTCTCAGGCACCTCAGACTTAATAAATCTGTGGCTGAACCCATCATTTTTCCTCCCAGATTCCTCTGCTGATACTCCCCACTATCTACCTGGTCACTGAAAAATAACCTCCCACCCCCACCCCCCCCACACACATAAAACAAAACAATAGCAAAAAGAAAGAATAATCCTAACCATTATCCTTTTCATCTGTTTTCGTTTGATTAATTTTACTGGGCTTCCCTGATGGCTCAGATGGTAAAGAATCCATCATCTGTGCAAGAGATGAGGGTTTGATTCCTGGTTGGGAAGATCCTCTGGAGAAGGGTATAGCACCCCACTGCAGTATTCTTGCCTGGAAAATCACTTGGACAGAGGAGCCTGGCAGGCTACAGTCCATGGGGTCACAAAGAGTTGGACATGACTGAGCAACTAACACTTTCACCAAAGATGATACCTACTTTCTAATATTTTGCCTATTATCTCTCCCTTTCTGTTCCTACTACTGTGTGATTTTTACCCAGAAGACCATTGATGTATCTATCCATTAAGGAGAGATGGTAGATCTGTGTCTGTGTATTTATATGTCTACCTACCTATCTTTCCTCCACAATCAACTTACTAGGTGTTGACCCTGCCAAGATGAGCCTTTTCATATACTTACAGGAATGTCTCCTACTAAAGACTTTAAGTTTATATGATAATATACTAATATATAAGTAGGATTGTGATTACAATGAAAAAAAAAAAAACTACAAAATTCACTCCTAACTGTTGTAGATATTAAGATACTAATAAAATTAGTTTCATTTGCTGTCCTTCATCAAGGTCTTTGGTATTAACTGCTGGTACTAAATATGGATTCATAAAATTTACTTTTAACTATAGTGATTCTTATCTTGGGCAGCCTTGACCTGCAACAGCTTGAAGTGGGGGTTGGGTACCCCCCAGAGATTGAGGCCAGGTCACGACAGTGAAAGCACCAAATCCTGGTTGCTAGAGCAGTGGTCAGTGACAAGGCCCTGGCTTTTTGACTTCACAGGAAAGAATTCCCACTCAGAGTCTCTGAGTTGTGCCCTCATGGCAGGCTGAGGAACTTACTTATGTGGGACATTTCTTCTGGGTTTCCTTTGCCAATCATTTTGTTTTGCCTCATTCACAGTCCATATTTTGTTTATCTTAGGATCCTTCCATGTGTGCATACACATCTGTTAGCCAATGATGGATTCAATCAAAGAGTCGTATGGGTAGACTGGCATCAGTTAGCATCACTTCCTTTTTGACCGCCAGGGAGCCTTTCTGCCCATGTATAGGTGGGGAGGTCTCCTGATTCCGAGAGTGAGATGTGTTCTGGGCAGGGCCCAGCCTCCTCTCTCAGTTATCCTACTGTTCTCATCTTGGAGTTTCAGTCCACAGGGGATGAATCTCCAGTCACTGTGCCTTGGAGGCCGGGGCTCACCTACCTCCTGCCTCAGTTCTGTTGCCGATGGCTCCTGTTGCTTTTGTCATTTTTGCATTTTCCTGTTTCATGATATATTGCTTATTTTGTTAAATAAGGGCTCTTTGCATTTTATTTTCGTGACACTTTGGTTAACTTAGTTAACTGATCTCCTTGACATTTGGGTAAAACTTTGGGTAAATAGATTTTTAGTTTGTGTCGCCATGAGAAAAAAAAATGGGAAACTGTAATTTATGGAAATATCTGAGAACAGTGAAGTTACCAGCAATTGTGATGGAATGTACTTCACATTGGAGCTCAGAGCTAACTCATTTGGACCTAGAAGTTAGTAATAGAAGTAACCCAGCAGTTTAATAACGGAAGAGATAAACTAATCCTGGCATCATGAAAATGTGTTAGAAGGGAAGTAAGGTGGAACAGGTGGTAGAATAGAATAGAATACACACCAAAGTCAAATACCTGGAGCAAGATTCTAGAAAAGGAATTTATCAGAAACCAAGAGGATGAACTAGAATTACGAGCGTACGTACCTCCGAGTTCATAACAAAGTTAGATATGTCCGTGTAAACATGACTAATTGGACACACTTGTTTATATCCATGGGATTCTGTTAAACACATATGTTTACTTCTGGGAGCTCCACTAAAATTAGAATTAAAAAATATAAAAGATGTCAGCCAACAAGTACAGATTTGGGAAAGAAGATGTCAGCTATTTAGTAACGTTAACAAAATTTCAGTACATGGCAAGGAGAAGAAGAAATAATAGCTGATTTAACAGTAAATGGTGGAGATAACTGTGTGGTTGTAAAAAGTTGTTAAAACTAAATGAATTGTACATTGAAATGGCTTCATGTTATGGCATGCAAATTACCCCTCAACAAAGCTATTAAAATTACAAATTCATTATTAAAGCACAGCACACACATAGGAAGTTGCACAAACGATGTGTCCGACTGCTGAATTTTCCCAAAGTGAAGAATAAGTAGGTACTACGCAGATTAAAATATAGAAAGTATCAGCACCAACAGATGTTGCCCTTGTGCCCACTCTTCGGCTCTAGTTTCTCTTAACCCAAGATCGTCACTATCCTGACTTCTAACATCCCATCTTCCCAGTTTATGATGTTCCTATAAATGGAATCATACACTGCCTACTCTTTTGTAATTGCTTCTTTTGCTCAGCAGTATGTTTGTTAGGCTCATCTGTTTTCACAAATTGAAGTAGTTCATTTTCACTGCTATATGAAATGAAGTGAAGTGAAAGTCACTTAGTCGTGTCTGATTCTTTGCGACCCAATGGACCATACAGTCCATGGGATTCTCCAGGTCAGAATACTGGACTGGGTAGCCTTTTCCTTCTCCAGGGGATCTTCCCAACCCAGGGATTGAACCCAGGTCTCCCACATTGCAGGCAGATTCTTAACCAGCTGAGCCACAAGGGAAGCCCTCACTGCTTTAGCATTCCATTTTATGAATAGGACAGAATTTCTTTATCCATTATACTATTGATGGTTAGTTGAACTATTAAGAACAGCGCTGCTATGAGTAATTTTTACACCTGATTTGCATGTAATCCTAATGAGTATGTACTTTAGACTGTTGATCATTGGCTGTGCGATTGTTCAGCTTTAGTGGATACTCCCAACCAGTTTTTCATTGTTTATCCTAATTTAAACTCCTAGCTCATATGAGTATGGGACTTCCAGTTGTCCTTACCTTCCTGTCAACACTGAATATAATCATGTCTATCGTAGCCATTCTGGAATTTTATTTAAGTTATTGTGGTTAATTTGCATTTCCTTGAAGACCAGTGAGACTGAGCACCTTCTTCTATGCTAATTAGCCTTTTGAATCTCCTTTTTGTTAAAAATGCCTGTTCAGATTTGCAGCCAGCTTTTCAGTTCAGTTATCTGTCATTGACTTAGAGTAGCTTTTCATTTCTTTGTTATGAAAAGTTCTGTAATTATCTTCTCTCACTTGGCTGAATGATTTTCATTCTGATAGTAGCATATTTTCATAAACAAAATTTCCACTTTTATATAAATGCATAAAGATGTTTATTGGTGGTTACTGGTTTTATTTGACCCTGTTTGAGGAATCTGCTGTGCTGAAGTCATAACTTCTGTATTATTCTGATGGATGACAGAACCAATTCCTTTGTAGCCCATACATAGTTTGAGTAATTAGAGGCCCTTGCCTGCAGAGGAGCCTGGTGGGTTACAATCCATGGGGTAGCAAAGAATCAGACACGACTTAGTGACATTAGGATGTATGGAGCAGTCACTTCAGGCACTACTGGCAAGTAGACTTTTATCACTGGTTTCCAAAAGAAAACCATGATGTCTTTTATTTATGGAATTATTTTATTTATAAATACTAATGTGATCTTATTATTGGCCACCTGCAACTCTAGAAAGCAGGTGTTACTGTTATTCATTTTACAAATGAGGAAACTAAGGCTGACTGAGTGATGTTAGTTTCCCAAGGAGTAGAGTTAATCAGTGGTAGAAGTCCAGTCTGTCTGATTCCAAAGCCAAATGCTCATTTAGGTTCCCTATGTGCAGGGAACTTTTATGGTCTTGCTCATCACTGTATCATCAGCACATGTTGGTATTTAATAAACTTTCTTTTTAATTATTGAAGAGGTGGAGATTTTTATTCATTTTGCTGAGATAGAGGCACATTTGAAAATTCATTTCTGTGTTGCAGATAAAGGAAGACCTAGATCTAAAAAAATAACAGAAAGTGGAAGAGGGAAACGATATTCATACAAATTACCTCAAGAATACAACATAGAGACTGTAGTGGTTGCAGACCCAGCAATGGTTTCCTATCATGGAGCAGATGCAGCCAGGAGATTCATTCTAACCATCTTAAATATGGTAGGCAAACTTTAAAGTGCGCTTGGAATTTTTTCAAGAAAACTCTAAGGAAGAAATGTGTGAGTATAATGAAGTTCTTTAAAAATTAACTCATTACTATTCCTTTCTTTTATTGACAGAAAAAATAGGTGTGTCAAATTGATCCATCTCAAGAGAGAGATCAAAATAATAATTTATACCTTCTAGTAATAAATCCTTATTAATTTGATGTGGCAAAACTCTTTTTCTATTATTCTTTTATCTCTTTTTTTGTGCCCTTCTTTTCCTTCTTTTTTAATAAAAGGCCATTTGTTGAAATAGCAGAAATGTTTTATTTGTTTATATGTATGGCCCCACCCAAAGTACTGTAGATTATGAGGTGGAACAAAAATGGAGGTTGGTGATCCACTGAGCTCTTATGTAGGTATGTAAAATTGCATGTCGGATATAATACTAGTTGATGAGTAAGATGTAGTAGCTAAGAGCTGAATCACAGGTAGCTGACTTTGGTTGATAGCTTTTGGACCACAGAAATCTAACTTGTACCTGGGATCTGAATCCTTGTACCTACTGCCTGAATCCTTTGACTTAACTATATACCCTGTTGAGTAAACTTCCTTCAAGGCAGGATGGGAAGGTTTTCATGGAGAGTGTTTCTTAGGAGAGAATAAACATAAATGAAAGCCAATGGCAGATGTCCATGTATAATTTGAGTTGCCATATAAGGCAAGATAAGAACCACTAGTACAAGGATAACTACTTAGCTACTGAACAACCACTTCACCAGCATTTTGTAAAGGGTAGACAGGCATAGCCTACCAACTTCAGTCTCTTTTAAATAGTACTGCCTTGGAAAGTGTAGGTTTAGTATGCCAGTTTTAATTTTCTATAATAAACAATTTTACAAAAGAAAAAAAAAATCAAGGTATCGCATAAAAAATTTGCCTTGCTTTCCAGCATTGTTGCATATACCATGTTTTGGAAATACCAGTTATGATGGTAACCTGAAACCGTTACGCAACAATAGCATGTCTTCATGGGCAGCATTGAGGGGGAGGAGCTTTGAAAATCCTATTCCTGTTTGGCAGTTGTCCTGGGGAGAGTAGAAACTGTAAAGGATAAATTGGGAGGTGGCATAAAGCAGGCTGTTTTGGGACATTTTCTCAGAAGAAAGGACACTGGCATTTTGTGATCTTAAGAAAATTTCTAGAATTTAGTTACTAAAATTCTTCTCTTCACTATTTTGGAAAGCCCAACTTTCCCTCTGCCCCCCACTGAAATGCTTAGATTATCGATTGCAGTAAGTATATTATCAGAATGCTAGGTCTAAATTTCTTGTTGTCTAAAGTGAATTAGTTATTGCTTATTAAGCTAATTTTAAAGTAATTAAAAAATTTTTTTTGAAATATATAAAATTGCTCAACTGAATTGAGACTTCTCCCAGGTCTGGGCTTTAAGAAAAATTAAGATGTCTTTCAGTTTTATTTTAGGATTTTTATTTTTATTTGCTTTTAGGTTTTTAACCTTTTCCAACACAAGAGTCTTGGTGTGCAGGTCAATCTTCGTGTGATAAAGCTTATTCTGCTCCATGAAACTCCAGTAAGAAAGTCTTGAGTTTTTTGTTCAATTTAGTGGGTGAGAAGTTGTATTCAGGTACTTTTAAGTAAAGGGAATGTTAGGGATTTACTTTTTATTGACTTAAAATCCAGAAATATCCACTGAGTCACTTGAAATGTACATAAAGCAGGCCCTTAGTTTTAGTTAATACCTCAATTATATTCCAAAAATGGAATGTTCTAAGTTTCCAAGGATCCTGACAACAAACCTTAACGTTGCAAAATGCAATTTTTAAATGTCATTTTTAATGACAGTTTTATTTTCTTATTTAAACATGTGCTTTATCTGTAATTCAATTTAAATACTGTTTTGTGGCATCATTTTAACATACTGCTTAGCTTTGTAAAACCTTTGTTAAAATTGTAGAAATAATGAGTGATTTAAGTCTAAAAGTTCCACATTCTTAATATTCCATTGCAACTCTCTTCTTTTTCAGAATAGCATTAAACAGGTTTTGTAATTATTGTACCTTCACAAAGTTTTAAGATTTTTTAGCTCAGGAGAAATTAATCCTGAATGTCTTCCAGGTTCTAATTAATGTTATGGTCAGCAGTCTGCTCTAGTAACTCAAGAAGTCCCCTTGGTTTTTAGTTTTCTGTATATCTGGGAATAATTTGCCTTGAAGTGAAATCTCTTCTTCTGCAGGCAGATCTGTATATTGGGCATCATGGAGAGAAAATGCTGGAGAGTTTTTGTAAGTGGCAGCATGAAGAATTTGGCAAAAAGAATGATATACATTTAGAGATGTCAACAAGTTGGGGAGAGGACATGACCTCAGTGGATGCAGCTATACTTATAACAAGGTGAGTTTTTTAAAGCCAATTAAATGCCATTCTTAATTTGATGGCCATGCTGTTACTCCCATTAATCCCTTCATAGAATGCTTTTCTTCCAGACTTTGCGTTCCAAAAACTTTTGGCATAATGCTGTTAGTCATTTCCCTCAATTCATAATAACTGATTTCTGAACAGCCACATATTGGCTGGCATATTGACTAAACATTTGGTTAATTAATATAAAAAAAGTTACCCTCAATTTTTGATGCAAAGACATAGCCATTGATGATGATAAATGAGAGCACTGATGAATTTTGGTAGAATTTTGAAGTTATGAACCTACATGGTATGTTTTTCGGTCATCATCATGTCAAGTGCCCAGTATGTTAAACTGAACAATTTCTGGTTCCAAGAAAAAATTTTAATTAAGTCTCTAGCTAGTTAATTTTGAGCTGCATTTGTATTTCAACATTGAGTATAAATATAAGGTGAAACAATGAAGAACAATTAACTCTCTATGAACATTCTTTATAAACTTACAAACTTAAATATAAGCTTATTTTGCTTAGAGCTAGTAATTAATGGTAGCTCATTGCTAACTAGCAATTTAATTTTTTTATCAATGTTGACATTTCACATCACAGAATACACGGTGACATTTAACATGATTTTCTATAATGAGTCTGTTGAATTCATAATGGCTTCTTATTGCTGAATTGTATAAAAACTATTCTACTTATAAATAATTCATAAAGATGAAAACAATCTCTATATAAGAACACAACTAGGGAGGAGCCAAGATGGCGGAGGAGTAGGACGGGGAGACCACTTTCTCTCCTACAAATTCATCAAAAGAATAACTGAATGCAGAGCAAACTTCACAAAACAACTTCTGATCGCTAGCTGCGGTCATCAGGCGCCCACAAAAGCAGACCATTGTCTTCGAAAGGAGGTAGGACAAAATATAAAAGATAAAAAGTGAGACAAAAGAGCTAAGGACGGAGACCCGTCCCGGGAAGGGAGTCTTAGGCGGCCTTGCTTGGGCTAGGGTCCAGGCCTGAGTGCCCTGAGGACAATCGGAGGGAGCCTCTGTGAGGTGCCAACTTGAACTGTGGGAGACCAAAAGAGAGAGAGAAAATTAACCGGCCAGAACACACTGCCTGCCGTTCGCAGAACAAAGGGACGGAGAAAGTCCCGAGAAGAGCTCGCAGGCTGCGGACCGGCCCAGCCCCACCGGAGGCAGGAGGCAGGGGGGAGGGGAAGGTCGCCGCGAGACACAGGGCGCAGGCACCCGACCGGCGCGGGCGGGGACTGGGGCTGGGGACGCAGAGGGCGGAAGGCGCGCGCACCCGACTGGCGCCAGCGGAAACTGAGACTGGGTCCGCGGAAGGGAGTGGGTGCGCCACACCTGGGGATAGCGCGCCCATCAAGCCCCTGGCTGCCTGGACCGCTCTGACGGGGAAGGCACAGAGAGCAGGCGCAGCTTTTCGTTCTGCGCTTTTGTGTAACACCCGAGGGCTGGAACCTAGCGCAGCGTGGGGCGCGCTCCATATAGAACAGCGGGAGCCTGAGCAGCGCAGACGGAGAAAGCAGCGTCAGCCCCTCCCGGCAGCGCCAGCCCGCCCCCGCAGGGCCAGCCCCTCCCCGCAGCGTCAGCCCCGCCCCACAGCGCCAGCCCATCCGCGCAGCGTCAGCCCCTTCCAGCAGCGCAACAGAACTAGCTACCTGAATAAGAGTCCACCTCCGCCCACCTGTGTCAGGGCGGAAATGAGGCTCTGAAGAGACCGGCAAACAGAAGCCAAATAAACAAAGGGAACCACTTCAGAAGGGACTGGTGCAACAGATTAAAATCCCTGTAGAAAACACCGACTTCACCGGAAGGGCCCTGTAGATATCAAGAAGTGTAAGCTGGAACGAGGAGCTATCTGAAACTGAGCCGAACCCACACTGACCGCAACAGCTCCAGAGAAACTCCTAGATATATTTTTACTTTTTTTTTCTAAGTAAGGGAAAAAAAAAAAATTTTTTTTTCTTTTTATGTTTTTTCTTTTTTATTTTTTCTCTTTTATTTTCCTTTAAAATTCCCTATTACTCCCCCATTACTCCTTAACTTTCATTTTCATAGATTTTTACGATTTTTTTAATTAGGGAAAAAAAAATTTTTTTTTTCTTTTTTTTTTCTTTTTTTTTTTTTTTTTTTTTCTTTTTTTTTCTTTTTCTTTTTTTTTTCTTTTTTCTTCTTTTTTTTCCTTTCCGTTTTCTCTTTTATTTTCTATTTTTCTTTTTCTCTTATTTCTTTTAAAGTCCTCTAGTACTCCTCTACTACTCTTCATTTTCATTTTCACTACACTATAACCTTACAAAAAAAAAAAGAGAAGCCCTATCTTTAAACTGAAGATTATTCTCTCCCAATCTTGACTCTCTGTTTTCTACCTCAGAACACCTCTATTTCCTCCTTTCCCCTTCTCTTCCCAATCCAATTCTGTGAATCCTTGTAGGTGTCTGAGATACGAGAACACTCTGGAAACAGACAGCTGCGTAGATCTGTCTCTCTCCTCTTGAGTCCCCCTTTTTCTCCTCCTGCTCATCTCTATCTCCCTCCTCCCTTTTCTCCTGTTCATGTAACTCTGTGAACCTCTCTGGGTGTCCCTAACGGGGGAGAATCTTTTCGCCATTAACCTAGAAGTTTTATTATCAGTGCTGTATAGTTGGAGAAGTCCTGAGACTACAGGAAGAATAAAACTGAAACCCAGAGGCAGGAGACTTAAGCCCAAAACCTGAGAACACCAGAAAACTCCTGACTACATGGAACTTTAAGTAATAAGTGACCGTCCAAAAGCCTCCATACATACACTGAAACCAACCACCACCCAAGAGCCAATAAGTTTTAGAGCAAGACATACCACGCAAATTCTCCAGCAACACAGGAACATAGCCCCGAATGTCAACATACAGGCTGCCCAAGGTCACACCTAACACATAGACCCATCTCAAAACTCATTACTGGGCACTCCATTGCTCTCCAAAAAGAAGAAATCAAGTTCCATGCACCAGTACACTGACGCAAGCTTCCCTAACCGGGAAACCTTGACAAGCCAATCGTCTAACCCCACCCACTGGGTAAATCCTCCACAATAAAAAGGAACCACAGACCTCCAGAATACAGAAAGTCCACTCCAGACACAGCAATCTAAACAAGATGAAAAGGCAAAGAAATACCCAACAGGTAAAGGAACATGAAAAATGCCCACCAAGTCAAACAAAAGAGGAGGAGATAGGGAATCTACCTGAAAAAGAATTTAGAATAATGATAATAAAAATGATCCAAAATCTTGAAAACAAAATGGAGTTACAGATAAATAGCCTGGAAACAAAGATTGAAAAGATACAAGAAATGTTTAATAAAGACCTAGAAGAAATAAAAAAAGAGTCAATTAAAAATGAATAATGCAATGAATGAGATCAAAAACACTTTGGAGGGAACCAAGAGTAGAATAACGGAGGCAGAAGATAGGATAAGTGAGGTAGAAGATAAAATGGTGGAAATAAATGAAGCAGAGAGGAAAAAGAAAAAAGGATCAAAAGAAATGAGGACAACCTCAGGGACCTCTGGGACACTGTGAAACGCCCCAACATTCGAATCATAGGAGTCCCAGATGAAGAAGACAAAAAGAAAGGCCATGAGAAAATACTCGAGGAGATAATAGCTGAAAACTTCCCTAAAATGGGGAAGGAAATAGCCACTCAAGTCCAAGAAACCCAGAGAGTCCCAAACAGGATAACCCAAGGCGAAACACCCCAAGACACATAATAATCAAACTAACAAAGATTCAAACACAAAGAACAAATATTAAAAGCAGCAAGGAAAAACAACAAATAACACACAAAGGGATTCCCATAAGGATAACAGCTGATCTATCAATAGAAACCCTCCAGGCCAGAAGGGAATGGCAGGACGTCCTGAAAGTAATGAAAGAGAATAACCTACAACCTAGATTACTGTATCCAGCAAGGATCTCATTCAGATATGAAGGAGAATTCAAAAGCTTTACAGATAAGCAAAAGCTGAGAGAATTCAGCACCACCAAACCAGCTCTTCAACAGATGCTAAAGGATCTTCTCTAGACAGGAAATGCAGAAAGGTTGTATAAACGTGAACCCAAAACAACAAAGTAAATGGCAACGGGACCACACCTATCAATAATTACCTTAAATGTAAATGGGTTGAATGCCCCAACCAAAAGACAAAGATTGGCTGAATGGATACAAAAACAAGACCCCTATATATGCTGTCTACAAGAGACCCACCTCAAAACAAGAGACACATACAGACTAAAAGTGAAGGGCTGGAAAAAAATATTTCATGCAAACGGAGACCAAAAGAAAGCAGGAGTCGCAATACTCATATCAGATAAAATAGACTTTCAAATAAAGGATGTGAAAAGAGACAAAGAAGGACACTACATAATGATCAAAGGATCAATCCAAGAAGAAGATATAACAATTATAAATATATATGCACCCAACATAGGAGCACCGCAATATGTACAGCAAACACTAACGAGTATGAAAGAGGAAATTAATAGTAACACAATAATAGTGGGAGACTTTAATACCCCACTCACAACTATGGATAGATCAACTAAACAGAAAATTAACAAGAAAACACAAACCTTAAATGACACAATGACCAGCAGACCTAATTGATATCTATAGGACATTTCACCCCAAAACAATCAACTTCACCCTTTTCTCAAGTGCACACAGAACCTTCTCCAGAATAGATCACATCCTGGGCCATAAATCTGGTCTTGGAAAATTCAAAAAAATTGAAATCATTCCAGTCATTTTTTCTGACCACAGTGCAGTAAGATTAGATCTCAATTACAGGAAAAAAATTGTTAAAAATTCAAAAATATGGAGGCTAAATAACACGCTTCTGAATAACCAACAAATCATAGAAGAAATCAAAAAAGAAATCAAAATATGTACAGAAATGAATGAAAATGAAAACACAACAACCCAAAACCTATGGGACACACTGTAAAAGCAGTGCTAAGGGGAAGGTTCATAGCATTACAGGCTTACCTCAAGAAACAAGAAAAAAAGCAAATAAATAACCTAACTCTACACCTAAAGCAATTAGAGAAGGAAGAAATGAAGAACCCCAGAGTTAGCAGAAGGAAAGAAATCTTAAAAATCAGGGCAGAAATAAATGCAAAAGAAACTAAAGAGACCATAGCAAAAATCAACAAAGCTAAAAGCTGGTTTTTTGAAAAATAAACAAAATTGACAAACCATTAGCAAGACTCGTTAAGAAACAAAGAGAAAGAACCAATATTAACAAAATAGAAATGAAAATGGAGAGATTCACAACCAGACAACACTGAAATACCAAAGGATCATAAGAGACTACTACCAGCAGCTCTATGCCAATTAAAATGGACAACTTGGATGAAAGGACCAAATTCTTTAAGAAAAGATAACTTTCCAAAAACTGAACCAGGTAGAAATAGAAGATCTTAACCAGACCATACAAGCAAGGAAATCGAAACTGTAATCAGAAATCTTCCAGCAAACAAAAAGCCCAGGACCAGATGCTTCACAGCTGAATTCTACCAAAAATTTAGAGAAGAGCTAACACCTATCTTACTCAAACTCTTTCAGAAAATTGCAGATGAAGGTAAGCTTCCAAACTCATTCTATGAGGCCACCATCACCCTAATTCCAAAACCAGACAAAGATGCCACAAAAAAAGGAAACTACAGGCCAATATCACTGATGAACATAGATGCAAAAATCCTTAACAAAATTCTAGCAAACAGAATCCAACAACATATTAAAAAAATCATCCACCATGACCAAGTGGGCTTTATTCCAGGAATGCAAGGATTTTTTAATATCCGCAAATCAATCAATGTAATACACCACATTAACAAATTGAAAGATTAAAAACCATATGATTATCTCAATAGATGCAGAGAAAGCCTTTGACAAAATTCAACACTCATTTATGATTAAAACTCTCCAGAAAGCAGGAATAGAAGGAACATTTTTACCTCAACATAATAAAAGCTATATATGACAAACCCACAGCAAGCATTACCCTCAACGGTGAAAAATTGAAAGCATTTCCCCTAAAATCAGGAACAAGACAAGGGTGCCCACTCTCACCACTACTATTCAACATAGTGTTGGAAGTTTGGCCACAGCAATCAGAGCAGAAAAAGAAGTAAAAGGAATCCAGATAGGAAAAGAAGTGAAACTCTCGCTGTTTGCAGATGACATGATCCTCTACATAGAAAACCCTAAAGACTCTACCAGAAAATTACTAGAGCTAATCAACAAATATAGTAAAGTTGCAGGATATAAATTAACACACAGAAATCCCTTGCATTCCTATACACTAACAATGAGAAAACAGAGAAATTAAGGAAACAATACCATTCACCATTGCAACAAAAAGAATAAAATACTTAGGAGTATATCTACCTAAAGAAACAAAAGACCTATACATAGAAAACTATAAAACACTGATGAAAGAAATCAAAGAGGACACAAACAGATGGAGAAACATACCATGTTCATGGATTGGAAGAATCAATATTGTCAAAATGGCTATTCTACCCAAAGCAATCTATAGATTCAATGCAATCCCTATCAAGCTACCAACGGTATTTTTCACAGGACTAGACCAAAGAATTTCACAATTTGTATGGAAATACAAAAAACCTCGAATAAGCCAAAGTAATCTTTGAGAAGAAGAATGGAAAACTGGAGGAATCAACCTGCCCTTGACTTCAGACTCTACTACAAAGCCACAGTCATCAAGGAACAGTGTGGTACTGGCACAAAGACAGAATATAGATCAATGGAACAGAATAGAAAGCCCAGAGGTAAATCCATGAACTTATGGACACCTTATCTTTGACAAAGGAGGCAAGGATATACAATGGAAAAAAGACAACCTCTTTAACAAGTGGTGCTGGAAAACTGGTCAACCACTTGTAAAAAAATGAAACTAGAACACTTTCTAACACCATACACAAAAATAAACTCAAAATGGATTAAAGATCTAAATGTAAGACCAGAAACTATAAAACTCCTAGAGGAGAACATAGGCAAAACACTCTCCGACATAAATCACAGCAAGATCCTCTATGACCCACCTCCCAGAATATTGGAAATAAAAGCAAAACTAAACAAATGGGACCTAATGAACTTAAAAGCTTTTTGCTACTACAAACGGAAACTATACGTAGGTGAAAAGACAGCCGTCAGATTGGGAGAAAATAATTAGCCAAAATGAAGCAACAGACAAAGGATTAATCTCAAATATATACAAGCAACTCCTGCAGCTCAATTCCAGAAAAATAAATGACCCAATCAAAAAATGGGCCAAAGAACTAAACAGACATTTCTCCAAAGAAGACATTCAGATGGCTAACAAACACATGAAAAGATGCTCAACATCACTCATTATCAGAGAAATGCAAATCAAAACCACAATGAGGTACCATTACACACCAGTCAGGATGACTGCTATCCAAAAGTCTACAAGCAATAAATGCTGGAGAAAGGGTTGTGGAGAAAGGGAACCCCTCTTTACACTCTGGTGGGAATGCAAACTAGTTACAGCCACTATGGGAAAACAGTGCTGGAGATTCCTTTAAAAACTGAAATAGAACTGCCATATGAACCAGCACCCACTTCTGGGCATACACACTAAGGAAACCAGATCTGAAAGAGACACATGCACCCAATGTTCATCGCAGCACTGTTTATAATAGCCAGGACATGGAAGCAACCTAGATGCCCATCAGCAGATGAATGGAAAAGGAAGCTGTGGTACATATACACCATGGAATATTACTCAGCTGTCAAAAAGAATTCATTTGAATCAGTCCTAATGAGATGGATGAAACTGGAGCCCATTATACAGAGTGAAGTAAGCCAGAAAGATAAAGAACATTACAGCATACTAACACATATATATGGAATTTAGAAAGATGGTAACGATAACCCTATATGCAAAACAGAAAAAGAGACACAGAAATACAGAACAGACTTTTGAACTCTGTGGGAGAAGGTGAGGGTGGAATGTTTCAAAAGAACAGCATGTATACTATCTATGGTGAAACAGATCACCAGCCCAGGTGGGATGCATGAGACAAGTGCTCGGGCCTGGTGCACTGGGAAGACCCAGAGGAATCGGGTGAAGAGGGAGGTGGGAGGGGGGATCGGGATGGGGAATAAGTGTAAATCTATGGCTGATTCATATCAATGTATGACAAAACCCACTGAAATGTTGTGAAGTAATTAGCCTCCAACTAATAAAAAAATTAAAAAAAAAAAAAAGAACACAACTAGACTTCCATGTCCAGCTATGTAGGTGTACCTGATACTAGACCTCTGCAATAAACAGCCGTAAAATTGAAAAACATTTATGAGGCAACTGCTTTCAGTTATTGAAGAAATAGCAGTGCAGTCTCTGAAGGAAGGAAAATTTACTAAGTGAGCCCCACAGCCAGCCCAGCTTTTGCCTTGGGACAATTTTTTGAATGGAACAGCAAGCTGGGAACTAAGCAGAGCACAGTGCTCCTGCTGAAAGCGCCGGAGACGAGGATACTTTGCAAGCAGAGGTGCCAGGTTCTTGTGCAGATCATCTGTGAGGGCTTTGCACAGACTGGTCTAACTACACATAGAAACCACCCAACATTTATCAGGGTGCTGTTGCTATGGAGTTAAGGTTCTAGGAATTGAGCATATTTGGGCCATGGGAGTAAAGCAACCTTGCTAATACCTTGTTTTTACTCCTGGCATTTATCTGAGAAAACAGAGGCACCATTAAGAGGCTTCCTTAATAGGCACCATGATCCAGAGAAATGCCCTCTCTTGACCCTCCCTTAACAAAGCCTGAAAGCAAGCCCAGTTTGGAGGTTGAATCCCACCAGTTTACGAAGGCTTGGGAATCATCTTGAGCTTTTGGTGTATCCTCCCTACCAAAGAATAAACTCAAACCTACCTACATTCAGAGTGACCTGCAAGTAAAAAAGACAAAACATTCTTCAGAGGAATATAACTGAATCTTGAATCTCTATAATATATTATCTACAATGTCTGGAATATAGTGAAAATTAGTCAAGCAAAGAAACATGAAAATGTGACCCACGGTCCAAGAAAAATTATCAATAGAAACTGACCCTGAGATTGCTTAGATGTTGGATTTACCAAATACTGCTGTCATTGGAATCTCAGAAGAGAGTGAGAATGGGTAAGAAAATTATTTGAAGATGTAATGTCAAAAGTTTTTCACAGATTTCATAAAAATCCACAACTTAGAGACCAAGGCATATCATAGGAAAATTGGTGAGAAACAAAGATATAGAAAAAAAAAATGTTGAATTGGCTAGAGAAAAGGGATACATTAAATAGCAGAGACAGCATTAAGATCAATAACTGACTTCCTGTCAGAAAGAAAAGATCCCTGAAACAATGAAATGATATCACTAATGTACTGACCGAAAAAACCCTATCAACAAAAAATTCTTAATGAATTCATAAGGATACTTTCTTAATCTGTGAAAGTGTATCTGCATCTACTTACACATACAAAATCTATAGCTAATAAGACTGGAAGCAAGGGAAGCGGTGTCCTCTCTTAGCTTATCTGTATAGTATTGTGCTGATGGTTATAAGGAAGGGGAAGGAAGGGGGTAAATATTGGGAAGAAAAATTAAAAACTGTCTCTACACAGATGACATGACTTAGTACAAAGAAAATTTTAAGAAATCTAGTGGGAAAATTGCTAGAATTTACAACTGAAATTTATAGGGCTATAGCATATAAAGTCAATTTAGAAGAAGAATTATATTTATATATGGAGGAAGTGAACAGGTGGGAAGATTTTAAAGTAACTTCCAAAGCCATAAAACACTGAGAATAATTTAAGAAAATGAAATGATATCTACATAGCCCTGCTGAGAAAAATTAGAGATATAAATAAAGGTTTACTTATTGGAAGACAAAGTATTATCAAGATGTCTATTTTCCCTAAATTGACTTAAGGAGTGACTATAATCCCCATGAAAATCACTGCAGGTTTTCCATTTGGTTTGCTTTGGTTTTAAAAATTAGAATCTGATTCCAGTATTTATTTGGGAAAGAAAAGGACCTAGAAGAGTTAAGTGGTTTTGTAAAAGAGGAACAAATTGGGTGGACTTACATTTTCTGATTTCAAAACTTATTATAAAGGTTTGGTAGTCAAAACAGTATAGCTATGACAGAACATTAGCCATACAAATCAGTGAAACAGAATAAAGAGTCTGGAAATACACTCGAATACATATGGTTAATTGATGTTCGGTAAAACCATTAGCATAATTCAGTGATGAAAAGATAGTCTGTTTACCATATGGTTCCAGAACACCTGGATACCCATTTGAAAAAAATAAATCTCAACCCTGTTTAACACCTTGTATAATGTTAATTCGTAATGGATCATAGAAATCTACAACTATAAGACTTTTATTAAAAACAAAATCTTCATGACCATGAGAGGACAGTAATTTCCTAGATAGGATACAGAAAAGCAGTCAATAAAAATTATTAATCATTTGGGCTTCTTGAAAATTAAAACCACATCATATCCAAAAATATTGATATGTAAATGGAAAGATTCAGTTCAGTTCAGTTGCTCAGTTGTATCTGACTCTTTGCGACCCCATGAACCACAGCATGCCAGGCCTCCCTGTCCATCTCCGACTCCTGGAGTCCACCCAAACCCATGTCTATTGAGTCGGTGATGCCATTCAACCATCTCATCCTCTGTCGTCCCCTTCTCCTCCTGCCCTCAATCTTTCCCAGCATCAGGGTCTTTTCCAGTGAGTCAGCTCTTCGCATCAGGTGGCAAAGTATTGGAGTTTCAGCTTCAGCATCAATCCTACCAATGAACACCCAGGACTGATCTCCTTTAGGATGGACTGGGTGGATCTCCTTGCAGTCCAAGGGACTCTCAAGAGTCTTCTCCAACACCACAGTTCAAAAGCAACAATTCTTTGGCACTCAGCTTTCTTTATAGTCCAACTCTCGCATCCATACATGACTACTAGAAAAACCATAGCCTTGACTAGATGGACTTTTGATGACAAAGTAATGTCTCTGCTTTTTAATACGCTATCTAGGTTGGTCATAACTTTCCTTCCAAGGAGTAAGCGTCTTTTAATTTCATGGCTGCAATCACCATCTGCAGTGATTTTGGAGCCCAGAAAAATAAAGTCAGCCACTGTTTCCACTGTTTCCCCATCTATTTGCCATGAAGAGATGGGACCAGATGCCATGATCTTAGTTTTCTGAATGTTGAGCTTTAAACCAACTTTTTCACTCTCCTCTTTTCACTTTAATCAAAAGGCTCTTTAGTTCTTCGCTTTCTGCCATAAGGGTGGTGTCATCTGCATATCTGAGGTTATTGATATTTCTCCCAGCAATCTTGATTCCAGCTTGTGCTTCCTCCAGCTCAGTGTTTCTCATGATGCACTCTGCATGTAAGTTAAATAAGCAGGGTGACAATATACAGCCTTGACGTACTCCTTTTCCTATTTGGAACCAGTTTTTGTTCCATGTCCAGTTCTAACTGTTGCTTCCTGACCTGCATACAGGTTTCTCAAGAGGCAGGTCAGGTGGTCTGGTATTCCCATCTCTTTCAGAATTTTCCACAGTTTATTGTGATCCACACAATCATAGGCTTTGGCATAGTCAGTAAAACAGAAATAGATGTTTTTCTGGAACTCTCTTGCTTTTTCAATGATCCAGTGGATGTTGGCAATTTGATCTTTGGTTCTTCTGCCTTTTCTAAAACCAGCTTGAACATCTGGAAGTTCACAGTTCACGTATGGTAGTTTGAGCATTCTTTGGCATTGCCTTTCTTTGGGATTGGAATGAAAACTGACCTTTTCCAGTCCTGTGGCCACTGCTGAGTTTTCCAAATTTGCTGGCATATTGAGTGCATCACTTTCACATCATCATCTTCCAGGATTTGAAATAGCTCAACTGGAATTCCATCACCTCTAGTAGCTTTGTTCATAGTGATGCTTCCTAAGGCCCACTTGACTTCACATTCCAGGATATCTGGTTCTAGGTGAGTGATCACACCATCATGATTATCTGGGTCGTGAAGATCTTTTTTGCACAGTTCTTCTGTGTATTCTTGCCACCTCTTCTTAATATCTTCTGCTTCTCTAAGGTCCCTACCATTTCTGTCCTCTATTGAGCCCATCTTGTATGAAATGTTCCCTTGGTATCTCTAATTATCCTGAAGATACCTCTAGTCTTTCCCATTCTATTGTTTTCTCTATTTCTTTGCATTGATCACTGAGGAAGGCTTTCTTATCTCTCCTTGCTATTCTTTTGAACTCTGCATTCAAATGGGTATATCTTTCCTTTTCTCCTTTGCTTTTCACTTCCCTTCTTTTCACATCTATTTGTAAGGCCTCCACAGACAGCCATTTTGCTTTTTTGCATTTCTTTTTTTGGGGGATGGTCTTGATTCCTGTCTCCTGTACAGTGTCACGAACCCCCATCCATAGTTCATCAGGCACTCTGTCTGTCAGATCTAGTCCCTTAAATCTATTTCTCACTTCCACTGTATAGTCATAAGGGATTTGATTTAGGTCATACCTGAATGGGCTAGTGGTTTTCTCCACTTTCTTCAATTTCAGTCTGAATTTGACAATAAGCAGTTCATGATCTGAGCCACAGTCAGCTCCCGGTCTTGTTTTTGCTGACTGTATAGAGTTTCTCCATCTTTGGCTGCAACGAATATAATCAATCTGATTTCGGTGTTGACCATCTGGTGATGTCCATGTGTAGAGTCTTCTCTTGTGTTGTTGGAAGAGGGTGTCTGCTATGACCAGTGCATTCTCTTGGCAGAACTCTATTAGCCTTTGCCCTGCTTCATTCTGTACTCCAAGGCCAAATTTGCCTGTTACTCCAGGTGTTTCTTGACTTCCTACTTTTGCATTCTAGTCTGCTATAATGAAAGGGACATCTTTTTTGGGTGTTAGTTCTACAGGGTCTTGTAGGTCTTCATAGAACTGTTCAACTTCAGCTTCTTCAGCATTACTGGCTGGGGCATAGACTTGGATTACTGTGATATTGAATGGTTTGCCTTGGAAACAAACAGAGATCCTTCTGTGCAATAGACATATTTAATGGATAATTTGTATCTATAATTACATGTGTATTTATGGATGTACATATGTGATATATAAATATATAGAACTTTAAGACTATAGAACTTTAAGAAAGATAATCAAAGAAATATGACCTGTGTTTACCCAGACAGTAGCTGGTAATCTTGGAGTTGACCATTTGACCGCTATTAATCTCATTACAGTGAGGCTGATAGTACAGAGAGAAGAATATAAGACATCTTCTATAACATAAAGTGACCATTCAGTAGTTTTCCAAATATAAATAATTGTATAAAATCCAGTGCAAACTTTTATTAATGTGGAAGATATACTATCAAAAATACTTTTGTTCTGATATTACATAATAAATGTTTTTAATTGACAGTTGGTCAGCCCATGGTTATTATTGCATTCCTCATTATCCTAGACACAGTTAGGAATCATTTGCTGTGGCTGACGGTATTGTCCAGTGACAGAACAGTTTTGTGGGGTTAGTGTGATATGTTAGATATTACCAGTGTAATTTTCTGAACATGTTACAGTTTAAATTTAAATGAGAAAATAATGTGTAAAATTCCTGACACCTAGGAATTCTGAAACAATTATCAGTTCCTTTTTCTTCGTTTGGCTGTTTATATCTAGTGAAAGCTTATTTAATAATTTACACTTTACATTTCTATAGGATGAGCCTGCCCTGCCTTCAAATTTTAGAAGTCAATGAAATACTGAAACATATAGTGTTTTATATGTTTGAAAGACTATAAATCTACCATATATTCTAAAGCTATTGGATTTTTACTACATGATTTATTATTTATCTAAATTTAATTTTCATTTTATATTATAGTTGATTTACAATATTGTGTTAGTTTCAGGTGTACGCTTTGCTATTCTTTTCAGCAAAGTGATTCATTTATACATATCCATATATCTATTGTTTTTCAGATTTTGTTCCTATGTAGGTTTACAGAGTATTAAGTAGAATTTCCTGTGCTATGCAATAGGTCTTTGTTGATCATTTTATGTGTAATAGTATGGATATGTTAATTCCAACCTGCTAATTTATCCCCCTCCACCTTTCTTCTTTGGTAATGATAAGTTTGTTTTTGAAGTCTGTAAGTCTGTTTTTGTTTTGTAAGTTCATTTGTATCCTTTTTTTAGGTTCCACATATAATTGATATGATACAATATTTGTCTTTCATTGTCTGACTTACTTCACTCTCTATGTCAGTCTCTAGGTCCATTCGTGTCTCTGCAAATGGCACAGTTTCATTCCTTTTTATGGCTGAGTAACATTCCATTGTTATATTCCATAATATTCCAGTAATATTCCATAATATTCCATTGTAATATTCCAAATGTATTCCAAATATATATATCACATCTCTTTTTATCCATTCCTCTGTTGATGGACATTTAGGTTGCTTCCATATCCTGGCTGTTGTAAATAGTGCTACAGTGAACACTGGAGTGAATGTATCTTTTTGAATTATACTTTTCTCTGGGTATATATTCAGGAGTATGATTAGTAAGTCATATTGTATCTCTCTTTTTAGTTTTTTAATGAACCTCCATACTGTTTTCCACAATGGCTGTATCAATTTACATTCTCACCAGTGGTGTAAGAGGGTTCCATTTTCTCCACACCCTCTTGAGCATTTTGTTGTTTGTAGACTTTTTGATGGTGGCCATTCGTACTAGTTTGAGGAGGTACCTCACTGTAATTTTGATTTGCATTTCTCTACCAGCTAGTGAGGTTCAGCATCTTTTCATGTGCTTTTTGGCTGTCTGTGTATGGGTTTTTTGGATAAATGTCTATTTAGATCTTTTGCCCATTTTTTTTTTTTGAGCTTCATGAGCTGTTTGCATATTTTGGAAATTAATCTCTTGTCAGTCACATTGTTGTAACTATTTTCTCCCATTCTGAGGGTTGTCTTTTTGTTTTGTTTATGGTTTCCTTTGCTGTGCAAACATTTTTATGTTTACTTAGATCCTATTTGTTTATGTTTGTTTTTATTTTCATTACCCTAGGAGGTAGATCCAGAAAGATTTTGCAGCAATAGATGCCAAAGAGTGTTATGCCTATGTGTTCCTCTAAGAATTATATATTATCCTGTCTTATGTTTAGGTCTTTAATCCACTATGAAATTTATTTTCATGTATGGTATTAGAGAGTGTTCTAATTGCATTCTTTTACATGTAGCTATCCAGTTTTACCAGCATCACTTAATGAATAAACTGTATTTTCTCCATTGTATATTCTTGCCTCCTTTGTTGTAGATTAATTGACCTAGGTGTGAGAGTTTGTTTTTGGGCTTTCTGTCTTGTTCCATTGATCTATATATCTGTCTTTGTGAGGGGCCATACTGTTTTGATGACTGTAGCTTTGTAGTATAGTCTACAGTGAGGGAGCCTGATTCCTCCAGCTCTGTGTTTTCTTTCTCAAGATTGCTTTGGCTATTCAGGATCTTTTATGTTTTGATACAAATTTGAAGATTTTTGTTATCCTAGATCTGCCAAAAAAAAAAAAATGCCATTCGTAATTTGATAGGAATTACATTGAAACTGTAGCTTACTTTGGGTAGTATAATCATTTTGACAATATTGATACTGCTAATCTAGAAACATGGTATATCTTTCTGTTGGTCATCTTGTATTTCTTTCATCAATATCTTAGAGTTTTCTGAGTACACGTCTTTTGTCTCTCTAGGTAGGTTTATTCCTAAGTATTTTATTCTTTTTTGATATGATGGTAAATAGGATAATTTATCTATTAAATCCTTAATTTCTCTTTCTGACCTTTCATTGTTAGTGTGCTTTCATTGTTAGTGTATAGAAATGCAACAGATTTCTATGTATTAAGCTAACAAGAAGCTAACACACTCATATTTGGTCTGTATCATTTGGAAGGAGGAACAGACATCCTATTTTATTGCATAGATGTATCTTAACTTATGTGACTACTCTATATTTTTATAGCTTTCTGAATTTTCACATTTAGAGAAAAATGTATTAACACCTTTTCTATATATGATTGTAAACAAGTACTAGTATTTGTTTAGAATAATTACAGAATACTTGCTCTTGTGTTTAGAAATATAATCTTTTTCATTGTTGTCAAAGTGAAATTGAAAGTGAAAGTTACTCAGTTGTGTCCAACTCTTTGTGATCCCATGGAATGTACAGTCCGTGGAATTCTCTAGGCAAGAATACTGGAAGGGGTAGCCATTCCTTTCTCCAGGGGAATCTTCTCAACCCAGGGATTGAACCCAGGTCTCCTGCATTGCAGGAGGATTCTTTACCAGCTGAGCCACCAGGGAAGCCCTAGAACACTGGAGTGGCTAAGTCTATCCCTTTTCCAGGGGATCTTCCTGACCCAGGAATTGAACCGAGTTCTCCTGAACTGCAGGCGGATTCTTCACCAGCTGAGCTACTAGCAAAGCCCATTTTCATTATTGTCAAATTTTGCTCATAAAATGCAATTGAACTACTTGCTTGCACATAGGCTAGTATAACATATTAAAAGAATGAACCAAAAGTAGTCATATCTGGGATTTGTGAGAATATTCTAGATAATATTCTACAGTAATATTTGTGTTTTTTTTAATTTTTAATTGCAGGATAATTGTTTTACAACATTGTGTTGGTTTCTGCTGTGTATCAACATGAATCAGCCATAGGTATACATATGCCCCCTCCCGCTTGAATCTTCCTCCCACCTCCCACCCAATTCCAACCCTCTTCATTGTCACAGAGTTCCTAATTTGAACTCCCTGCGTCTTACCGTGAATTTCCATTGGCTTTCTGTTTTTACATTATATGTTTCCATGCTATTCTCTCAATTCGTCCCACCATCTTCTTCCCCAGCTGTGTCCACAAGTCTCTTCTCTGTGTCTTCATCTCCATTGTTGCCCTGCTCATCAATACTATCTTTCTAGATTCCATATACACGTGTTAGTATACAATATTTGTTTTTCTTCTGACTTATTTCACTGTGTATAACAGCCCTAGGTTTATCCTGCTCATTAGGACTGAAAACCTGTGTTTTATAATCTCAGTTTGCTGGCTCAAGTCAGTTGTGAAATTATTATTTGTCCTCAGATTTTCAAAACTTGAACTACTACCAAAGGACTAAATATGTACTCTGTATGCCCAAACTATAGTTTTTAAAGATAAGACAAAGTAAAGGATTATTCTTTCTAATGTATCATTTAGTTATGGATAGAAAACTAAAGCTTCACTTGCTAAAAAGGATTTCTACTCAAAACCTGATGGAAAAACTTTTTTGGGAGACAAAAATTTGCTATAGTTTTGCTAAGCCATTTCATGTTTTCTGGAAAAAAATATTTCTGTGCACTTCCTAAACCCTCTAGCAGAAATGTTGATTCACTTTTGTGCCCCTTAGGGCCTAGAATAGGGCTTGGTAGATTGCTTCTGTTTTTTTGGCAAGAGGCAGGTATAAAAATCTAGTTGAAAATAGGAAAAAAAAAAAAAACCTCAAAGGATACATGCATATAACATATTGATAGATACTGATATAATTTTGCCTTTACTTTTCTGTGGGGCTAAAGTTTATTTGGAGGATCACTTTTCTCTGTGTTATTGCTTCCAGTGCCCTGAAAAAGTGAAGTGAAAGTGAAAAGTCTCTCAGTTGTGTCTGATTCTTTGTGACCCCGTGGACTGTAGTCCATGGCATTCTCCAGGCCAGAATACTGAAGTGGGTAGCCTTACCCTTCTCCAGGGCATCTTCCCAACCCAGGGATAGAACCCAGGTCTCCCACATTGCAGGCAGATTCTTTACCAGCTGAGCCACAAGGGAAGCCCTCCAGTGCCCTCGTAGTAAAAATTAGCCCAATGAAGGAAAGGTTTATCTCTCTAAGTGACCTTCCACCATTGATTGGGAAAGTCTAAATGAATGGTTTGAGTTAATGAGGAAGAAAAAAAAAAATCCCTTTTTAGTAGTATAATCATACAGATGATCAGATCTTTAGCTTTTTAAAGAAAGAAGGAAAGTGAAGTTGCTCAGTCATGTCCGACTCTTTGAGACCCCATGGACTGTAGCCTACCAGGTTCCTCCATCCATGGGCTTCTCCAGGCAAGAATACTGGAGTGGGTTGCCATTTCCTTCTCCAGGGGATCTTCCTGACCCAGAGATCAAACCCGGGTCTCCCACGTTGCAGGCAGATGCTTTACCCTCTGAGCCACCAGGGAAGCGAAGTTATAAAAAATAAGATAAATTTTTTAATCTCTGTGGATTCCATGGTTTTATCCATATTTTACAAACTGAATTCATGAACAGCCTAGTATCTTGCAAATGCTTATCTTAGGTCATCATTAAATGTTGTATGTTTTCTGAGCACATTAACAGGAAGAGATAATAGCTCAGTTATTAATTTTGGTTTCAACTCAGGTGAATAATGTATGTATCAGTCCAAACCTATCTGCAGTCATTTATTTGTTAAATTGTTCTGTGTGACACAATGAAGTAAATAGTTTAAAGCTGACCTAGTGCTATGGATTCATAGTAACAAAAACACAAAACACTTTATCCCAACTATCAATTCCATGATTTCTTAGTATAATGTTCACATTTCTCTTTGAAATTATAGAGAAGGGACAAGTCTGTATATCTTGAAATTACTCTTTAATTTAGAATTTAACTTTAATAATGATACTTTTGTTTTTCAGCATTTACTAAAATGCTTTTGGTACAATACCTCTGAAAGCTAGTTTCAAAATAATGCCATTGGCTAATAAGATAGAAAAGGTAATAAAATAGAGGCATGGCAGAAATACATTAATTTCATACAAATCATAGAATAATTTTTGAATGAATCATTTATAGGTATATCCCAAGGCACTATAAAATTCTACAATGAGACTTATTCTCAGATGAATCTTCACTCTTGGAAATTAAAGGCTACATTTCATTTTTTTCAATATAAATCAGAACTTAAGCAGGATTTATTGGCCTTCCCAGTTGCCAAAGTCTAACAGTATCATTTCCATAAACTCACATAATGAAACTCTGTGATGCAGACTTCAGGCACACAGAGCCAACATGAGCCAAAAATGAGAGAATTCAAATCCACTTGATCACAGGTCTAGGCAGCAAACAAATCTCTGCCCCTCTTACCCCTCACAATCTTTGAATATTATGAAATTGGGATTACATTATTTTGATCCTCTGAAAAGCAGTGTAAAGTTGAAGAATTGAAGATTAAGAATTACAGTCTGATCTGAAGTTTTTAAAATGCTATTGACGATTTGTCTTTCAATGGTACTAAAAGGTATTTCCAGTGTTTTAGGATACAAGGCCTTGAATTTTTGGGAAAAAAAAATGTGCTCTATTCATTTGTTTGCTAAGTGAACAGAAATTGGCTGTGTGATGGACTCTAAGTGCCCTTGACAATAAGCAGTGCATTTCTCATAGTTTTATCATGTTGTTTAGTTACAGATGAAGTCCCTTGTTTCACATTATGTAAATCAGTCATCTTGCAGCCTTATGCATTATGATATGATGTATTGTACATTTAAAAAAAGCACATAAAATATCTTTCCCCCTACATCTGAATATACTTTATGCTCCATGATTCTTGGCCCTAAGGTAAAGATTTGATTTCATGTGGTTCTTTAATTTTCTGAATTGCCATATTATTCAGTATCATCTGTTTTGGGTGTTTCTCTCTCCGTTTGTTTTCTGGCAAAGGCAGTTGCAAATAGGACTATCTCTTATTTATTACAATTCCCCAGGCTTCTTCCTCACCGATCCGAGGCCCTTTTCACATTACAGAGGTAATTTTATATCATTTTCTTCTTTGCTTTCAGTGCAGAAGCCTTTTTGAAATTTATCTTTTCATTTCTCTTACCAGGTGCTTGGCATGTGAGAAGCACATAATGAATCCTATTGTATAGGTTGTGCACTGCACAACAGTAGAGGGAGTCATTTACATTGTTGTGTATGTAAATGAACCATTAGAAGTAAGCAGTGCACGACCTGTACAACTAGGCATGGAGTCCTTGTGATAAACTTGATTTCTAGATCATCTGTGTCTGCTGTTTTACTTATTACAAGAATGTTAGCAGACCTTCTTCTTTCCTCTTCATCTGTAATTATATTCAGTCTCTGGAGATGTTGTACCACTGGGAGGTATATTTTTCTATATCATTTGGTGTTGGTTTTGAGTCACAGAATCCAGTGTGGACCAAGTTGAACAAAAGAGGAGGTTCTTTTGGATTCTTTTTGATAAGTGGAGAAGACTCTGTGTAGTATTCATAATTAAAGGAAGAACGAAAGAACCAAACATCAAGAAAAATGGTGAAGAGGAAAACTCTTGAAGTCTCTGCCTGAGTTTGAATGATCCAGGACCATTCACGTTCTCTTACTATACTGTCTACTTTAGATGCTCTGAAAAAGAGGTTTTGAGTTGGAGTGAGGGGGTGTCATGTGTGTAAATTCTGTTATTTAAAGTCCGTGACCACTGTTTACAATAGCCCAGGACATGGAAGCAACCTAGATGTCCATCAGCAGACGAATGGGTAAGAAAGCTGTGGTACATATACACAATGGAATATTACTCAGCTATTAAAAAGAATGCATTTGAATCAGTTCTAATGAGGCGGATGAAAGTGGAGCCTATTATACAGAGTGATGTAAGTCAGAAAGAAAAACACCAATACAGTATATTAATGCATATATATGGAATTTAGAAAGATGATAACAATGACCCTGTATGCGAGTCAGCAAAAGTGACACAGATGTAAAGAATGGTCTTTTGGATTCTGTGGGAGAAGGTGAGGGTGGGATGATTTGAGAGAATAGCATTGAAACATGTATATTACCATATGTGAAATAGATTATCAGTCCAGGTTCGATACATGAGACAGGGTGCTCAGGGCTGGTGCACTGGGATGACCCTGAGGGATGGGATGGGGAGGGAGATGGGAGGGGTATTCAGGATGGGGAACACATGTCAGCCATGGCTGACAATCAGCCATGGCTATTCATGTCAATGTATGGCAAAAACCACTACAATATTGTAAAGTAATTAACCTCCAATTAAATAAATTTAAAAAAAAAAGATCTATGAACCAGAATATAAATAAATAAATAAAGTCAGTGACCAGAAAATATGACATATTTGAAGGTAGCTTCCTGGTGGAAAGGTGCTGGGGGTTGGGAATAGTTAAGATTAGGTACTTCAGTGGCTGTCAAAGAATGAAAGTTTTTTTTTTTTTTTTTTAAACCCTTTGGTTATAACTAACAGCAGTCTTGTTTTGCCCAGATTCTTAAGGTTTTCAGTTTTATACCTTGAATATTGAAGGCAATGACATCCATTAGTTTAACTTGAAAGTTTAGGATAGGATAGCTTGAGTGGTTACATTTATGGGATAAAATTTGAGTGCATCTTCCCTCATTTTTCTAGAGTTGTTGTTCTAATTTTGGCATGTATTTTCAGAAAGATAATTTTTTTACTAAAGTGGCATAAATTTTAAGACCCATCTGTGCTGATGGGCAATCTGATTATTTGTTTCAATTAAATTTCTCTCTTTTTTTTTTTTTGGCTATTTCCTTTCATTCAGTTGGGACAGAACATTTTTAAGGCATATGCAAATGGTATTAATAGGATTATACATCTGTAGTATATAAAGGAAAAGATTTTGTGTAGAGTGAAGATTAAAGTATCAGGTGGTAAAGGCCAATTTTTAATTATCCATGGTGAATTAACTAGTTTATCAACAGGTTTATCAGAATAAAAACAATACCATTTGAGAAAAACATTAAAGTTTTTACAAATTAATGAAACATGTACTGTTTCTCTTGTTTAGAAATATACAATAAGCTGTAGACAGCATAATGTAACACTGCTACTGCTGCTAAGTTGCTTCAATCATGTCCGACTCTGTGCAACCCCATGGACAGCAGCCTACCAGGCTCCTCCATCCACAGGATTCTCCAGGCAAGAATACTGGAGTGGGTTGCCATTTCCTTCTTCATGTAACACTACATTGCATATATTCCATTTTAGGGAATTTCTCACTTCCTTGCAGTCAGATGAGAGGTCTCTGCAGTAGGCTTTCTCTAGAGAAAAGATATCTGTGACTTGCATTATGAAAGCAGAGGCAGGAGAAAGCCTGGTCACTAAAGCAAACCAAATCCAAATATTGACAGCTGGAGTTAAGTAAGGAAAGGAAGGGAGAAAAGGCAATGTACGATGGGGCTTGAGTCTCCATCTTCCTTGTTGTTGTTTTTGTCCAGTTGCTAATCATGTCCAACTCTTTGCGACCCCATGGACTTCAGCACGACTGGCTTCCCTGTCCTTTACTATCTCCTTGAGCTTACTCAAACTCATGTCTATTAAGTCGGTGATGCCATCCAACCATCTCATCCTCTGTCACCCACTTCTCATCCTGCCCTCAGTCTTCCCTAGAATCAGGGTCTTTTCCAGTGAGTCAGCTCCTTGCATCAGATGGCCAAAGTATTGGAACTTCAGCTTTAGCATCAATCCTTCCAGTGAATATTCAGAGTTGATTTCCTTCAGGATTGACTGGTTTGATCTCCTTGCTGTCCACGGCACTCTTAAGAATCGTCTCTAGAACCACAATTTGAAAGCATCAGTTCCTTAGCACTCAGCCTTCTTTATTGTCCATACATTGCTACTGGAAAACCCATAGCTTTGACTAAACAGACCTTTGTCCTAGTGAAATACTGGGGAAGTGTTCTTAGCAAAGAGACCCACGGGAATAATAACTCTTCAACTAATTATGAAGTAATTACTGTGATACAGTCTTATACTTGTTATTATTTTGTTATAATTGCAGAATAGTTAATGTATTTCTAATTAATGGGAAAGATTTAAATGAATCATGTTTATAGTAAATCTGTATTGTCCTTTGTGTTTAAATTTAAGATTATTTTATCATCTTTATCAAGCCTTTACCTTTCTTGCCTTTAGTAATCAAGAGTTGACTCTATATCTGTTTCATAGAAATTGTCTTTGTCAGACATTTGCCTCAAGGAATAATAAAAATTATAGTAATTAAGCTTTGATATTAAATTACTTCATTCTCTAATTCAGTCATAGTCATGTCTAGTTACACATTTTTTTTCTATCTCCTACCTTATGAGAGTAAAATGACAATATTGCACTAATCACTAATTTTTTAAATAATTTATAACTAATGTAATCCCTATTTGTAGAAAGATATCTTTGAGAAAGTAATTTATCAATGAGGTCAATGTGAACATCATACTGAGGTAGTTCAGTCTTTTAAAGAGTTTGGTAAAAGTAACTGCATCATATAAAATATAATATTAGAATAAAGTCTATGTATAGTAAGATCTAATGTTAACAATAAATGTTTCAGTATGCTTAATTATTGTACGGTAGGTCACAGATTGTGTCCTCTTCCTTTAACTTTATGATAATCTGTCTGAGTAAAAAATCAGAAAATGTTCCCATCATCAATATCTAGGAATGTAGAAACAGCATAATAAAAATCCTTTTACGTGCACAGGTGAGCCCAAAACAAGAGGACTCTGGCAAAAAAAAAAAAAAAAAAAAAATGCAGTAAGCTTCTGAAGTAATGTGATAGCTGTCCTGGTAGGAGTTTGCTGGACTTAAAAATCGGGATTCTTGAGTTGAACTCCCATGTAAAGAAAAAACTTTGTGCCTTTGTGAAGTGGGAACTGAAATGATTATAGACAGCCAGGCCCCTTGGATACTTACACCCTTAATAAAATTTTGGTCTGGTAAAAGTTTTGCAACAAGCACAGGTTGTCAACAGGAAGGAAGCTTGCTTTCTGTTTTAGCCATGAACCCATGTTAGGAGAAAATGGCTCCTGTGGGTATTCATTACCATGACTACAATCCAACATTGAAACACTTAGTGAAAGCATATGCAAAACTACTGTGAAGGGGCCCTCTTTTAACTTTCACCTCACAAGGCGTCCACAAATAAAGTTCAACTAAATGAGTTCAGAGTAGGATTCCAAAACACAACGTGACAACATATCCCATGGTTAGAGCCAAGGAGCACGATAAAGAATATTTTGAAATACTGACAGAAGTTATTAAAAAGCATGTTCACATGACTGAAAACACAAAAATTCAAAAGTGTGAGAAAAAAGCTGTTTTGAAAGAAAAGATAATTTGAAAATTGAGGAAAATAAAGCATAAAAATGTACTTAAAAATCTTAATTTCTGATTTGAAGAGCAGAGTAGATGCAGTTGAAGAGAGTACTAGTGGATTGGATGATAGATCTGAAGGATTATCCCAGAAGGCTGTACAGAGTGATTAAGAGATGGAAGTACAAAAGAGTGAGAGTTACTGACATCAAAATGAGAAGAACGAATATACACTTCAAGAAGTTCTAGGAAAAAAGCAGAGAGAATGTGAGAGGAATTAGATAAATAAATAATGGTTATAATGTATATTTGTGAATCTTCAAATTGACATACCAAGTACCGAAGAAAATAAATAAAAACAAACTCAGTACCTAGACACATCTTAGTGGAACTGCAGAACTATTAATATTAAGACAAAAAGAAATCTTAAAATTAACCAGAAACAATGTTATATGTCGATTCTCAATAAAAATTAATCAAAACCAAATGAAAGAAGAGCAAGTTGATTCAGTTCAGGTGCTCAGTCGTGTCTGACTCTTTGCGACCCCATGGACTGTAGCATGCCAGGCCTCCCTGTCCATCACCAACTCCTGGAGTTTACTCAAGACTCATGTCCATTGAGTCGGTGAGGCCATCCAACCATCTCATCCTCTGTTGTCCCCTTCTCCTCCCGCCTTCAATCTTTCCCAGCATCAGGGTCTTTACAAATGAGTCAGTTCTTCACATCAGGTAGCCAAAGTATTGGAGTTTCAGCTTCAACATCAGTCCTTCCAGTGAATATTCAGGACTGATTTTGTTTAGGTTGGACTCCTTGCAGTCCAAGGGACTCTCAAGAGTCTTCTCCAACACCACAGTTCAAAAGCATCAGTTCTTTGGTGCTCAGCTTTCTTTATGGTCCAACTCTCACATCCATACATGACTACTGGAAAAACCAGAGCCTTGACTAGATGGACCTTTGTTGGCAAAATAATGTCTTTGCTTTTTAATATACTGTCTAGGTTGGTCATAGCTTTTCTTCCAAGGAACAAGTGTCTTTTAATTTCATGGCTGTAGTCACCATCTGCAGTGATTTTGAAGCCCCCCAAAATAAAGTCAGCCACTGTTTCCACTGTTTCCCCATCTATTTGCCATGAAGAGATGGGACCAGATGCCATGATCTTAGTTTTCTGAATGTTGAGCTTTAAGGCAACTTTTTCACTGTCCTCTTTCACTTTCATCAAGAGGCTCTTTAGTTCTTCTTCACTTTCTGCTATAAGGGTGGTATCATCTGCATATCTGAGGTTATTGATATTTCTCCCGGCAATATGATTCCAGCTTGTGCTTCATCCAGCCCAGCATTTCTCATGATGTACTCTTCATATAAGTTAAATAAGCATGGTGACAATATACAGCCTTGACATACTCCTTTTCCTATTTGGAACCAGTCAGTTGTTCCATGTCTAGTTCTAATTTGCTTCCTGACCTGCATATAGATTTCTCATGGAAGCAGGTCAGGTGATAAGGTATTCCCATCTCTTTCAGAATTTTCCATAGTTTGCTGTGATCCACAAAGGCTTTGGCATAGTCAATAAAGCAGAAATAGATTTTTTTCTGGAACTCTCTTGCTTTTTTGATGATCCAACAAATGTTGGCAATTTGATCTCTGGTTTCTCTGCCTTTTCTAAAACCAGCTTGAACATCTGGAAGTTCACAGTTCTGTATTGTGGAAGCCTAGCTGGGAGAATTTTGAACATTACTTTCCTAGTGTCTGAGATGAGTGCAATTGTGCAGTAGTGAGCATTCTTTGGCATTGCCTTTCTTTGGGATTGGAATGAAAACTGCAAGTTGATTACAGACTTCTTTTTTTTTTTTTTATAAATGCTAGAATAAAATGAAATATCTTCAGGGTATTGAGGGCTAATAAAGTCAGCCTACAGTTCTACAGTCACTGTACTCTTCCATTGTGAATAAATTCAGGCTAATGAGAATTAGCCTTGTAGCTTCCCTTGTAGCTCAGTTGGTAAAAGGATCTGCCTGCAGTGCAGGAGACCCGGGTTCTATCCCTGGGTTGGGAAGATCCCCTGGAGAAGAAAATGGCAACCCACTCCAGTATCCTTGCCTGTAAAATCTCAGGGACAGAGGAACCTGGTGGGCTGCAGTCCATGGGGTCGCAAAGAGTTGGACACGACTGAACAACTAACACACACACAATGAGAATTAAGGAAACAGTCTGAGACCGTTTAGTTTGTATTCATAGGTCCTCACTGAAGGAGATACTGAAGGATATACTTAAAGAATAATAGTCTCTCTAGAAGGTAATGATACAAGATATTATTGAGAAAAGAAATTGCCAAATATATAGGTAAATCTAAATGAGCACTAATGGTTTAGAAAAAACTGTCTAACTTGAGATTTCAAAAATTGGGATGGAGTTAAAGGCATACCTTGGAGATACAGATTTGGTTCCAGACCAACAAAGCAAGCCACAAGAGTATTTTGATATCCCAGTGCACATAGAAGTTATGTTTATAGTATTGTATAGTCTATTAAATGTGCAATAGTATTATGTTTAAGGGCTTCCCTTGTGATTCAACTGGTAAAAAAATCCGCCTGCAGTGCAGGTGATATGGGTTCGATCCCTGGGATAGGACACAATGTTTCAGGATTATATCAGGTGAAAGGTATAGTAATTTAAATATTCTCACATTTTCTTAGAATCAAAAATTAGTTAATCCTATTTTCAGTTTTATTAAATTCTTGGAGATAAAGAGTGTCATTCAGTTATTCATTGTAAGTGTTGAAAATAAGCCGTATACTTTGTTGTTTGTGGAACAAACAATATTTTCTGTTTTTCTTTCTAGGAAAGATTTCTGTGTACACAAAGATGAACCATGTGATACTGTTGGTAAGTGTATGTAAAAATTTTTATACTTTGGAGGAGATCTTGGGAGCCTAAACACAGCATTTGTTTAAATGTAGAAAATTATTTGAAAGTGCTCGTTATAGTGAAATATTTTTAGAATGTCAGTGATGTATATTTTCAACCTATATGTTTAATTATTTGTCACCAATTCAATTATTAGTGAAACAACTTGAAGATATAAGTGTACTATATAGCGGATAAAAGTTTAAATGATGCTTTAAAAATATCATGAGTTATTCTTTGTGTTTTTTCTCAGAAATATATACGTGGATTCAATTAAATTACGTTATTATTCATAAACTGAGGCAAATATGTTAATGTCAGTAGAGTTGACTAATGGATTTATTTTTGAGTTACATACATTTGAAGCTTTTTGCGGACTGCATGAAAGAAAGTCCATCTTATTTGCCCAAGTAATGAGGATTTTCTGTACATAAAGTAGCAAATTTTCTATATTTTGTCTTGGATATCTAAAATCCCTAAGACATAACTGTATAGCTAATAGAATCTATAAACCACAGTTTTTAATTTTCAGAGAATGGCCACATTTATGCTAGTATAAATGCATGTATATAAATTACTTATCTAAACAGATAGATGAAATTGTAGATAGGTAAAATTTTATAATTGTATGTATGTATAGTTTTAAGTCATGTATCTAGACAGAGAGCTGAAACTATAGATAGATAAAATTATAGAACTATATATATATGTTTAGTTTTAAGACACTGTGTATAGTTTTAATAAGGTATTGCTATTGGGTTATTGTTAAGGTACATTTAAGAGTTTGATCTGGTTTTGATATATCATGTGGGGTTCATCATTTAGTGCAATAAGTATTTTAATTTAGCCATCACTGAAGTATCATTTATTTCTTATGAGGCAAACAATTAAAAAATGGGAAAAAGAGAATAAATTATTTTTTTAAAGTATCAGTGGTACTTAAAAATATAATGTTAACTAACTAGTTCTGTTAAGTTCTTACCAGTCTCCTCAGATGATTAAATCTGAGATAATAAGTGAAAAATAGTTATAATAGTACAAAGTGGAGGATGGTGGAATCAAAGGAATATTTGATTCAGAAAGGACTGTAAAACAAGCTGGACACCGAAGGAAAAGCTGAATAGATCTAGGGATGATCTTCCTAATGTTAACTGACTAACTTGCTTCCTGCTGTTTTCTTGTCTTCTTGGCTGAATTTTCAGAAATTAAATCTTGATATATAGTTTTAATCAACCTAATCATAGAAGCATTTGATTACTAAGAAAGCTTGTCTCAAAATAATTACCTTTTCCTCTACTTAAATAGCTATGTTGCCCCCAAAACCTTCTTGTAATATAGGCTGATCAACTTTTTGCCTTAGAGCTGAGAAAAATCAGCAACTCAGGCAATATATCCCATAATTACGGACTCTAACCACGTCTTTAAAGCACGTACATGTGGACTAAGAAAGCAGTTACTTATATGAGGAGAACCAATTTCTTTTTTACTATGACTATGTTTTATATCTTGCTAAATCTGCTAATTGAAAATAGCATGCATATTTATTCTGGGCTGAAGCACATTTGGATAATGAGGAAACTTGGTATACTTGGAATTATTAGTGTAATTAGAATATGTATGGTTCATCAGCAAAGTGATGTAACCAGTTCCCAGCTCTGTTCACGTGTCCATTAAGAGCTTGATAAAAATTGGTTTTCAATATAGCATAGAACGTGAAAAATCTGATGCCCTTTCTGATATCCCCCTCTGTTTCTGAGTACTTATATTTTCATGGCTCCTCTGGCATTGCTAAATCCTAGTTTTCCCCTCTGTATCTTTCAGCATTTCTTTTTCTCATCCCAAATATGAAACGGAGGTCTTTGTTCATGTTTAATCTTGAGCAGAGTGAAAATATGAGATTTTTTTCCCAGGGGATGTTAAATGAGAAAACTTTTAACAACCAAATCAGAAGAGTAGTCTCCTCATCCCAATCCCTGTCCCCACACAAAATGTCTTTTCACATAAACCATGCTTCTGCCTAGAGACCTACACTGGTAAGATTTATAAAGACGTTAGTGTGAAGTAGGTGTGGTGGTTGCCACCCTCTCACTCATCCATCCACCGCTGTGCAGCCACGCTGCCAGGTAGGAAAGGATACACTTCTGTGTGTGGGTCATGGTTCACACAGGCTGATCAGAGGGGTCATTTCTGGGCCTCAGGCCTAAGCCAGTCAGCATGTGGCCTTGCCATGGTTGGGACATGTGAACTGTAACCTATATCTGCCTCGTGAATCTGAAGAAAGGAACATTTTTCATGCCTGAAACTTGGTCATATCTGTCCCACTGCATGTAAACAAGAAAGGATGCAACCCTGGTCAGTATAGTCACAAAGGAAATTACTCTTCAGATAAATATGAATTCATTCACTGCACAGTGGAGAGAAGAAGGGTGTCTCTATCCTCAGTGACACTGTTGAATCATGGCATTCTCCTTGCCTTGGACCTAGTCTAGCCTTTGAGCTTCTGAATGTGTAAGCCAATAAATATCCTTACTGTGCTCAGATGCTCAGTCATATCTGACTTTTTGAGACCCTATGGACTGTAGCCCACCAGGTTCCCCTGTCCATGGGATTTCACAGGCAAGAATACGGAATGGGTTGCTATTTCCTTCTCCAAGGCATCTTCCCAACCCAGAGATCGAACCCGCGTCTCTCGTATGTCCTGCATTGGCAGGCAGATTCCTAACCACCAGTGCCCCCTGGGAAACCCCAGATATCCCTTTCTATTTAGACCAATTTAAAGCTTTTCATGTCTGGAAATTGCAGCCTAAGGCATAGATCTTCCATGACATTTATATACTCTTTTATAAGAGAAGAAGAATATGGGGCAGTATTAATAATTCCCACTCTTGTTAAGGGAGTACTGATAAATTGCTCTGTGATTTGTCACGCAAATTAAATAAGCATGTGTAGCCTACTGGTCATCTTAACAGCTCTCAATCTCTAGCATAACAAAACAGAAGAGATTTAGGGCTTAAATCGATTAAATATCTATTAATACACATTTGTAAATCTCTTCATGCACTATTATATTTTTTTTTTTTGGTCAGATGCTTTCTTAAGTTTATATATGCCTTCTTCTTTTATCTATTTCTGATGTGAAGTCAGTTCATTTCACATTGGATACTGTAATGAAAATACTGAAAGAAAAGGAGAAAGGAAAGAAGTAGATTTAGTTATTTATTGGTTTGAATAATATGGGCCTGAGTGATTACCATGGAAATTTTCCCTCTTCTCTTAAGTATACTGAGAAGGGAAGGACAGTAGTTAAAAACTTTGAATTCAGGTTATTAATTTTAATTGTACATGGAGAGAAATGCCTATATTTAAAAAGCAATGTGATGCTGATACTGCTCATTGTAACTTGAGAAACACTTCCATGGATATTTTCTCATTTATTTTCTGAAACTCTCTAGTTTTTTTTTTAATCATTATTACTTTACAGATGAAGAAAACTCTGAAACAGAACAGAGCATGGATGTTGAAGTCAGACATCTAGAGTCAAATCAATCTCTGCTGCTTTTTGCAAACATGAATGTGGGCACATTATTTAACAATTGAAGGTTTGAATTCCTCACTTTTAAATTAGATTTCACAAAGACTGTATTACTGATTTCACAAAGACAGCTAGATTTTAATCAGCACTCAGTAGGTACTAGATCTATCACATCATTTTATTCCCTGTGGAGCGGTTACACTTTTGTCCAGCATCAGTGTTAGTAAATGCCACATGGTTGAATTCTCTGTCTCAGATTTTTCTATAATGAGAGACAGCTTTCCTTTGTAGCTTGGTGCATCTGTGTTATTATTGCTTAGTCACTCAGTCATGTCCAACTCTTTGCGACCCCCTGGACTGTAGCATGCCAGGCTTCCTTGTCCTTGGTGATCTCCTGGAGCTTACTCAAACTCATGTACATTGAGTCAGTGATGCCATTCAATCATTTGTCCTCTGTCATCCCCTTCTTCTCCTGCTCTTAATCTTTCCCAGCATCAAGGTCTTTCCAATGAGTTGGGCTCTTTGCATCAGGTGGCCCAAGTATCAGGGCTTCAGCTTCAGCATCAGTCCTTGCAATGAATATTCAGGATTGATTTCCTGTAGGAATGCCTGCTTTGATCTCCTTACAAGGGACTCTCTCCAAGGACTCTCAAGAGTCTTCTCCAACACCACAGATCAAAAGCATCAGTTCTTTGGTGCTCAGCTTTCTTTATGGACCAACTCTTAACATCCGTACATGACTAACGGAAAAACCATAGCTTTGACTAGACGGACCTTTGTGGGCAAAGTGATGTCTCTGCTTTTTAATACACTGTCTAGGTTGGTCATAGCTTTTCTTCCAAGGAGCAAGAATATTTTAATATAATGGCTGGGTTACCATCTGCAGTGATTTTGGAGCCCAAGAAAATAAAGTCTGTCACTGTTTCCATTGTTTCCGCATGTAGTTGCCATCAAGTGATAGGACTGGATGCCATGATCTTAGTTTTTTGAATGTTGAGTTTTAAGCCAGCTTTCTCACTCTGTTCTTACACCTTTATCAAGAGGCTCTTTAGTTCCTCTTTGTTTTCTGCCATAAGGATGGTATCATCTGCATGCCTGAGTTATTGATATTTCTCCCAGCAATCTTGATTCCAGCTTGTGCTTCATCCAGCCCAGCATTTTGTAACATGAACTCTGTATCTACATTAAATAAACAGGGTGACAGTATACAGCCTTGATGTATTGCTTTCCCAGTTTAGAACAAGTCCATTGTTCCATGTCCAGTTCTAATTGTTGCTTCTTAACCTGCTTACAGGTTTCTCAGGAGGCAGGTAGGGTGGTCTGGTATTCCCATATCTTGAAGTTAGTTTTCCACAGTTTGTTGTGATCTACACAGTCAAAGGCCTCAGCGTAGTCAATGAAGCAGAAGTAGATGCTTTTCTGGAATTCTCTTGCTTTTTATGATCCAGCGGATGTTGGCAATTTGATCTCTGGTTCTTCTGCCTTTTCTAAATCCAACTTGAACATCTGAAATTCTTGGTTCATGTACTGTTGAAATCTATCTTGGAAGATTTTGAGCATGACCATGCTAGCATGTGGAATGAGTACAGTTATGCAGTAGTTTGAACATTCTTTGGCATCGCCCTTCTTTGGGATTGGAATGAAAACTAACCTTTTCCAGTCCTGTGGCCACTGCTGAGTTTTCCAAATTTTCTGGCATATTGAGTGTAGCATTTTCACAGCATCATCTTTTAGCATTTGAAGTAGTTCAGCTGGAATTCCATCACCTCCACTGCTGCTGCTGCTGCTAAGTTGCTTCAGTCGTGTCCGACTCTGTGCGACCCCATAGATGGCAGCCCAGTAGGCTCCCCCATCCCTGGGATTCTCCAGGCAAGAACACTGCAGTGGGTTGCCATTTCCTTCTCCAATGCGTGAACTAGCTTTGTTCATAGTGATGCTTCCTAAGGCCCACTTGACTTCACACTCTAGGATGTCTGGCTCTAGGTGAGTGATCACACCATTGTGGTTATCTGAGTCGTTAAGATCTTTTTAGTTCTACTGTATCTTCTTGACCACTCTTCTTAAGGTCTTCTGCTTCTATTAGGTCCATACCATTTCTGTTCTTTATTGTGTCTGTCTTTGCATGAAATGTTCCCTTGGTACTCTAATTTTCTTGAAGAGCTCTCCAGTCTTTTCCATTCTATTTTCCTCTATTTCTTTAAATTGTTCACTTAGGAAGGCTTTCTTATGTCTCCTTGCTATTCTTTGGAATTCTGCATTCAGATGGGTATATCTTTCCTTTTTCTCCTTTGTCTTTCACTTTTCTTCCTTTAAGACCTCCTCAGACAACCATTATGCCTTTTTGCATTTCTTTTTCTTGGGGATAGTTTGATCACTGCCAGCTATACATTGTTACAAACCTCTGTCCATAGTTTTTCAGGCACTCTATCAGATCTAATCCTTTGGATCTATTTGTACCTCCACTGTATAATCATAAGGGATTTGATTTAGGTCATACCTGAATGGCCTAGTGGTTTTCCCTACTTTCTTCAGTTTAAGTATGAATTTTGCAATAAATGCATTTGTGTACCCAGGGACAATGCAACTAGAAATCTGAAGATGAGAAAAATACCTTTGGGTGAAGTTCTAGAATAAAATTGTATACATTAATATGTAGAAAGAAGTGGCAAATATAATATTGGAAAGTACTTTTACTTTCAGCATGTAGAATTTGAAATAATAGGATGTTTTGTTTATTTACTGGTGTAAAAGATACGCATACTTTAAGGAGCCAGACTGTATCAGTGTTATGGAATATTATAAATAAATATTTCAGTTGAGAAGTTCTACTTATTTATTAAGTTTATGTTTGAAAAGCTGTTTAGAGGGTAAAAAGTAAAAGTTGTTTTACCACCTCCTCAACCACATTCTTTCTTGTTGTTTTAATTAGGCAGGTTAGTTGGTAAGTAGATAGATACCTGGAGGAAAAAAAAATGCTGTTAAATATTTTAACCAACAGAATGTCAGTTCTTAAATGTACATGTATTCAGTTTTAACATTCCTAAAACTGAGATTAGTTTTGAAGTCAGTGCCCTATTAGAATTGTGTCATAGTTGAAGTCAGGGTTTTTAGTTCTGAGGTTTGGATGAACTATGATGCTATTCTTAAATTTAAAGAGAAATAAAGTATAATTCTGGATGCAAGTCCCAGCTATTACTAGTGAAGTTGCCTTACTTTCTGGGCAGGCAGAATAAGGGTCCCTGAAGATTTTCATGTTTTAATGGACCTGGGACCTGGGAATATGTTGTTACATAGTAAAGGGAAATGAAGCTTGCAGATGCCACTGAGGCTCCCAGTCAACTTATTTTAAAAGAAGGAGATTATCCTAGGCTGTCTGGTATGCCCAGTGTAATCACAACAGTCTTTAAAAGTTGAACAGGGAGGCGTAAAAGCTCAGAGTTGGAGAGAGAGTATTCCAGAAGAAAGGCACAGAGAGAGATGTGTCTGTAAGAAGGATTCAGCTCGTTATTACTGGTTTTGAGGATAGAGGCAGAGATTCTCAGGTGAAGAATTATCTAGAACCTGGAAAAAGCAAGGAAACAGAGTCTCCCATAGAGCCTTCAGAAGGTAGCACAGACAGCTTTGTGATACATTGGTTTTAGCCAGTGAGATCCAGATCAACCTTCTAATGTAGCGAATTGTAAGATAATGAGTTTGGGTATGTTAAGCAATCAAATTTGTGATATTTTGATATTACAACCATAAAAAAGGAATGTACTTTCTAATAATTAATTATTCCCTCCCATAACTTATAAAAAAGGAATAAGGAAGCATGGTATCCTTAAGTCTTTGGACTGTGGGATCAAAAATTCTGTCTCTATAATTAGTTTTAAGAACTGGTGAAAGGTTTGGGATTAGATAAAAAACTAAAATTTGGATCATGATACATAAGTATATATAAAGAGCAACAAACTGTGTCTGTACTAACAAGCATGATTAATTATAGTTAATCATTTCTAGCTAAGCAACTAGACAGAAACACCTTATATCATTCACTAACAATCTACCAAAAATAATCAGTTGTTTAACATGTTTCTAAGAAAATGCCAAGCCCTGATGATTTCACAGAGATTTCTGCTAAAATTCCAAAGACTGGATCGTTCAATATTATACAAGCTATGTAGACAACAGGAAAAAGTGAATTAAAACCGTAGAAATTTCTTACCACACTCTAAAGTGGACAGTGTAAGAAGGAAAAATAATAAGCCATTTTCACTCAGGAAAAAAAGAATTCTAAATCGAACATTAGCAGATATTATCTCACAATGTGTTTTTAGAATAACCAAGTAGGGTTATTTTATTTAAGATTTATTCCAGAAATAGAGGGATAGTTTAACATTAGAAAATCTTAAAATATAAGTGTGTAATCCAATTAAAGATAAAAACCATATGATCATCACAGTGGATAAAGAAAATATCTTTCAGGCAATTTAAAATACATTCATGATAAAAAAAGCAACCTCTTGGCAAAATAGGACAAAGTAGGAACTTTATTAACAAGGCTAAAGATATTTACAAGAAAATATGTGAGTGTATTTTTCTAAGTAGTGAAACTTTAAAAGGATCCCATTTGAAATCAGAAATAAGGAGAGGACTTTATTTTTACTATTTCTGTTCAATAATAAATTGGAATTTGAAAGGTATTTTAACTGAGTGTAGAATCCCATTATTCAGGGTACATTGTTTTGTTTCAGCACATTACAGATCTAGTTCACCTGCCTTCTGGCATCCGTTGTTGCTATTGAGAATTCAACTATCAGTCCGAACTCCTTTTCATGTGATCTTCCTGGGTTCTCTATCGTGTTCCATTGATCTATGTATCTCTTTTTATGCTGGTACCATACTGTTTTGATCACTATAGCTTTGTAATATAGTTCAGTGTCAGAAAGTATGATACCTCCAACTTTGTTCTTTTTTTAAGATTGCCATGGCTGTTCAGAGGTCTTTTGTGGCTTCATATGTATTTTCAAGCTGTTTGCTCTAGTTCGGTGCAAAATGCTATGGGCATTTTGATAGGGATTACATTACCGCTGTAGATTGCTTTGGGTAGTGTGGACATTTTCATAACATTAATTCTTTCAGTCCATGAGCACTGTGTATCTTTCCATTTGTTTATACCATCTTCTATATCTTTCCTCAATGTCTTATTTTCAGAGTACAGATATTTCACCTCTTTGGGTTAAATTTATTTGTAGTTATTGTATTCTTTCTGATGAGATTGTAAATAGGATAGTTTTCTACATTTCTGTTTTAATAGTTTGTTATTAGTGTATATAAATGCAACAGATTTCTATATGTTGATTTTGTGTCTTGCAACTTTACTGAATTATTTTATTAATTCTGTTTTTTGGTGAGATCTTTAGGATTTTCTTTATCTGATATCATGCCATGTGCAAATAGTGACAGTTTTACAGCTTTCTTTCCATTGTGTATGTCAAGTCATTGTCTTTGTGTCAATGTGGTGTCTAAAGCTGAGTACCTTTGGATTTGAGTTTGGTGAATGCCCTCAGGCAACCAAGTACGTTAGTACTAGCTCCAAAATGTGCATTTTACTTTTTATTTCTTTAGGCCCATAGGAGTATTTTCCTCACTTATATACCAAGACTTGCATTTAAGATGTTTGCTATTTATTTTAGCATTTGTGTGCTAGAAGTGAAATTTCATAAAAAAAACTTTTAAAGTATTATTGTATATATTTTTATACATGCTTCAGCTGCAACTTCGTCACACAAATCCACTTCCTCAATATTCATATGTGCCATGACACTGATTTGGAGAATTGGTGTTAAACAAAACAAAACAGTGAGAAGGCATGAATTTGTTTTATATTTTTGCAAATCTCTTTAGATCTTGCTTGTAGAAGGCAGCAGAATCTTATATCTGCTTCTGCATGTAAAGTGTTGGTATTTGTTATTTTAGTCTAGGTGTATAAGGAAAATCTGGCCTCATAAAGATATGTAGTTCAAAAACAAATGGGTATTTTCAGATTATTGAGAATGTTCTTTTTTGAAAGTGCACTAAAACTCAGTGGTAGTGTTTTGATTATTTGTGGGTTGTAGCAATGTAGAATCTGAATACATATCAGTAAACATTTATACTCTGTTAATTATTATTTGTTGGTATATCTTACAATTTAAGTGGATGTTTTTACTATGTATAGCATTTTAGAGCATCATTGTTTTCAAAATATTGGTTCACTGAATTAGGCAAATCTAAGTGTTGACACATTTCACTCTACTATATGTATATATATATAAATCATAGTTGTCAGTATCACTATTGATCTCATCAGAAAAATTCTTCACATGTTGGGAAGCTGCGAAGCATTCAGTGGCAGGTGAAAGTTTCCCAGTATTCTAATTTCACTTGAAAGCGTGAATTTTATTAATGCCAAGCACCATCAGTTAGTTTCCTTGGAGTGACAGATTCACTTTGTTCATATTTGGGTGTCAGCCAGATTCCCAAATCTGAATAACCTTTTTTTTTCAATGTTTGTTAGACTTTCTTTCAGGTAAAAATGGTGTTCAATAAAAAGCACAGTGAGTTTAGCTCAGAATTCAGACATCTCCCAGTAGTTTTCTTAGAGACAACATGATGTTTTAGTCTGCAGCAAAAATGCTTTATCCTTACTTCTTTGGGTTACCTAAAATATTAAAAAAATGCATATACTCAGGAGTTCAGATTTAACAAAATTACATATTACTGCTTCATCTGGGACATATAAAAAGTGAAATTGACATTTTCGCCCTGAGAGTAAGTTTCAGTGAAAAATAAAATGACTGACAGTGAAGACAATTTTACCTAGCATTGCTTTTGCATCCTTAGTGTGAATGTTGACAGTTTTGACTTTGTGGGCCTCTTAGAAAGATCTTAGAAGAACCCCTAAAGAGATGCTACATCTCCTTGAATTCTGCAGACCATACTGTGAAATTCTGCCATGACCTGGCAACGATTGGTAATCAAGGATTATTGTTTCCATGAAATCTTTCAAAGACTTTATAGTATAGAAAATTGGTAAATGCTTAGTGTTGGCAAAGGCCCGTGTTGATCAATATGAATTCCCAGCCATGAATATTCTTATATACACATTGATAAAAGAAGCTATGCATTTTTTAATTACCAGATATCCAATTCAGGGATACTTTAATGCTCCCTGCATTCTACTGCTTTGTTGTTATTAATAAACTTTTTTCTATCTTTCAGCAGGTTGGAATGATGGTTTATTCTTCTGTAAGCTTCTGAATAATTCTAATTTTATAAACATGCAAATTGTCAAACAGGCATACAGACCACCTAGGAAGCAACTGCCACAAAAGAAACATATTCAGAGACTAAAATATACTGAAATAATCTTTTTATGTTGACACTGTATGTGTGAGAATTTCCAGACACTTCCCTTTTCAAGCATCAGTGTGTTCTCCAAACCACATTTTAGCAGAAGTAATCATTTTTATTGGGTGAGAAGAACAGGTCATGCCAGTTTCTTTCAAGTAGCTTAATTTTCATTAAGCAGCAGTTGTGGCATTTTCTCTTGCATTGTGGCACCTAAAGAATAGAGAATTTCGGAGACTGAAAATACTTAAAGAAATCACTGGCTCTCCTTTAATACCTTTTTGGTTAGAAATGTGTATTTTTTTCTACTGAAAATCCATAATTTACTATTTTGAAATTTGTATTTCTTTGGGCTAGGCAAACAATTAAGTTTTATTACAGAGGTGCCCAACCCTTAGGAACTAATGCCTGATGGTCTGAGGTGGAGCTAATGTAATAATAATTGAAATAAAATGCACAATAAATGTAATGCACTTGAATCATCCTGAAACCCCTGGGTCCATGAAAAAATTGTCTTCCACTAAACTGGTCCGTGATGCCAAAAAGGTTGGGGACAGCTGCTTTTATTATATAAATCTTTCTAAATGAATTAGTAGCATAATTATGTCTTCAAGAGAGTTCAAATACATTTATTGGGGGTGATATTGGAGGGGATTTGCCCACTCAATCTAGTGGGATGTGTAATTAGAAATTATCAAATATATTAAAGAATGCATCAGCCTTAAATGTATATAATTTTAGATAAATTAATGCCAGGTTTGGATACCCATAAGTCCTCATATTTGTGTGAGATATGTTGTTGTTGAGTGTTTGTTGCTCAGTTTTCAATGTAGATATTCTCAGAAATGCAGATTGAATGTATTCAGTGTGGTAGACAGAATTCTAAAGATGAAACTCCTAAGATTCCTATACCCTGGTTATTCAGTCAATCACTAATCTAGGTACTGCTGAAAGGGATTTTGTGGGTGTAATTATAGTCCCTTAGTTAAACTTAAGGTATGAAGGTCTAACTTTAACAGTCTCCCTTCAAAGAGCAGAGGCAAGGAACTGAATTGTGCCAACAACCTTGGAAGCTGGTACTTGCCCAGAGCCTTTAGGTAGAGAATCCAGCCTGGATGTTATCTTGATTTCAGCTTTGTGAGACCCTCAGCAGAGAACCGAGTTAAGCCATCCCAGACTCCTGACCAGTAGAACTGTGCAGTAATAAATGGGGTTACTTTAAGTCACTGCATTACTTAAGTAATTTGTTATGCAGCAATAGAAAAGTAACACATTCAGGCTAAAGGATTCTCATCATTATACATCAATTGGGGATTTATACACTAGAAGAAAATAACACCATTATAGATGAAAGTGGAGAATATGACCCTCTTGGGAAAGCAGAATAAGAAATAAGAACATGTTTGTTAAGTTAGGAAAGGAGATTCAAAGAGATTTTCACTTATCATACCGATGGGACAGTGCAACAGTGATAGGATTTCAAGAGGATTTTGTAAGGATTTACTACATTCCTATAATCTTTGCAAGTTCCCCACATGTAATATTTCTTTTCCCTTGTCTCATCAGTGATGAACAAAAGCAAACTAAAGTGAAATGGGTCTGAACACCTGTGGAGCAGGAAAAAAAGAGGTGGGGAAAACTGGTTTCAAAGAAGGTAAATTGCATGGTACCAGCATAAAGTATAGGAAAATGCACCAATCTTTGGGTCTCCAGTGAAGAAAATAAGAATATACAAGGGAATCTGGCTGGCCCAGGGCATGACTCAAGCTTTGAAATATAAATGCCTGTAATATTCATCTATTGATAAGGTGAACCTGTCGTAATTAATACTAAGACACTTAGAAAAGTTAAAGGAGGCATAATTAATAATTATGCTTAGAAAGAAGCATAAAATGTTTTGTCCCAGGCAAACTGTCTATATGATCATTCTGTTGTTAATGAACTTTTTTGAGACAGCTTTACACATTAATTAGAATTGTATATGATATATTAAAAAGTACATATTTCAGAAATCTTAATCTATACTATTATTTTGGTAACTTAAATACTTAATCGCTTAATCCCTCAGTAATAATAATAATTAAACTTACTAGAAATCAACATATGAGCTTCACTGTGTGTATTAGAAGCTGGTTTCACACCATTCTTGGCAGTCCTGCTTTCTTTCAATCCAGATGACCCCAAAGCATTAGTTATCAGTACATTATTAACATCTGAGTCTCAGATATATCAGGTATAAAAATGATGATAATCTTCATCGTGTTCTCAATTCTGATATCCAAAAGTCTGGAAACATATGTAGACGATATTAAGAACTGTGCTTCCTGTTTGTCCTTCTTAGTCAATTTTCATTGATTCATTTCAGATGATCTTCTACTTCTCTGTCTCCCTCTCTCTCTATTTTTTTCATATACTCAATTTTCTCTAATATTTTGGAGCACCTACTCTGTGCCCCAAAGTGTATTAGGTTCTAAATGCTAGAGTTAACAGTGGTGACTAAAATGAAACTGTTTACACATTTAAAAAAATCTTTTGCTTCTTGCTATCCTTTGTTACTCTTGAGTAGGTAACTGAAAAAAAGAAAAAAATCCCATTTTCTCTCTTCTTCTTTTTTATTCTAAGCCAGCTTTCTCTCCACAGTAAGTTTTTCATGACTTTTAAGAATAAATGCATTGGTACATGTCTTGTGAGTACTAAAAAAACTTAGTTTTTTTTTTAATCTGCATGTTATCTGTCATCAAAATTTAATAATCTTTTTATGATCATAAGGCCTGGTCTTGATCTCACTACAATTTTTTCTTTACAATTTATTTTTTTCAATAAAAATACTGAAGTCGATAGCTTTTATTCATCATTTTTTGCTTATTAGTGTGTAATAATATTAAGGTGACCTGTATTATTTTAATGCAAATGGTTAATAGGTCAGTTCTGTCATAGTATATAGAATATTATCAGTTATTACATAGTAAAAATGCAGAAACTGCATAAACTCATACAGAAGAAAATGCTTTTCTAGATATTGCAAAGATTTATGTCTTTAATACTTAAATAATCTAATAATGCAACAAAATTATCACTTAGCATTTGCCATTGTCTTCCCAATTCTGGTCTTTAAGTGATTGGACTGGAAATGACTCTAGAAAATATTGAGATGCTTCATTTGCACTGTAAAGGAAATAAAATTCCACAGATAATTATCTTTAAAATTACAAAACGCTGTTCTTACTGTCTTTTTTTGCCAAGAAGACACTGTCTAGTACTGGAGTAAACACACTCCATCCTTCTCTTTCATTTAATGCAGCTATTAAACATGGGAGAATGGAACAGCTATTTGAGGATTTTAAAAAGTAAATAGTAGCATGCAGATTGGGAAGAAGACAAGAATTTGAAGTACCACCAAACCAGCAGTGAGTTTATTATTTTTCTCTCTCTCTTCTGGACTCCACACAGCCCTAACTTCAAATGGTCATTAGGCCATATGTAGAGAGAGCTCTCAGAAATATTTCTAGCTTAAATCAAAGAAGAATAAGGTCTCCCTAATGCTCAGAGAAAGTAGGGGAAATACCCCGTTTAAGAAAATTGCCTACATTTTCTCTTGACCTGTCTGGAAAACAATTCTATGATAATGGTGGTAGGGACTACAGTGACAGCAATAGGAATCACAAAAATCTGAGAGAGGAACCTTCCTCTCTGATCTGCAGAGCTTTTATTCTCATTGCCTTTTGCCTCTGTCCTCCCATTACTGAGACTCAGAAGTAAATATAGTCATGAGAGGTACACAGCTTAGTGAAGTAGTATTAGTCACTCACCTGTGTCGGATACTTTGCAACCCCACTGACTGTGCCTGCCAAGCTCCTCTGTCCATGTGATTCTCCAGGCAAGAATACTGGAGTGGGTAGCCATCCCCTTCTTCAAGGAATCTTCCCGCCCCATGGATTGAACCTGAGTCTCTTGCATTGCAGGCCGATTTTTTATTGTCTGAGCCACCAAGGTAGCCCTTAGTGATGTAACTAGAGCACAAACTTTCTGGAAACAGGAATAAAATGAGAATCACAAGGACATGGAAGATACCACGGAGAAAATGCAGAGGAAGAAACTAGGGAAAGTAATCCCATAAAATTGTTTACCAACTCCTTTGCTCACCTTTAAGTTGTGTATGTGTGAATATGATCCTAAAATTTCTTTGAGAAATGATCTACTAAGCCATGAGGCTACCTCAGTCCATTGTTGACAAACACATAGGATAGATTTGAATAGTAATGAAAAGGCTTTGAAAATTGATAGTGAAAATTTGACAATGAAACAAAAAGCCCCCAGAAGCCTTGAAAGTTTGGGACATGAAACCTGAGCCCAACTATGTTCTGTTCAGTTCAGTTGCTCAGGCACGTCCGACTCTTTGTGACCCCATGGACTACAGCATGCCAGCCCTCCCTGTCCATCACCAACTCCTGGAATTTACTCAAACTCATGTCCATTGAGTCTGTCATGCCATCCATCTCATTCTCCGTCATCCTCTTCTCCTCCTGCCTTCAATCCTTCCCAGCATAAGGGTCTTTTCAAAAGAATCAGCTCTTTGCACTGGGTGGCCAAAGTATTGGAATTTCAGCTTCAACATCAGTCCTTCCAGTGAATATTCAGGACTGATTTCCTTTAGGATGGACTGGTTGGATCTCCTTGATATCCAAGGAACTCTAAAGAGTCTTCTCCAACACCACAGTTCAAAAGCATCAATTCTTCAGCGCTCAACCTTATTTATGGTTCAACTCTCACATCCATACATGAGTACTGGAAAAACCATAGCCTTGACTAGACGGACCTCTGTAGCAAAGTAATGTTTCTGCTTTTTTTTAAAAATTCATTAATTTATTTTAATTGGGGGCTAAGTACTTTACAATATTGTGGTGGTTTTTGCCATACATTGACATGAATCAGCCAAGGGTGTACATCTGTCTCCCATCCTGAACCCCCCGCCCCCACATCTCTCCCTATCCCATCCCTCAGGGTTGTCCCAGTGCACTGGCCCTGAGCCCCCGTCTCATGCATCAAACCTGGACTGGTGATCGATTTCACATTTGGTAATATACAAGTTTCAATGCTATTCTCTCAAATCATCCACCCTCGCCTTCTCCCACAGAGTCCAAATGTCTGTTCTTTACATCTGTGTCTCTTTTGCTGTCTCGCGTATAGCGTCATCATTATGATCTTTCTAAATTCCACATATATGCATTAATATACTGTATTGGTGTTTTTCTTTCTGACTTACTTCACTCTGTATAATAGGCTCCAGTTTCATCCACCGCATTAGAACTGATTCAAATGCATTCTTTCTAATAGCTGAGTAATATTCCATTGTGTATATGTACCACAGCTTTCTTATTCATTCATCTGCCAATGGACATCTAGGTTGCTCCCATGTCCTAGCTATTGTAGACAGTGCTGCGATGAACACTGGGGTACACGTGTCTCTTTCAGTTCTGGTTTCCTCAGTGTGTATGCCCAGAAGTGGGATTACTGGGTTGTATGGCAGTTCTGTTTGCAGCTTTTTAAGGAATCGCCACACTGTTCTCCATAGTGGCTGTACTAGTTTGCATTCCCACCAACACTGTAAGAGGGTTCCCTTTTCTCCACACCCTCTCCAGCATTGTTTGTAGAATTTTTGATAGCAGCCATTCTGACTGGCGTGAGATGGTACCTCATTGTGGTTTTGATTTGCATTTCTCTGATAATGAGTGATGTTGAGCATCTTTTCATGTGTTTGTTAGCCATCTGTATGTCTTCTTTGGAGAAATGTCTGTTTAGTTCTTTGGTCCATTTTTTGACTGGTCATTTATTTTTCTGGTATTGAGCTGCATGAGCTGCTAGTATATTTCTGAGATTAATTCTTTGTCAGTTGCTTTGTTTGCTGTTATTTTCTCCCATTCTGAAGGCTGTCTTTTCACTTTGCTTATAGTTTCCTTCATTGTGCAAAAACTTTACCACTTTGATTTTTTTTTTTCCCCACAGATCCCTGGGACTCTGTTTACATTTTCTCCCAGTCTTTTTTCTCTCCTCTTATACTGAGTAACTTCTTCTGATCTATCATTAACTTCGCTGACTCTTATTCTCTGTCATCTCTATTGAACTATTCAGTATACCCAGAGAAATTTATATTTTGGTTATTTTTTTTTTCTTAATTCTAATATTTACATTTAGGTTTTCTTTATAGAGTATACTTCCTTGCTGAAATTTTTCACCCATCCATTCATTTCAGGAATGTTTGTACTTGCTTGTTGGAACACCATTATAATTGATATCCTGGTCTTTGTCAGGTAATTCCAAATTCTGTGCCATCTCAAAGTGGAAATCTGTTGAATGTCTTTTCCCATGCAAATTGAGATTTTCCTGTTTCTTTACAGAGGGTGTAATTTTGGATTGTATCCTAGACATTTTGAACAATATGTTAGAACGCCTCAGTCTTACTTAAGTCCTAGAAAGAAGACTGAAATTTTTTTTTTAGCATGAAATCAACATAGATAGAGAAGCTCTATACAGTCAGCAAAAACACGCCTGGGAGCTGACTGTGGCTCAGATCATGAACACTTTATTGCAAAATTCAGACTTAAATTGAAGAAAGTAGGGAAAATCAGTAGACCATTCAGGTATGACCTAAATCAACTCCCTAACAATTATACAGTGGAAGTGAGAAATAGATTTAAGGGACTAGATATGATAGACAGAGTGCCTGATTAACAATGGGTGGAGGTTCATGACATTGTATAGGAGGTGGTGATCAAGACAATCCTGAAGGAAAAGAAATGCAAAAAGGCAAAATGGGTGTCTGAGTAGGCTTTACAAGTAGCTGAAAAAAGAAGAGAAGCAAAAGGCAAAGGAGAAAAGGAAAGATACCCATTTGAATGCAGAGTTCCAAACAATAGCAAGGAGAGATAAGAAAACCTTCCTCAGGGATCAGTGCAAACAATTAGAGGAAAACAATAGAACGGGAAACATTAGAGATCTCTTCGAGAAAATTACAGATACCAAGGGAATATTTCATGCAAAGATGGCTCAATAAAGGACAGAAATGGTACGGACCTAACAGAAGCAGAAGATATTAAGAAGAGGTGGCAAGAATACACAGAAGAACTGTACAAAAAAGATCTTCATGACCCAGATAATCATGATGGTGTGATTACTCACCTAGAGCCAGACATCCTGGAATGTGAAGTCAAGTGGGCCTTAGGAAGCATCACTATGAACAAAGCTAGTGGAGGTGATGGAATTCCAGTTGAGCTATTTCAAATGCTAAAAGATGATGCTGTGACAGTGCTGCAGTCAATATGTCAGCAACTTTGGAAAACTCAGAAGTGGCCACAGGACTGGAAAAGGTCAGTTTTCATTCCAATCCCAAAGAAAGGCAATGCCAAACAATGTTCAAACTACTGCACAATTGCAATCACTTCACATGCTAGTAAAGTAATGCTCAAAATTCTCCAAGCCAGGCTTCAACAATATGTGAACTGTAAACGGTCAGATGTTCAAGCTGGTTTTCGTAAAGTCAGAGGAACCAGAGATCACATTGCCAACATTCGCTGGATCATCGAAAAAGCAAGAAAGTTCCAAAAATAATCTGCTTTGTTGACTATGCCAAAGCCTTTGACTGTGTGGATCACAGCAATCTGGAAAATTCTTTAAGAGATGGGGAATACCACACCATCTGACCCGCCTCTTGAGAAATCTGTATGCAGGTCAGGAATGAACAGTTAGAACTGGACATGGAAAAACTGACTGGTTCCAAATAGGAAAAGGAGTATGTCAAGGCTGTATATTGTCACCCTGCTTATTTAACTCATATGCAGAGTGCATCATGAGAAACACTGGGCTGGATGAAGCACACGCTGGAATGAAGATTGCTGGGAGAAATATCAATAGCCTCAGCTATGCAGATGACACCACCCTTATGACAGAAAGTGAATTAGAACTAAAGAGCCTCTCGATGAAAATGAAAGAGGAGAGTGAAAAAGTTGGCTAAAGCTCAACATTCAGAAAATGAAGATCATGGCATCCATCCCATCACTTCATGGCAAATAGATGGAGAAACAGTGGAAACAGTGGCAGACTTTTTTTTTTGGACTTCAAAATCACTGCAGATGGTTATTGCAGCCATGAAATTAAAAGACGCTTACTCCTTGGAAGAAAAGTTATGACCAAACTAGATAGCATATTCAAAAGCAGAGACATTACTCTGCCTAAGTATTTTATTCTTTTCTTCTCAATGTTGACTGGAATTGTTTCCTTAATTTCTCTTTCTGTTTTCTCATTGTTAGTGTATAGGAATGCAAAGGATTTTTCTGTGTTAATTTTATATTCTGAAACATTACTATATTCATTGATTAGCTCTAGTAATTTTCTGGTGGTGTCTTTAGGGTTTTCTAGTACAGGATCAATCTACCTAAAGAAACAAAAGACCTATATATAGAAAACTGTATGAAAGAAGTCAAAGATGACCCAAATAGAAGGAGAAATATACCATGCTCATGGATTGGAAGAATCAATATAGTGAAAATGAGTATACTATCCAAAGCCATCTATAGATTCAGTGCAATCCCTATCAAGCTACCAATCGTATTTTTCAGAGAACTAGAACAAATAATTTCACAATTTGTATGGAAATAAAAAAGCCTCAAATAGCCAATGCAATCTTGAGAAAGAAGATTGGAACTGGAGGAATCAACCGGCCTGATTTCCGACTATACTACAAAGCTACAGTCATCAAGACAGTATGGTACTGGCACAATGAACCAAATATAGATCAATGGAACAAAATAGAAAGCCCAGAGATTAATCTACGCACCTATGGACACCTTCAGAGAAGGCAATGGCACCCCACTCCAGTACTCTTGCCTGGAAAGTCCCATGGATGGAGGAGCCTGGTAGCCTGCAGTCCATGGGGTCACGAAAAGTCACACACAACTGAGTGACCTCACTTTCAGTTTTCATTTTCATGCATTGGAGAAGGAAATGGCAACCCACTCCAGTGTTCTTGCCTGGAGAATCCCAGGGACAGGGGAGCCTGGTGGGTTGCCATCTATGGGGTCGCACAGAGTTGGACACAACTGAAGTGACTTAGCAGCAGCAGCAGTATGGACACCTTATCTTTGACAAAGGAGGCAAGAATATACAATGGAGAAAAGACAATCTCTTTAACAGTGGTGCTGGGAAAACTGGTCAACCACTTGTAAAAGAATGAAACTAGAACACTTTCTAACACTCTACACAAAAATAAACTCAAGATGGATTAAAGACCTAAATGTAAGACCAGAAACTATAAAACTCCTAGAGGAAAATATAGGCAAAACACTCTCTGAAATAAATCACAGCAGAGTCCTCTATGACCCACCTCTCAGAGTAATGGAAATAAAAGCAAAAATAAACCAATGGGACCTAATTAATCTTAAAATTTTGTTTTTGCATAACGAAGGAAACTATAAGCAAAGTGAAAAGACAGCCTTCAGAATGGGAGAAAATAACAGCAAACAAAGCAACTGACAAAGAATTAATCTCAGAAATATACTAGCAGCTCATGCAGCTCAATACCAGAAAAATAAACGACCAGTCAAAAAATGGACCAAAGAACTAAACAGACATTTCTCCAAAGAAGACATACAGATGGCTAACAAACACATGAAAAGATGCTCAACATCACTCATTATCAGAGAAATGCAAATCAAAACCACAATGAGGTACCATCTCACGCCAGTCAGAATGGCTGCTATCAAAAATTCTACAAACAATGCTGGAGAGGGTGTGGAGAAAAGGGAACCCTCTTACAGTGTTGGTGGGAATGCAAACTAGTACAGCCACTATGGAGAACAGTGTGGCGATTCCTTAAAAAGCTGCAAACAGAACTGCCATACAACCCAGTAATCCCACTTCTGGGCATACACACTGAGGAAACCAGAACTGAAAGAGACACGTGTACCCCAATGTTCATCGCAGCACTGTCTACAATAGCTAGGACATGGGAGCAACCTAGATGTCCATTGGCAGATGAATGAATAAGAAAGCTGTGGTACATATACACAATGGAATATTACTCAGCTATTAGAAAGAATGCATTTGAATCAGTTCTAATGCGGTGGATGAAACTGGAGCCTATTATACAGAGTGAAGTAAGTCAGAAAGAAAAACACCAATACAGTATATTAATGCATATATATGGAATTTAGAAAGATCATAATGATGACGCTATACGCGAGACAGCAAAAGAGACACAGATGTAAAGAACAGACATTTGGACTCTGTGGGAGAAGGCGAGGGTGGATGATTTGAGAGAATAGCATTGAAACTTGTATATTACCAAATGTGAAATCGATCACCAGTCCAGGTTTGATGCATGAGAACGGGGGCTCAGGGCCAGTGCACTGGGACAACCCTGAGGGATGGGATAGGGAGAGATGTGGGGGCGGGGGGTTCAGGATGGGAGACAGATGTACACCCTTGGCTGATTCATGTCAATATATGGCAAAAACCACCACAATAGTGTAAAGTAATTAGACTGCAATGAAAATAAAGAGATTAATTTTTAAAAATAACAGTTGTCAGGGGTCCCAGAAGTCAACAAAAGGAGAGAAGAATTACAACTGAAGACTTCTCAAATTTGGCAAAAGATTTAAGCCATCAGATTCAAGAAGCTAAGTAAACTCCAAACAAGAAATACTTGAGACAAGTGCTCGGGCCTGGTGCACTGGGAAGACCCAGAGGAATCGGGTGGAGATGGAGGTGGGAGGGGGGATCGGGATGGGGAATATGTGTAAATCTATGGCTGATTCATATCAATGTATGACAAAACCCACTGAAAAAAAAATAAATGAAAAAAAAAAAAAAAGAAATACTTGAAGCCAGAGATACCACAATCAGAGTTACCACAAACACTGACAGCTAAAGACAAAGAAAAAAATTACACAGAGAACAACCTCTTATTTCTGGGGGAACAGTGATTCTAATGACAGAAGATTTTTCATGACAAACCATGAAAGTCAGCTGATGGCACACCTTTTTGAAATAGTGAAAGAAAGGATTGACAAAATAGACAAAGGTAAAATTCAGGGTGAATTTCTGATATGACAGAATGCAAGATTGAAAGAACATTCTCAGATGAATAAAAAATTATAACTAGAAAGACCTCCTTTAAAAGCTGATAAATTTTGCAGATTTTAGATGAGTATGTTCAAATGTATTGTTTTAGAATTTACAAGTAGAAGGTTATTTCTTTTTTGTTGTTCTTGTTCTTTACTCTTTTTATCACTGTGGAAACTCTATGCATCCATCAGAACCCTGATTAATTTCCTCTTTTAGCCTTCTGGATCATCTCTCACTCTACACATGTACCTGGCAGACTTTAGTACTACTTTTCTTATAACTCTTTCTGTTCGCTCCCTCTCCTTCTGATCGCTTTGTGGACAAAGATCTTGCTCAATACTTATTTTTGTCCTCAGTGCCTAGTGTAATGATTGAGCATCCCAGGTGCTCAGGCTGTGTATTTCTGCACAAAAATGAATTCATGTTAGGAAAATGGTATCTTTCCTTGGTTTATAATAAAAGAAAGGCTGAGCTTATCTTGTTTTATTTCTTGGCTGCTAGTGTATTTCTTATTAGATACTGGCCAGAACATAAATCAGATACTTTATATTTCTATTTTGGCAAGACATGTTGTAGGGATAAGACTGGGATACATAATTCTTAAGGAATTATTATGAAAAGTGGTTATTCTTAAAATATTTCTCTTCTCAAAATGCTTTACTGTTTAAGCTTTATTTTAATTAGAATATTATTTGTATTAGAAAATATTTTAATGGTGCTGTTAAACACTGTATGAATATTAAAATATGATGAGCATTACTTTGTGAAACAAAAACCATTTTAACTTAGATAACTCTCTGAGGTCCTCCTTGTAGTTTTTAAGAGTTCTTCTTACTATAAGCATGTGAAAGTATAGCCTACGCTCACTGTATACTTAACACAACATTTTCAGTGAACCATAATACGTGTTAAGCATCTATTCTGTGCTGTAGTTTCTTTTAATATGTCACCTCCGTTAACCTTTTAAGAGTTTTCTGTCATAAGAGTTTGTTTACCTCATTTTACATGTAAGAAAGCTAAGTTTAATGGTTAATGGTTAGCATGTTTCAGATAGGCCATTGCATGTTTGAAATATTTTATCTAAATTAATTAGCATTCCTAAGAAAAATGATTGCTTTCCTAATTTTACTGTTGGGAAAACTGGGGTTTCGAAGACAGAACTTTCCCATATCACAGAGCTAAAATTTGAGGCTTGGATTCAAAAACCCTATAATATTTGACATAGAGCCTCAGTTCTTAAGATTTCATTTTTTGTGTTTTGCCTTTTTTATACTTAATGCGGAAAACAGGTCATGAAAAATTTATTATTTAATTCGAATCAAGATTTTAGAAAACATCAAATCATCCTTGAGAAAAGCTTTTACATATCATTTATTATCAACTGCCTCAGTGTATAGACCTAAAAAACTGCAATCTTAATGCATCTAGAGTTGGAATCACTTGTCCTTAAGTACACATGTTTTATTTGACAGATTATATCAAAGCAGTATTTTAAACAATAAGATTTAAGAGCATCAGATACTTGTAATTGTGTTATAATTAAAATTATATTGTTTAAATTTCTCCAGTTTATAGAATTATTTCTTTACTTGAATAAAAATACTGGCCATACTGAGTAGAAAGTGAGTTTTGAAAAGTAACAGAATGATTAAAATTTGGCAAGGTGAAAAAAGAATGTTGTGTCAAACTGTTTTGAAATTTGATTTGGTTTGTAGTTATGAATGCATGCTGTCAATGATTTTGCTAGTATACTAAAAAAGCAATTTATACAGCTTTTTAATAGCATGATATTTTTAGTTTTAATTGTCCCTGTTTAATGCCTTCAGGATATGATTACGTTATAACATTATAAAAATGCGTTAGCCAAAATTCCTGATTTATATGCAATCAGAGCACTTCTAAATTTTTCCAGCTGTATCCTTAAACTTACTTCACAAGAATCTATAACTGTGTTTCATCTTACCTATTTTTTAAAGTCATGATAGTTTTTTAATTTCCAAGACAGATGAAATCACTAACTTAGTTTTATTTGTTTATGAGCAAAGTTATGTATAAAGCCTAAGAACTCTGATTTATCTTTTTTAAAATTAACATAGCAATGAGAATACCAGTTTTCAGCCATGTTTGTGGTTGACTGCACAGTAAAGTTCTCATTACTGATTTACAAGAGTTAGATGTGTAATCTACCACATGTGGCTTTTTGAATGTGCCACTAGATTTATATTTTCAGAGTTTCACTGAAATCTAAATTAAGAATTTCAGATGGTATATATTATTAATGATATATAAAACTATAATAATGTACATTGGAGTTTGGCTTCATTAAAACTCCCTAAAGGATTTAAGAGTTTAACTTCTAAAGTTGTTGGATAACTCCCTCTTAAATTTTCTGAAGAGAGATGCAAAATGGATGTGAAGTAGAATAAATCTAGAATACAATAGCAGGAGCACAAAACTAGCCTGCAGGCATAAATTTTCTTAATTGTTCTGCCTTCCATACAAAAGTAATCCTTTTCAATACCCTAATGTGGAGAGGAGGTGGGTCAGGTTAATGGTGTGGCTTAATAAACCTTAAGGAAGGGTTGCTGTTGTTGTTCAGAGGATAAGTCACGTCAGGATAAAAACAACAAAAGCACAAACAAAATCTATTTTGAATGTGTACTGTGAAGTTCTTTCCATCTCTCAGAAGGACAGAAGTATTTAGGAATTGACCACCTCTGCTCACCCTACATACCACTCTCTGTCTGGACTCCCTTTCTTTCACTTTTTCTAAACATTTACTTAAACCATCTTTCACCTTCTTATTTCTGCACCATATTAATATTTCATATAAAAGCTTGCCAGAGATTTCAAAGTGGTATATATACACTGTCTGGTGTACTAGTGCACTGCCTTAGATTATCTCCATTGCACCTTAAGGTAACAAAATAAAATTAGGGATTACTTACTATCTTATTTTTCCTTCAGAAGTCCATTAAAAATATAATACACACAAACTTTTTTAACATGCCTATTCCCATTTGTAGTTAATTTTGTCTCAGTACACAGAACAAGGTCAAAGTTATACTAAATTAAGCAAAGAAAATGTTACATCTAGCTTTCCACAATATATTAAGGTTGTATCTTTCACAAGTTCCTACTTGATTCCAGGTCCCTGAAAACTTAAACTTGTCAATTAATATTTTTTCTAGTTTAAATTACTACCTTGTTTTTGCTTTTGTTTGCTTTTAGCTCATATTCGTTTTGCCAGATAATCCCCCAAATTCTCATTTGATTCTTTCCAAGTAGCCTGAGTGATATGCTGTAGATCAGAAACCACCATTCTTTCTCTGCCCTTGGAGATCTTTAGGTCTTTGTTGTAGTGAAGAAGGTCTTAGTTTACATGGCAACACAAAACACCGCTGCACTTGGCTCCCAGGAATGTAGCTGGTGGATTCAACTCAAGAATATTCAACTCAGGGCTCTGTACCCTTCCTATTCAGATCTCTTCACCCGCTCCTCACCTTCCCACCCATCCCGCTCCCCACCCTTCCAGCTTCTGCTGGAGACACTGCTTAACTTCTAGTATGTCATCTCTGTGTGCGTGTGTGTGTGTGCGCATATGTGCTCAGTCATGTCCATCTATTTGCGACCCCATGGATTGTAGCCCGCCAGGCTCCTCTGTCCCTGGGATTTTCCAGGCAAGAATACTGGAGTGGGTTGTCGTTTCCTTCTCCAGGATATCTTCCCAACTCAAGGATCAAACCCTCGTCTCCTGCGTCACCTTCGTTGGCAAGCAGATTATTTACCACTAGCGCCACCTGGGAAGCTCCCTGCATTAAACCACCCACCCCTTGACAGTGAGAATCAGAGTAGGCTCAGAAGTGGTAAGTCTCTCTCTCTATCTGGTCACATCATATTTTCCTTAATTCTCTATTTGAGCCATGCTATATTGACCTGGGATTTCCGAATCCATATCATCCACAGTACCAATAGAGTACCTGTAATCCTAATCCCTTCCAACCTGCCATCAGAGCAGAGTCTTTAGATGACTAGGAAAACATCACCTGTGTAGAAATACAAAAGAGAATTGTGTGTTGGTGTACTTCAAAATTATTATCTCTGTACTGTACAAAACATAGTCTACACATTGGGAATAAACAAATTGATTTCTCAGTGCTTTCTTGCGCATGTGACACGTACTGAAGGAGAGATGGTCAATAGTCATGGTAAATAATTAGATTAATTGGTATATTAAAAGATAAAAAGGAAATGAGGCATTAAAAATGAAATAAAATGAAGCACAGAAAAAAAAAAGTAGATCTAGGGAAGAGATAGCCTGGGAACGCCAGGGTGGAAAGAAGAGTATTTATAATTTTAAATGTGGTGATTCAGGAATGCCTTACTGAAAAAGTGTTGTTACAGAAAGGAATTTGGGTTTGCTCACTTGTACACAGTAAAACCAATCTACTAACACCAGGTTGTAGTGAAGAAAGTGCAGACGTGGAGTAGGTGCCAGACAAGGAGTTGAGATCAGCTAATGTGCAAAAGCTTCAAACTCACTGATAAGTTGCAGGGAAGCATTTTTAAAGGAAAGATGAGGGAGAGGAGTTGCAGGAGATATAATCAGCTTGTGCACAATTCTCTGATTGATTGGTGGTGAGGTAATAGGGTGGTGTCAGAGGGCTTAACTTTATCAGTCCTCAGGCTCCACTTGGACTGGGGACTGCATGCTCATGGTCATCATATAGTTAACTTCTTCCCTTTGGTAGGGGCTGTAGTGTCTGGAAAACAACTCAGGAATGTGCATCACACACAGTTTCTGTATACATCAGGGAGGAACTAAAGATTCTATGACTGCCATATGGCTGACTTGTTGTTTAAATTGTTGTGGCTGTCCTGATCCAGCTGTTGCTTTTGTCACTATATGTATACAACTTTTCAATCATTAATTTCTAAATTCCTGATCATTACTCATTAATTCTTGAGCTCAGCTTTTGTAACTCAGGGGAGGCCTGGGAGATTACAGGTTTACTACAAGAGGCAGGTAGAGGACATGGCGGGAAGGGTCTCCCCCAGGAAGGCTCCACAGGATATTTTTAAAATATTTTTTAAAAATTGGTAGATGATCTAGAAAGAGATCTATGTAGAGAATTTTACAGACAGGTGAAAAGCCAGTGAAGAAACCTTGAGGTAAAAACATGCTTGTCTCATTTGAGAAATGACTCCTACCCCTCACCTCAAAAAAGCCAATAGAGTTTGAGTACAATGAAAACAGGAGGTTATTATAGAAATTTTTTGATTTTGTGTTTGTTCTTGTGACAACCTTGGTAAATTGTAAAGTTTATTACTGTTTTATATATTACCTTATTGTCTTTAGGAATTGTAGAGACATTTCCTTATTCATTTTTTGATGCTGGTGTATTTGTGTTTGTCTCTCTTTTATTCTTAATCAGTTTACTAGGAAAGTTTCCAGTTTTGCCAATTTTCTTTTACATTTGTTTTATTTTTCCATGATTTTCCTCCTTATTATTATTATTATTTCCTTCCTTCTGCTTTCTTAAGCTTTGATGCTCTCTTCTTTTCCCATCTCCTGGGAGGAATTTTAACAATTGATTTTTCAGTCTCTTGTTTTTTTTTCTAACATACACTATGAATTTTCCTAAGCATTGTCATTTCAGTTCACATATTTTTGATGTGATTTATTTTTATTTTAACTATGTTTAAAGTGCTTTCTAATTTCCATTATAAATTCTTTGACTTGTGGACTGTTTAGAAGTGTATCATCTTATGTCTAGACTGTTTGTGTTTTCTCTGGTTATCTTTTTAGTTCTTTATATTATTTACATCATGACCAGTGAACATACTTTGGATTATTTCCACATTTGAAGTGTACTGAGTGTTTTCCAATACTCAGTAAATGATCAGTTTTATAAATATACCATGTACACATAAAAAGAATGTGAATTTTGTTGTATGCAATGTTATTAGGTCAGTTAAGACAGACTTGCTGATTTCTTCTTTGGATTTGTTATGTCCTTAGTGAATTTTTTATAGTTGTTCCATCAGCTGTAAAGAGACACAGGACAGTTTCTCAGTTTAATTGTAGATTTGTCTATTTCTCTTCTTAATTCTAATCATTTTGCTTTATGTATTTTGAGCCTATAAGTTGTGATATCTTTGTTGTAGAAATCCTTTTATTAAAAAAACAATCCTCTGTCTCTCATATGCTTGTGACTTAAATTCACTTTGCTATAATTTGCACAATTGTAGTATTTATATGATCTCTCCTACTCTGTTTTGGTTAATTTTTACATATTATACCATTTTCTTTTCTTATACTTTTAACTTATCTACATCCTTATTTTTAAAGTATATCTCTAGGAAGTAGAGTACAGCTAGGATTTATTTTTATTATGCAGTTATATCATCTTAGTTTGAGTTTACTGTCTTTAGCCTTTTTTATTTAATTAAATTTTTGGTATGAAATGCTATCTGTTTTATTTTTCACTTTATTTCTTGTTTCTTTACCCTTTCTTTTTTGCCTTTTTATAGAAGTAAATCCAATATTTGTATTCCATTTTCTTTATAGTTGTGGGTTATATATTATTTTCCTGTTCTTTTTAAATTACTCTATGTGTTATGCATGTCTCCTTTTACTATTCTCCTGATATTGCTAGACTTTTGAACACTTAAACTCCATTCATTCCCCCCGCTATATTTAGTTATCTGTGTTTTAAAATTGGAGAACATTAAAATCAGTGTTTTGTATATTTGATATTTATTTACAGTTTATATGCTTATTCTTTATTTTCTCTGCATTTTCATGTTTCTGAGATTTTTTCCTTCTTTTTGAAGAAAATTCTTTAACATTTCTTTACACCAATAATTTTTGCTGATTAATTTTTTAATGTATTAAAGTATCATTGGCTTATAACATTATGTTTCATGCATACATTATATAGTATTTCAACCTCTGTGTACACTATATTTTGCTCATAACCAAAAGTTTAGTTTCATCTGTCACCATGCATTTGAACCCTTATTTTGCCCTCCCCATTGCCCCTTCCATTTTGGTAACCCACTACTCTGTTGTCTGTATCTTTTGGTTTTTATCTGGTTTTGTTTGTTCATTTATTTTGTTTTTGTTTGTTTATATACACAAATGAGTAAAGTCATATGGTATTTATCTTTCTTCATCTATTATACTTATTTCACTTGGCCTAATTCCTCAAGGTCCAAGCAAATTATCACAAATAACAAGATGCATCTTTTCTTTTTTTTTAATAATTGAGTAGTATTGTGTATATGTAACACATCTTTATCCATTCATCTATTGATGGGCACTTAGTTTATTTTCATATCTTGATTCTTGATTGAAAACTGTATGGATATTCCTCAAAAGATATAAGAATAGCATTACCAGTTGATCTAGCTGTTCCATTTCTGCAATTCATCTGAAGGATGAAAGCACTAATTCAGAAAGATAGATGCATTCTTATATTTATCACAGCATTATCTATTCCAATATTTTGATATAATGTACCATTAGAAGGGGTTTCTATCTCTAATTTACAAAAAAATGCATTTGGTTTGTGGTGGCCCAGTGAATGTGGATTTCAGGCTCCATATCTTTGTGTTAAAAATGTCTTTATTTCATCACCATTTATTCTCTAGTTTTCATATGAAAGTGACTTCTCTCCCACAGTGCACCCTTTCTTCACTTGGTTGGTGATTTTTATTTGTGATCTTATGTTAAGCTGACTTTCCTGTGGGAATTTTCTGTTTGCTGAGATGATATCATAGTGATATTTCATTTGTTTTTACTTAACTGACAAAGGAATTCTGTAGTCCTTGCATGATCCCCAAATTGTATGATCAATTTGTACATTACATTGATGGCTTAGTATTCTTTTGGCTTTATACTTATGCGTGATGATGGCTTGCATTTTGATTTGTTTATGGAGTCTTTTCTAGCATACCCAGAATTTATTTTGAGCCAGAGTTCCTTGTTGCTTCCCTACATAGGGATTTTTAAAGTTATATTCAAGTATGTTTCAAAGTCATTAACAGCATCAATTCCAGGCTTTCTGATTTGTATATGGATCTTAGTTTTTTACTCACTAATACCTGTCATGCAGATATTTTGGAACCACACCCATTATTTAATAAGACTTGTGTCTTATATGATACCCAGGTTCTGACAGCATTAACTCATGATCTTATCACTCAAACCTTGAATATTTTAAGCTTGTTCCTGTACCTGGAATTATTTTTACACCAACCTTAGCTATACATTAAAAAATTTGTATATTGCATATTATTTGGCATTTCTATGTGTTTTTCACAAAAGAGTCTCATTCTCCCATGATATAAGAACATACAAACAACATTTTAATGTCTAAACAATATTTTGCCTTACTTGACCACAGAGCCTGTTATACTTTTTTATTAAACTAATACTGTTTTTGATTATTATTAGAAGTCACTTTTTTCATAGTATTTGTAGAAACTATACTGTTAAGAATGTTATAGATTACTTAAACATTTAAGAGGATCTGGAAGCCTATTCTTAAATACCTTTGTAACTATAGTGATTTTAAACTCAACTTAAATACTTATAATTTTATATTCCTAGATCATCTTGTCTTTTAATGGAAAAGAGGCAGATAATTTGCAAAGTAGTAAGGCAAGTTATTGTTTTAAAATATGTCCAAAGCCCAATTTGAATGTTATTGTGTAAGTGGGTTTTACATTTTCTGGGCACCATTATTAAGTTATAAATTTTTTCTAATTTGTGGATGAAATACATTTGTTTCTTCTAAATTATATTTTTTTATTCAAAGCCCTCAATCAAATCATATTTTATATTAATCTTTCTATGCACTTCCTTTAAAGTACCCCTTACTAAGAATATAGCAGATACTGTGCTGATGCAGAGATGTACTACATGGCTTGCACATTTAAAGAACATAAGCTTCCCCTCTATCAGTAACATCAATTCCCATAAGAATTTGCTTACCCTTTTCCACAATCAATCCTTTCTTCAGAAATTCCATACCCAACTTTCACTTCTTTCCCTGACTCACCTTTTCCCACTCAGTGATACCACCAACCTGTTTCCCTCTCTGAAATTGTTTCCTGCTTTGATTTTCCCCAATCAGTGTCTTAAAAAATTATCCCATAATATCCTATGTATGTCTTTATGTCTCAGTGATAACATTTTTAAATGTGTGTTTTTGTAGCTTATACCCCTGAAGGCAGAGCTCAGTATGTACCTTTGGTCCTTGTCACATACTACATTACATTAGGATTCAAGAAACAGTAGGACACATGGATAAATAATTCACCTCATAGGGTGCAATCACAAGATAAATAACTTACTAGGATTGTACCAGGAAAGCTCGGATTCTGAACTGAGGTGGTTTACCTGCCGGTTAAAAGCAACAGTTCTGCAGCTGGAAGACTTACTTTTGGTAGGATACACCCATTTGATCAGATAAAAACTCAGGGCACTCAAAACCCAGAGGGATGGGATGAGGAGGGAGGCGGGAGGGGTTTTGGGATGGGGGGATGCATGTACACCCGTGGCTGATTCATGTCAATGTATGGCAAAAACCACCACAATATTGTAAAGTAATTAGTTTTCAATTAAAAATTAAAAAAACACTGATTTTCTAATTAGTCTGTTATTATAACATGCATCCTGTGAGGTTTTAAAGGTTTCTGATTATCTTGAAGAGGTGTATCATATCATGTCCAGTGTTTTGTTTTCAGATGTGCTATTCTCTTTATTCCTGGTGCATGATTTGAGTAATTTTTAGTTGAGAAATTAGAAATTGTTTTGGTTTCCTCTGTCTTTTCATAAATTTTTTATATTGAAAAAGTGCTTTTAAAAGGGCCTGTGTTATATCTATCTTTAAATAACAGCTGTGTTAAATCCTTTCCCCTCCTAACCTCTACCCCTTATTATAATAGGAAACATGTGGGTTCTTGAAAGGAACTGAAAAGCAAGGGCTTTTAAACAGAATAATGCAAGTCATTTAAATTAGTCATGGTTACAATTATTCTCCATAACTTTCAAGTCAAAGAAAATCTCCTTGGTGTGCCAAATGTAAGAACAATGAAATTCAAATTTATTAGAAACTTAGTTGAAGATTTTGACTTTACACTTGAGTAAAAGGAGAATAGATGGAGAGGATCTTTTTTGGTTGTTAAATTACATTCTGATGTAGAAGACATTGTATTAATTACTGTTCAGATTTCATAGACATGAGTATCATTTTCTGTCTTTAATTTTCTCACTGTAAAGCTATTTTAAACACATGAACTTGGAAAATGGGAAAAAAGGAAGAAAAATTACCTATAATCACTTTACATAATATAATTGCTATTAATGATTTAGCATATTTATGTGGTCTTTTTGTTCAATGAAAATGTGGTGATTTGGATTTTTTGGCTCTTAGTTGTAATCATTCCTCTATCAATATTTGAATTTTATTTCATAAAATATCTTAGAGTATAAAATGTCTTGTATATTGTAAAGATCATTTTTGTCACCATATGTTTTAATAGCCCATACAATAGTTACTGATTTCCCATACCTAGTGCAGAATTTAGTGTCCTCGGAGAGGTCACTGTTTATTCTTTCTCATCCTTGTACTGCAGGGCTGGTTCTGGGAAGATACCAAAGTTTTACACCTGTTGGATTCCCCCTGCTTCCCACTGCTGATTCTAAGTCAGAATCTCTCCTATCCTCATATAAAAACTCACCATTCGAAGCTGAAACTCTGATCTCTGCCATCATATCCTTCACTGTCACTGTGACTCATCTATCTCCTTGATCCCTGCCCACATTTCCTGTGGATATTGGCTATGTTTCCCACTTTCCTGAGTTAGTTGTGATCACGTGCAATTTCATGTTCATGGTATCAGTTCCCTGAGCACTACTTAAAGATTCTTTGACCTCAACCTCTACCTCTGCCTTTTTCTACCCTCATGGCAATACCTAAGTCGTGTCTAGGAATTTGAGCTCTGAAATCTAAAAATCCCTAAATCCATCTCGTATCACAGTCTCCAATACTTCTTTGGAAAGTGTTTCTTCTTCTACTTCATTGATGACTCCATTCTCCTGACCACTGTATTCATTCTTAATGATCTGGCTCCAACCCTTCCTCTTTAGTTATCAAGCATAGAGCCGCTGCAAGTTCTATCTTTTCTCTTACTCTAAGTTTTACTGTCATCTCTTACACCCTGGGATTCTTCCTTTATACCTGATCGACAAAACCTCAGCCCAGATTTCATCCAAACATTAACCTTCTCTGTGTCAGCAATTAGGTGGTATACCATTCAACTGGGCATGTTAGTACCACCCCAGGCTCTTGTTCTCCATCCACAGCAGAACTATATACTTTCTGATCCATTTACATTAAGTATTTCCTGACTTCTTCATCGGCTGTCTTTCCTGTTTGTCTCAGTTGCTATTCCAAGCTCCTGTTTCTTTTCCAAAAAGTACTTCCAACTCCCATTCACCTTTGACCCATGCCTCAGATAACATTGCCTCTCGTTTTCACTTAGACATACAAAAATGTTAGAAATTAAGCTCCTTTACTTAATAAGCTATATCTATCAAAATTCTGTAGCAATCATCTTCCATTGTGAAACTGGAAACATTCCTCCTAAAGTCAGCAGAGAAAATGAAGAGCTCAATACCACAGATATTTCAACAGTACATTGAAAATCCTGGCCAATGTAGTAATATTACAGAAAAATATGGGAAAGTATATAAGAAAAAGAATAATGGAGAAAATACAGGAATTTAAAAACAAGTGACAATACCATTTTCATTTGGGAACAATATATTTGAATGGGTATGGGTAAAGAAATATAAAACTTATTAAGATGATTAAATTTGATATGTACTGGTCCATATAGCAAAGGAATATATGACATGACAACACACATTGGCTGAATTTTAATCTACATATGGTGATGAAATATGTAGTTGTGAAAAACATGATGAAATATATGGCCATCCTAAAGGAACTTTTGTACCAAACAGTGGTCATCAGCATGCTAATTATAGTTGAGCTTGATTTAGAATTTGTGCAGAACATTTAATCTCAAATTATGTGTTTTTAAAAGTCTTAAAATGCTCAAGAGAATTTTGATATCCTTTTAAGAGGGAATGCTTTACTTTCCTCTCGCACCTCTCCCTCCCTTCTTTACACCCCTCTTCTTCCCTTCAGGTAGGACACAAGTTCAGTTACTCCTAAATCTTGATTTTCCATCTTTTGTTGTTTTAATAAGACCATGCCTTATCACTCTCAGGGCTTCCCTGGTGGCGCAGACAGTAGAGAATCTGCCTGCAATGCAGGAGACCCAGGTTCGATCTCTGGGTTGGGAAGATCTATTGGAGAAGGCAATGGCCACCCACCTTAGTATTCTTGCCTAGAGAATCCCATGGACAGAGGAGCCTGGCAGGCTACAGTCCATGGGCTTGCAAAGAGTTGGACACGACTCAGTGACTAACTTTCACTTTAGCATTAATATTCACACTATGTTTAAGAATTTTTAAAAGTTTTTATTTCACTTATTGTTGAGTGGAACTAGTTAAAAGAATGTTTCTCACCTCTTCCTTCTCTTCTTCCTTCTGCTCATTATTGCCTTCATCTTTCCTTCTGCTTTATCTTGATTTAATCATAGAGTAATTTCAATTGCCTTAATAAGCCAAATTAAGTAGGACTTATCATCTACCGATCCATTCATATGTCCATCCACCTGTCTATTGGTAGAGAAGCTATTCTTCTCTTTGTGGATTTGGAATGTCTGTAAGATCTATTTTAATTTCTAAATACAGTGAGAAAATAACATCTTTATACTTAATCTCTTGACCATTTCTTTCTCTAGTTCTGTTTTTTAAATAACATGTATATACTGCATTTTGCCTAACAAATATATCTTCATTTTTCTGAAAACCAGTGGATACCAAGCGTTGACATTAGCTTGAAGGTCTGAAAGAGTAGTTAAGGATATACTTTGAACTAATCTCCAGTTTCAACCCTCCAGCAATGCCTCTCCTCAAACCTTGTGTGTTTCAGTCTTGAGCCTCTCTAGGGTTCTACTGTGCTCATAAACTCCTCCTTTCCTATCATTTGGGCTTTGGCTCCACTAAATCAGTCCATCTTTCTTCTTGAATCTTCTCTCCCCAAAACATGGTCAAGATGATTTGTCGTTTTATTTAAATTTAATTATTCCTTTAATTATTCTTCAGGTTTCTGAAGAGAGAGAAAAGTCACCGCATTCAGCTAAACATCTTTCACTAGTGTGCTCTCAATTGTAATCAAAAGCAAAATAAAATTAGCTGGTGGATGGATTCATCCTTGACAGTCATGTGATCTTTGACAAATCATTTTACCTGTCCATTAATTTTTTTCACAAAATGAGGTTACATGTATTTTAAAAGGAGATGAAAATTAGAGAACATGCAAACAATTCAAAAAATATATTTTTTATAACAGATATCTTACTTGAGAAAACATGAAATATACTCTTGGATGATTATAGTTCCTTGTATTAAATAATATTTATTGAAGTATATGTCTTAATTAGTAAAATAGTATATAAATCTTTGATAAATCAGTGTAAGTGATTTCATATACTGTCATCTTTACTAATAATTTAAACCAAAAGGTCAAATGTTTTGCTGAAATTTTTGTCTTAAATAATATTTCAGTATCATGTACTCTGGGTCAGATCATCTTTATTAGCTAAGGAATTATCAAAGGAAAGACTTTCAGTTTTCCAAGTACCGTGGATGCTTTTTAAGTTACATTAGTTAAAATGATATTTCACAAAATAAAATTTCAAAATTTTACTAACTCAGAATATAAATGTGAGTTCAAGAATCTTCTAAATGTAATTTATTTTAGGGTATTTCTTTGAAATGAGATTTCAAGATTTGAGAAATGCTTAAATAATCATTGCTTTTTATTTACATTTTCGAAGTTGTGACTATGTTACATGATGATGAAAAGTGATATTTGTAAAATGTATTTTTATGGTATTCCTTGGAGAATTATATAATTAATTGATAAAATGATTCAATCTAAAATATGAGGTTTAAAAGACTATTAACGGTTTATTGAGTGACATATATGTATATGACATATATATATTTCTCCTGAAATTATTTATAGGAGCTGGATATCACAGTTTAATAGATATATTTGAGGGTGAAAACTGTCATTTTTATTTTCTTCTATTAATACCAAACATAAATATTTGCACTTTAATTCTGACATTTGATGATTAATGTTTGTGTCTTCTAGGTATAGCTTACTTGAGTGGAATGTGTAGTGAAAAGAGAAAATGTATTATTGCTGAAGACAATGGCTTAAACCTTGCATTTACAATTGCTCATGAAATGGGCCACAAGTAAGTAAAAATCCTGGCTATGCTAATATATTAACATATAACCTTGTAATTTGAGTTATCGAATTGCCTGCATATCTTTCCATTTTTTTTTGTTTTGAGCCTAAGATTTTTAAAATTAGGGAAATGAAGGAGAGAAGATCATTTACATTTGAAGAGTATTTTCTGATTATTTTAACCATTCCTGATATTTTGAATAAAATCTTATTACATTATTAAAATCCTCATCAGAACAGTCATTACATGGCATATGATTCATTTCAATACACATTTTCAAATGATATAAACCTTGCAGTAATCATGACACTAAAAAAGTATGCATTATTCAAGCATCCAAGGAAAACACTACATACAAATAAAAATGCTTTCAACTTCTGATAGTTCCTGTTTGTTATTACCCAGCAGAGAGCTTTTAGGAGTAATGCATTTGAAAGAGAATTAAACTGGACACACAATTCATGTGTAATGAACATTAAGTACATCTCAGACATAATTCTAAGCATTGTACATAGATTAGCTCACTTAAAACTCATACAAAGCAAGGGTTTCATTTTACAGATAATAAAAATAGCAATAATAAGTGTGATAGCAACACTTACATAGTCTTGCTATGTGCCAGACACATTTGTACATGCTTTATATATCCCCACAACTTCCCTGTGAAATAGACTGTTAGAGTACCCATCTTATAGAGAAGAAACCTGAAGTATAGAGGGGTTATTTACCCTCCCAGAATTATGAAAATACTATCTTGGAGGAAAGATTTGAACTCATATCATCTAACTCGGGTCATACTATTCTGAATTTGTTCATTAAGTTGTCTACTGTCTTTAGATCTTGAATTCCTTATCAATAAAATGGGGATAATACCTGTATTATGAAGTCTGAGATTCAAATGACGTAAGAAATAGACCATATTTATGGAAATCGGGCTTCCCTGCTGGCTCAGATGGTAAAGAATCTGGGTTGGGAAGATCCCCTGGAGAAGTGAATGGTAATCCACTCCAGTATTCTTGCCTAGAGAATTCCATGGACAGAAGAGCCTGGCAGGCCACAATCTATGGGGTCGCAAAGAGTCAGACACAACTGAACAACTAACACTTTCAGACTTTCACTACTTTACAGTAAATACACTATAGTAGAATGGTGTAGGTTAGGGAATCAGACCTGATTTTGACTGTAGGCTTCTCTACGTGCTAGCAGTATCGGCAGCACAAATGAAAAGTATTTTAATTGAACTCAGATTTACCAAAGCCCTATTCAGGGAGGTGATCTTTATGGAGGCCTCTTTGGTCAAAGACATATTTGGTTTGGCTGCAGTGTTTCGAAAATTGAATCAGTTGCCAACATTAAAAAGTATAAATTTGACATAAAAATTCAAATTTCCAGACCTGGCAGCATTAGACGCACAGTCCCATATGGCAGCCATTCCTTGGAGCTGAGTAGCGTCTGTACCCTTTAGGCTGGGCCCATCCTCCCCAGCTCATCACAGGCGGCAGCACTTTGCTACCATTCATCCAGCTGACTTTGTTTTCATCATAGAGCTGGACTCTGTAGACAGTTGAGTAAACTTGAGTTGGCAGTGGAATTTGATTGGTAAAGGAAAACTTTGATGAAAACTTACAGAAGACTTAATGGTTTTTATTTTAAAAAGACCCTTTTTTAGTCAAGTAAACTGGAATATGTAAAAATGATCAGGTCATAATTATATAGTCCTATAAATGATCAAATATTGCATGTACCCATAACCTAGTGCAAGAAATAGGTCATTATCAGCAGTGGTTGGTTTTTTGATGTCATTGTTTTTAAATGTGTAGAAACACTTTCATTTTCTCTTATGCAGTCTTTCAGTTGTCATTTGAGTGCTCTCGGATATATGAGGGGTTTGTTACTTGAAAAAGAAGAAAAGATAAATATACTTGGAAATCATCATCCTTTAGGGAAAGTGTACAATACAGTGACTTCATTCAGTATTTGATACCAGGAATTATAGAATTTAGATTCTTAATTCCAGTACTGATTTTATAATTTAAAGATGTTTCAGTTTAATCATAATAGGAAAAAAACCACACGTATCATTTGAATGAAAAATGCTGGGAAATAGTGTTTAGAGGCAAGAAAAAGTTATTAAAAAATTTTTAAGTTAGGGAAAATTAATTATAAATATAATTCCTATAAACTAAATGCAAATTTCTGAATACTTAAAATTTTCACTTCAGCAATGCATTAACAATTTGGTAGCTGATTACCTTTTAATGAAACAGACATTAATGATTTTGTCAAGTACCATGAATACTAGAGGGTTCACTTTAAAAAGAAATTTTACATTATAAAAGTGTACATATAAAATTAATCTCTTTTGATGTGTGCTATATTCTAAAATGTAGGAGAAACAGTAATTAAATGAACAAACCACAGTGCAAGTTGCTTTATTAACATGCAAAAGGTTGGTCAAGAACATATAACTACTTAAAAAACTATATGATATGATTTAAGGAAATGCCACTTCAGCTTTATGTAGTAGAAACATTGGTTTATGAGCAGAAACTGAGGTTGGAATGGCTAAAATGGTAGTAAAATATTATTTTATTTGACTTTTATAGAGCTGCACCCAAAATCAATAGAGATGTGCCAAAGGTATGTGTAATACTTGATGGATTAATACCAGGACATGTGATATATGTTGAACTACTTAGTTACTAAAAATTCTCCTTACCAGTAAGCAGTGTTTGTCTCAAAAGTATAGGCTAAAAATTTTCCTGATGCTTGAGAGTGGGAGACAATAGCAGTGAGAATAATGATGTCTTTATAAAGAACAAAAGAACAAACAGCAGAAAGTTCATCTGTATAAATTACATCATCATCCACTGTAAAATAGAAAACACAATGAAACAAACATGTAGGAAGAAGAAATAAAAAACAATGTTCATGTACATATAGCCTCTTAGATAGGGGAAGTTTTCATAGATGTTCCATAATTATATGGATCTTACATGTGCACGTGTACACACACACAAATACACACACAAACACACCAACAGAACTCTCTTACTTAGAGGCATAATTAAGATTAAGCTGCTTAAGTGAAGCTGTTAGTTCTTATTTACTTATTTTTTTTAGTTATAACTTCTTCTAATATACTTCCTATAGGCAGAAATGGATCATTTAATTTTTCAACCCATAATTTAAGAATGGCAGAATGATTCCATTTTAACTTTTTAATTCAAAAATACATTCACATATGAAATGTCTCTAAATTGATTTAAAATGGATGTATTTATGTTTGTTGCCTTGAATTTGAGTTCTAGAAATTCCCAGAGCAATTCCACATATAGCTGGAAAAGTCAATATGGGCCACCAAGTAATAAAACTGACTCTTGCTGGTAGGGTGAGAATTTTAGTAATTGAAGTGAACAAAAAAAAAAAAAAGGAAAGAAAATCCTTTTACGATTGCCAAAGAATCTTAATGTCTGCAAAAATCTATTAAATTTTTCCTTTGGGAAGTTACCAATTATAATTTTATGTGTAATGTAAGTAATACTTGTCATAATTATAGGTAATGATATAAAAAGTGTAAGTTCAAAGAAAGAGGAAATAACTGATTTATACCAATATTTTATGATTACTTTTCCAAAATTATTTTCCTTTCTAAATGATAGATCAAGGGAGTGTTTATTTTTCTTATAACCAAAAATTTCAACATTAGAATGTTTGATTATTATTTAATGTTTTTATAATTATGAGATATGGATAAGACTTTCATTAATTTACTCTGATGAAGGCTTACATTTTATTTTTATAAATAAAAATACCTTAGGAAATTATTCATAATTTTGACAGGGTTTGTTGAATATATGCCTATACACATGTTCACTATATTTTGTCTTAAATCATCTCTATGAACAAAACTTCTTAAAGCAATAGATTATACTTTGATTTCAAGCTGTAAATTATTATGCATATGTTAACTGGTTATATTTCTGTGTGAGGCGAAAGTCCCTGAGACTCTCTGGTTCAGTGATTTGCTAAGAGGACTCATAAAATCCAGCCCAGCTGCTTTACTTATAGTGATAGTTTATTACAGTGAAAGGATGTAGATTAAAATCAGCCATGGAAAAAGGCACATAGGGCAGGGCCCAGGAGATACCTGGCATGGCACATGCTTCTTGTCCTTTTCCAGTGGAGTTGTGTAGAAAATGCTAATTCTCTCACGAATAATGTCTGAGAACACATACATTGTACTGCCAACTGGAGAAGCTAACCTGAGCTTTGGTATCCAGGGTTTTTGGTGGAATTTAGTCATGTAGGCAAGGCTGATTACCCATTCCCTACAGAGGTCAAGCTGTTCTAAGTCCCCCACCACAAATCATGCTGTTAGTATTAACTACTGAGCATATCTCAGGGCCCCTGTAAATGAAGATACTTTTTTATTAGGCAGGATATTTCAAGGGCTTAGAGTTTCCTCCAAAGAGTAAGACAAGTCCTAGACCTTTTTAGAATGTGCATGTTGCAACCCAGACTTGTGGTGTTAACTCTAAACTGCACAATTACACAATATTTTTAAGTTTTAAAATATCATATTTACATTAGATTGACAAAGGCTATCTAATAAAAATTAAAAAGTCTTTTATTATCAGATGTTGTATCAGTTTATCCATATCTAATACAATCTCACAGAAGTCTGGAACTAACTATTGTTGTTATCATCTTTTTATAGATGAGGAAACAAGCTAATAGACAATAATTTTTCAGAGTTTTTTTGATGTTAAGAGCATTCTTTTTTGATCAGTTATATTGTTAAGAGCTTCCTAGTTCTCTTAGTTTTATCATGTCTTTTACAGTTTTTGACCTGCAGACTCTTTTTTAATAGTCAAATCTCATATTTTTTTCCTATAGTTTTTTTTTGCAATTGGAAGTGCTTCCTCATGCTGCAATTAGGAAAACATTTTTGTCTAGTTCTTTTCTATTTTCTTCCCTTCACCCTTGATCTCACTCTTCTTTATTGCCATATAATTTAGAAAGTCATCTAGAATCTACATTAGTGTATGTAATACAATTTTCTACATTAAAGTTTATTTTCTCATTAACTGCTCAGCGTGCTGTGCTGTGTTTAGTCACTTGGTCATGTCTGACTCTTTGCGACCCCACGGACTGCAGCCCACCAGGCTCCTCTGTCCATGAGGATTCTCCAGGCAGGAATACTGGAGTGGATTGCCATGCCCTCCTCCAGGGGATCTCCCCAACCCAGGGATTGAAACCAGGTCTCCCGTGTTGCGGGCAGATACTTTACCGTCTGAGCCACCAGGGAAGCCCAAGAAAACTGGAGCGGATAGTCTATTCCTTTTCCAGAGGATCTTCCCAAACTGCTCAGTAACTGAGCTTATATTGAAAATGTGGCCTCTGATGAGCTGTGCCAGAATATAGCACATTTCTGGCTTTGTTGAAAAAGCCTTGAATTTTTTTTTAAAAAGTTGATTGAACTAAATTGTATGCTACAGTGATGTAGCTGATTTACATTGTAGTACACCTTCTGGCAGCCAGTGCCCAGACCACACTTTGAGAAGCCTAGTAACCTAACAGCTACATACTCTGTCCTTCTTGCATTGGAGTCATATATGGTTGCCAGAGAGAGGGATATTTTTATTTTTAGCCTGAAAGGTGGTTTTTATTTGAATTATCTCTCTCCTCATGTATTTTGGCTTCACTTGTGGCTAGTTGGTAAAGAATCCGCTTGCAATGCAGGAGACCTGGGCTCGATCCCTGGGTTGGGAAGATCCCCTGGAGAAGGGAACAGCTACCCACTCCAGTACTCTTGCCTGGAAAATCCCAAGGACAGAGGAGCATGGTAGGCTATAGTCCATGGGGTTGCAAAGAGTCAGACATGACTGAGCAACTTCACTTTCACTTTACATAATATGATTGTATATAAATTATATAATTTTCATAATTTAGTGGTGTTTTAAATTTGTTATGTAAATGATATCTCAAAAATATGAATATATACCATATATGTACCATGTATGCATATCACGTACTTTTTTCTTTAGGGCCACAAATAATTTAGCCCTCTCTGTGAATTCCAACTAAAAGTAAAATAACCCCTTTTATATCAGGTAAGCTTTTACTGAAACTTAGCCCCAGGTCTTATATTTTATTATAAAATATATAAACTATCAGGGAAATAATAATATGAACTATAATTAATAGTAACATAACCCTGTGGGTATTTTTCTGACCTTGCTGTATCTGGAGATTTACTGAACAGGAAAACTTTACACTGACTTAGCACATTGAGACCAAAGACTTCTGCCCTCCTCTCCAAAAGAAGGAAGGCAGTAATATTATCCTTATTTTAGGAATGATGACTGCCAAAACTCATACAGCTCATAAGTGCCTGAGTAGATGTCCAAATCCAGAGCCTGTGTTGTTAACTACTATGCTATGCCAGAGATGCTGAAGGGCGCTTCTAACTTACTCAGCTCATTTCTGGACGGCCTCTTTATTATCGATCCCCAACCTTGTGTCTTCAGCCATACCTCACACTATGCTCCCTCTCATTCTCAGCACTGCAGCCACAATAGAGTTTCTCCAGTGTTTCTAATGGACCATGGTTCTTTTCACAGCATGACATTGGTACATGTCACACCCTCTGCCTTACAAGGATAGGAACAGCTTTGATAATTATCTCCTACTGATCATAATTCACACATCTTATCAGTAAGCCATTTTCCTTTAGGATATGTTCTGTAAGTCATCTCTTTAAAAATGTACATTCACTCATCTTTTTATCGGTTTTAAGCTCCAGGAGGTAATGAACCATGCCTATTTTTTATTATCATGAGATTCCTAATCCATTTGATAGTTCTCAATATATATTAGGCAATCAGTAAATATATGTTAAATAAGTGAGTAGTATAGTAATTATAACAAGTAATAATTGTATTTGTCTTAGTAAAATTTTTGCATAGAATGTTAATAAAAAATTATTATAGAAAAGGTGTATGCACACTCATTCTTTAGAGCATTTTCAGCTATTGTATGAAACTTTTAATAAGTTCTTAGTTAAAGTTTTATTAAAATAATATCATGTAGTTTCAAATATACCCAAGGTTACATGGAGCGGGACTTTATTCCAGCATGTACATGCAGAAATGATTCCCCACACACTAGAAGTGCTCCCTCCTGAAGTCTTCCTATCACAATGAGCAGAAGCTCCATCCTTCTAGACACTCAGCCAGACACCATGAAAGTCCTTGAGCCCTCTGTTTCTCTCCCTTCACATTCTCTTCATCAGCTGTTGACTCTACCTTTATAACATATCCAGAATCTGATTGCTTCTCACTAATCTCCTACTACCACTCTGGGCCAAGTCATCATCTATTTTCTGGGTTATTACAGTGGCTTCCTAAATGATCTTTATTTTTCAGCCCTTGCCTCCCATGGCCTGTTTTCAATTCAGAGCCAGGGAGATTCTTTTGAAACAAAACAAATTACCTGCCCTCATTGCTCAAAATCTTCCATAACTTCCTATCTCACTGGTAAAATCCCCAGTCCTTAAAATAGCCCACAAGGCTCAAGGAGAATAGCCTCCTCCCCTTCAAGCCTTCCATTGCCGTCCTTACTAACAGGGTTTGAGATGCATCAGCCTCTTATCTGTAACTCAAACACATGAAGCACAGATCCTCTGCCCTTGGCTTTTCTTTCTGCCTGCAATATCCTTCTTCAGAACAGTCACATGACTGTCTCCATTATTTTTTTTTAGTTCTCTGCTCAAGTGTCGTAAGGCGAGACCTTTCTGAATACATTTCTTAAAAGCATAATAACCACACCCCCCACTTATCTTCCTCTACCTACTTTAATTTGCTTCATAAAATGTTTCCAGTTCTAGACATGCATCTATTTATCTGTATGTATATGTTGAATTCTTGACTCCTTAGTTCAGTATTATATTTCCAACCTCTAGAACAGTAGTACTTGCTTACTTGGCACATAGTATGTACTTAAAAATGTACTTACTCAATAAAGATACATTTATGAAACTTAATAAATTTATTAAATGTATAGAATACGTAACCTCCTAAATTGTATAGAACAGCTGACTATATAAATGTACTGATTGTTAGAAATGAATTAAATAATCCACCTGAGGAAATGAATTGTTATATCTAAGTGGTAAGTTGGCATTGATTTTCACATTAAAAATTTACATTGGGATTAAGATTATGATTTGGATTAATGGATGTTTTAAGGACATTGAAATCTCTCTTCCCATTTTAAATACCTGAAAATTCCAAAAAGAAATGTTTTAAATAAATAGTTAAGCTAAAGGGCCAGAAAGAAAAATTTTTACATACTAGAGATAGAAGTAATCTATTGTTATAAAAGAGATGGAATTTCTCACTCACAGGAGGCTAAGTCTTAATGCTAGATGGAGGATCTGAGGGTTTTAATGTACCCTGGGAAGTGGAAGCCAGAGCTTCACAGCCCCTTACATGGCAATGTGTATCTCCTGAGGCGGCAGTAGATGGTTTGCTTCAGGATATGGCATGAAAAAGAATCCATCAGGGAGTCTGGGATGAGCCAGATTCTAATGACATAGTTTCAAAGTATAAAGGCAAACATTAACAAAACAGATGTAATTACAATCATAGTGGGAGTTTTTAACATAGCTCTATGTGACTGATAGATCAAGTGAGCAGAAAGATCTTTATAGAAAAAATTTGAACAACGAAAAATTTTGGGCAAATAGAAAACCTACAGTGAATTATTAAAGAATACCTAATCTTTTAAAGCCTATTGGATAGTTACAAAGAATAACCATATATTGTTTTATTCTGTAAGTCTAAACAAATTTCTAAAGATGAATATACAAATGAATTTATTTTTTATCATAGTACAATTAAGCATCCAGTAACAAAAAGAAAACTAAGACTTTTACAAGCATACTTTTGAAAAACGCATGTATCCCAGAAGAAATCATCAAGGAAACCAGAAAATTTTCAGGTTTAAACAACAGTAAATATACTATTTAGAAAATACAGCTTACATAGAGGAAAATGAATAGGAAAACGAATAACTTTAAATATACATAAAAACCTTATGGTGAAATTAATGCCCTAAGTTTTCAAATTAAGTTGTTAGAAAAATAACAAAGTAAAACAATAGAAAAAAGAAATCAGGAAGAGTAGGAACTAATAAAAAAGAAAAATGCAATAAATGTGAACAAAGCCAAGATTAGATCTATGAAAATGCAAGTAAAAGTGACAAAAATAGAATTAATAAAAAAATAAGCATAATTCAACAGTACTAGGAATGAGAAAAGGAGGTGTAACACAGATAACAAAGACATTAAAAAGATACTAAGAAAATACACTGAATACTTTCATGGCAAGAAGTTACAAACCTATGAAGTGGGAAAATTCTAAGAAAATGTAATGGAAGGACGTAAAGCTGTATAACCATTTTAAAAAACTGAATCAGCAGTTTAGAATCTTTTTAAAGAAAACACGAGTTCAGGCATAGTATAGGTTCAAGGAAATTTAAAAAATCTGAGTTTTCTAGAATGAAAGAACATCCCCAGAGTCATCATTTGAGTCTAGTACTAATATAATCAATAAAGGACATAAACTAAGTGAAAGACATTTATGAAGAGGGAAGTTATGATCATTTCTTATCTGAGAATGATGCCCAATGGCTAAGAAACTTTTTCAAAATAAAGTAGCACTGTATAAATAAATGAAGTTAATACGAGAGAATAAAGTTGACTTTATATCTGTATAGCAGAGGTCATTTATCATTTAAAACTCTTAACCCCCTCATTAACAGATTAACAGATTCTGTTAATTAGATAAACCACACTATCTTAGTAGAGACAGAAAAAAAATCTAATATAATTTACTCATGTAAATTTACCAAAATCAATGGGAAACATCATTCTTAATGGTCAAATATTAGAAAAATTCTCTATAAACTTAATAAAATCACAAATATATCTCTATATCTACTTCTATACATTACTGGAGGTACAAGTTCAGTTCAGTCGCTCAGTCATGTTCAACCTCATGAGTCTTTGCGACCTCATGAATCGCAGCGCGCCAGGCCTCCCTGTCCATCACCAACTCCCGGAGTCTACTCAGACCCATGTCCATTGAGTCAGTGATGCCATCCAGCCATCTCATCCTCTGTTGTCCCCTTCTCCTACTGCCCCCAATCCCTCCCAGCATCAGAGCCTTTTCCAATGAGTCGACTCTTCGCATGAGGTGGCCAAAGTACTGGAGTTTCAGTTTCAGCATCAGTCCTTCCAGTGAACACCCAGGACTGATCTCCTTCAGAATGGACTGGTTGGATCTCCTTGCAGTCCAAGGGAATCTCAAGAGTCTTTTCCAACACCACAGTTCAAAAGCATCAATTTTTCGGCACTCAGCTTTCTTCACCGTCCAATTCTCACATCCATACATGACCACTGGAAAAATCATAGCCTTGACGAGACAGACCTTTGTTGGCAAAGTAATGTCTATGCTTTTTAATATGCTGTCTAGGTTGATCATAACTTTCCTTCTAAGGAGAAAGTGTCCTTTAATTTCATGGCTGCAGTCACCATCTGCAGTGTACAAACCAGTATATTATTGGGGTTGTTGGTTAGTCGCTAAGTTGTGTCTGACTCTTGCGACCCAGGGGACTGCAGCCCACCAACTCCACTGTCCGTGGGATTTCCTAGGCAAGAGCAATGGAATGGGTTGCCATTCCTTCTCAGGGGTCTCCCTGTCGCAGGGATTGAAGCCACATATCTAGCATTGCTGAAAGATTCTTTACCGCTGAGCCATCAGGGAAGCCCCTACAAACCAGTACAGAATGGGAGAAAAATAAAAGATGTAGTGTTGAGAATGAAGAAACAAAGCTATTTTACTTTGCAGATTACATGATTGCCTGTATAAAAACATAATGCACAGAAAATATAGAATTAGTTGATGAGTATAGCAATTTTATTGGATATAAGATATAAAGAAATTAGCGTCAACACAAAAATACAAAATATCAAAAAAAGAGGTTACTGTTTACCTACTGTAGCAACAAAAACCACAAAATACTTAAGCATAATCTAAAAAAAGAAATGCTAATACTTCTATTAAAATTCATTAAATTAAACCTGTATCAGTGGACATATAACAATTGTTTGTGGATAAATGAAATATCTTACAGATGTCAGTTCTGCTATAAATACTTTAGAGGTTCATGGAAATTCCAGTGAATATACTTATTTCTAACATTTATATATAAGTGCAAATAGCCAAAAATAGCCAAAACATTTTTGGAAAAGCCATGAAGCTGGAGGAGGAGTAGAATAATATGGAAATCTTTCTCTAACAGAAATGAAGTCCTATTATAAAGACTAAAGTAGCCGAGACCTTGACATTTACACACATAGACAGTCCAGTGAAATGCAGAATCATAAAGAGGCCCATATTTTCTTGAAAACCTGACGTCTGACCGTGTGTCATTGCAGATCAATAGAGAAATTGACTAGTAATAAGAATAAGATAGTATGATTGGTTTGCTACATGTGTAAAAATAAAATTGAACACTTTCTTAAGATAATTTCTCGAAACCAATTGTGGGTAAAATAAAGACTGCTACAGTACAGATGAGACTTCTAACAAAAAATATATGAGACTTATCTGTAGGCCTTCAAGATTGAAATGATTTCCACAACAGAACATATTTTATGTGCCTTCTTCTTGAAGGCAGAAGCATGAGACCTGATAAAGAATTTGGTCATGAATGTTAGAATTTGTCTTGTTCAAATTTCCTATTTGTGTGAATGTTTCCCTTAATGCTTGTTGTTGTTGTTGAAAGTATATTTGATTTATAATGTTGTGTTAAGTACAACTGTACAGCGGTCATTTCCTTACACATACATGTACATTCTTTTTTTAAAATATTCTTTCTGTCATGGTTTATCATAGGATATTGAATATAGTTTTCTGTGCTATATATGGTAGGACCTTGCTATTTATCTCCTTAATACTTAAATTACTTAGATTGCATAACAAATTTAGACACACACACAGTATAATGTGTATGCACATATATATTGCATGTATTTGTTTTTGTGAAAATATTTAATAATTTTAAAATAGATATAATGTTAGAAAGGAGGGGCAAAATGACTATCATTTGTGTAAATGGAAAACTTGAGACAATCTACTAAAAAAACCATTAGAGCAATAAGAAAATGTTAGTGGCTTTTTACAAAACTGTAAAAAATTTTTGCTTTCCAAAACATGAGCAAGAGCCTTTTGCAAACTATAATGAAAGAAAAAAAATCCATTTGTAGTGAGTGAGTGAGTGAAGTCGCTCAGTCATGTCCGACTCTTTGCGACCCCATGGGCTGTAGCCTACCAGACCCACCCACCATGGGATTCTTTTGTATTGAAGACAGCAAAAAATAAAATAAAAATTAAGAAGATAAAACACCTAGGAATATATTCACAAAGGGATGTACAATACAAAACTTGTAAAAAGAAGAATTTATAGCCATACAGAGTCATAAAAGTGGTTTAATAAATGGAAATACATTTCTTGGTTTGGGATAGGAACATCAGTATCATAAAATGACTATTATCTGTATATAAACTAATATAATCATCTGCCCAAAATATCAATATTTTTTTTTTATTTTGGTGATGTTGTTCGGTTGCTAAGTCATGTTTGACTTTGCAACCCTATGGACTGCAGCACACTGGGCTTTTAGAGTTCATGTGGAAAACTCAACCTGAGAAATATCTTGTTTAAAAAAAGTAAAAACTGGGAAGGAGGAGGGTGAACTTTTATCAGATATTAATATATTTCAGAATAAATAAAGCTGTTTGTGCTGGTGTTTGAATAAGCAGACAAGTCAGTGGAAGAGAGAGTAAGCAAAAATCCACTTTTAAGTACGAAAAGATGTGGAAATGTAGTGTATAATAAAAGCACCTATAATCAGTAGACGGAAACAAATCATTCAATAACAAAAGTAACAGGGATCTCTATATTAGACAGTACATCGGAATACACCAAAATGATTCTCTTCTTTGTTTTGTTGGCTTTTTAAAAAATCTTTTAATAGAGGATGTCAGTGATTCTTGGTGTGAAATCTAGAAATGTGTAAGGAAAAGTCGCATAAAATTGGGCTTCCCTGGTGGCTCAGACGGTAAAGCATCTGCCTGTAATTCAGGAGACTCAGGTTTCATCCTTGGGTTGGGAAGATCCCTTGGAGAAGGGAATAGCTACCCACTCCAGTATTCTTTCCTGTGCAGTATTCCATGGACAGAGGAGCCTGGCAGGCTACAGTCCATGGGTTCGCAAAGAGTTGGACATGACAGAGTGACTTACACTTGAACACGTGTAAAATTAGTGACTTGCAATTAAATAGCAACACAAGGAAGAAATACAACAGGTAGAAGATAAATCACAATCAGTGCAAGTATTTGAATCATATTCAGCAAAGTAATATTTTCTTTAATATTAAAAAGAGCTCTTAAAAATAAATTTGCAAAATAACTAAAGAGCCATTAGGAAAATGGCAAAGGATATTACCACATAAACCAATGATATGTTTCCATGGCATATATGAAAATATCTTAGTGTCATTCATAGGATGCCAATCAGATCACAAAGCAATTATCCTTTCAACTATCCAATTACATGAATTTACATGGTAAATCCATATTTACTCCCAGTGTAAAGACCATGTACTTCCCTTGGCAAGAAAACTCCCTGCCACGTCCCTCATTTTTCTCTTACTCTTCTTTCAGATCATTTCTTCAGAGAAGTACTTCATGGGTAGGTTAAATGCCTTCATATCTGCTCTTATAAATTCTATGTAGTTTTTGTCCCTAATTTTTTTACAGTCGTAGGCTTACATTATTTGTATGGTTATTTGATGTCTGTATCTCTAATGAGATTGTCCCTCTTGAGGACGTGGGCTGCACCTTGTTTTGTTTTTCTGTTTGTTTATGTCTGTTGTCCTTGCTGTTTAACATTATATCTCTCACATCTTTCAGTTGTGCTCAATAAATAGCTGTTAAATGATGTTTCAATAAGAGTGTAAGTGAATGAAAAGTGTTGGTCTGTGAAGAAACAGATACTCTTATACATTTTCGAGTGTAAAGTGGTGTACTATTTTCGGAGGTCATGTGGCAATGTTTATCCGAATTTAAATAGAGGACTGCTTGTGAATACAGTTTATTTTACCAGCTTTGAGTTTAGCACATGTTAAATTATAATTTAATTTGTATTGGTTTCTTTGCTTACTAGAATTCTTGAGCATCTCATCTTTTTTTCAATTGTTAAATTTACCCATTACTTTAAAAATAAGTAGCCCATAAAAATAATCATAAGGACTTGAAAATGATTACTGTTTTATATTAATAAAATAGTATTTATTTTTGATCACTTAGTATCTGATGCCTCAGTGCTTTGTGTTTCTAATTATAAAGATTGCTCTTTTAAGATATGTTTATATTCTTAAAATAATACAATGGACTTTAGGTTGTGGGTAAAATTGTTTGTTGTGAAACCAGTATATGATATAGTTTTGTAATTTAACTTTAGCACATTTATGTTAGTTTATACTTTGAGTAGATAGTGTTAAAATAAAAAGTTCTAGCAGAGTTCTGTTATTTTTATAAGTTAAAGAAACTACATTAACCATATAAAATTCATTTACTGATTAAGAATCTCATACTGTAATTAGATTGCCTACTTCATAGAGATGAGTGGATAAAATTACATAAATTAGGGGAAATTACTTATAAATTATGTCATTATAAACACACAGAACTTGTTTTTAAGTGACCAGAAATGCCTGTATGATTTTGGATTTTGTTTAGCTTGTTTGAACCAAGTGGAAAAAAACTAATATATGTTATTCAACTTTGTCCTAGAGATGTGACTTTTCCGCTAAGTTGTTAATTCAGGAGATTCTTTTGGAACTGAGACTAATGAGTCAAAAATTATGCAAAGTTAGCTCCGTGAAGGCAATGAATATTTGGGGCACCTGCTAAAGTTTTCAAGTATTGCCAGAGTACCAACAACGCAGATGCCTTGTAACTAGTAAACCGTTGAAATCAATGATATTTGCTTATGTGCTTTGATGTAAAGTGTGCCTGGGTAGAACCAAGGGTATGGCACACTTCTTCAGACCCCTGCATTTCTATTATTGGCATCAGTATTGCTCTCTGTTCTTAAACTGATCTTTAACTCTTTATCATCTTATCTCCTCCCATTATCACTTGTTAAATTCTGTTCATTGTTTATCTGAAATAGTTATCCTATCAGTCCATTCCCTCTTCCCTTATTCTTTCAGCTTAGACTATTGCAATATACACCTTGCCTTAACACCTTATCTTTCTAATCCATCTCATACTTTCACCAGATTCAAGTTACTGAATTGTGGTTCTGATTTTCAGCTCAGAAACCTATATTGGTCCTTACCACCTAATGAAGAAATTCCAATTTAACACTCAGATTCATGACTTTTATAGATTGGTCCCAATCTGTCTAACTTTATAATCCTCTGCTCTATTTCATGAATTTAAACAATCCATAGTTTTCAAGCTTCATGTCTTTGTTAATGCTTTTTTCTTATTCCAACTCCAAACCCTACTGATTTATACCTTTTTCAAATTTTACTTATCCATTAAGTAAAGACAAATGAATCTATTTAATGGTCAAGACAAATGTAATTCCTTTTGTCAAATTATACCTGAAGGTCTATCTGGAAATATACCTCCTTTTTTAAGTCCCTTCCACTGTTCATTGTAAGTATCACTTGTTACTTAATTTCTGATATGCATATGCTACACACGCACACACACACACACACGCACATACTCCTTACTAGACAGGAATTTCTATAAAATAGGGTTACTGTCTAATACACTTTTTCCTCATACACTACCAAGTTGAGTGCATTGTATATTATAGACACTCAAACATTTGTTGTATGAATTAATAAACATTTGCTTTAGGAATACTCATCTGTTGGACAGTTATTTAGAGATTCAGGGTAGAAAGCAGTTGAGTTTCAGAGGTAGAGAAAGAGAAATTAGTTTGGGTCAAGGAATGCAATTGCCATGACTGAGAAAAAGAAAATACGGTTTTATGACTCTACAAATATAGGTATGGCAAAGTATTTTTCCTTTCTGGCGTGTGCTAATTTGATTCTTATATAAAATGAACTATGTAGAAATACAGTAGTTAAATTACGCATCAGTTTTGATGAGTCTTCTTTAAAGTCAGATTACAGGCCTGTTCAAGCAGTTCATGCATGTCCTGAAGTCACAAACTGAGAAGGGATAGTTCTAACAGTTTTAGCAGGAGTACAATGTAATCTAAGATTCTGCTTATTGAGTAAGAAGCCAGCATATGCTCCAGAAGGCATCCAAGAGCATATATTTGGCTAATCTTTCTCAATTTACTGGAGGAGTCCTTTAGAAGGAAGTAAAATATGTGTGCTTCATTCTGAATCGATACCAATCAGCATATCTCTATAAGAAATTCTAAAGGAAGAGTAGACAAACAATAAGAAGTAAATAAAAAATGAAGATAAAGACATCATCAAGGACTCTTAGGGTGGGAAACAGATAATGACAAAAACAAATATATTTTTACTTGTCAAATCCATTGCTTGTTAAAAATATTCAAAATTAATTATTCTGTAATTAATGTTCTTTGACCCAGTAAAATTGGTAATAGTGACATGTAAATTCACCATTCCCATACTGTATGCTTTAGAATTCCATACAGCAGAAGTCACAGGTAGCACACACACCTTGGTTAAGGTTAAAAACTCCTCAGTGGGCAGATGAGCGAGAAAGCAACACGGGACTTGGGCTTGAGTTCTTGTCATACCAGCTACTCTCTGAATGAACTTTGGGCCAGTCAGTCTTATCTGCCTTTAGTAATTTTCTTCGCTCCCAAAATGTGGTTAAGTTTTCCCTCTCAAGGTTCACTGTTAGGTTGGTGATACTCTAATCACATGGCACATTTGTTGATTTGTAACACTAAGTGGATAATACACAGCAAATGAATAATAATTAGTAGTAGTGGTATTATAATTATATTTATAAATGCTTCAATGCAAAGAGGAGGTTTTCCACCCAGTGGCCATACATCTCTCTGTTCATTCAAGGAATGCTTTTATATCATTCAGAATTTTTAGTGGATTAGCAGTAAGTGTACTTATTGTGACGATTCGTATAGACCACTAACACAGGTTTTGTATTTGATACTTTATTTAGACAGTGATAGCAGTTAGAGTAATAAGTGGTTTGTCCAAATTATTAATCATGATGGGAATTAAGCCAGTAGACAAGTGGCAGCACTCCCATATGAGATTCTCTCCAAATGTAGGCTTGGATGTCACAGTGAGTAGGTGGAAAAGGAGAAAAATCACCCAGTTAGTGAACAGCCACACAAGAGTTGACTTTCTGTTTACATTTCTCTAATGCATTCTTGGCAAATGTATGGTCTAGGGTAAGGCTAGCAACCTTCCTTGAGCAGATCATCCATAGACTTTTCAGGCTTATTGTTATTCTAAGTCAGTAAGATGCCATGTTAGTTTCAACTTTCCATCAAATGTACAGAATATTTAGTTGCTCCTATGATTCCATATCAGTTGATAAATCCGTAGAATTTATTTAATATGATATTGAAGTAAGTAATTCAAGGAATTAAAAAGAAAATATGATAGTTCTTGTTTTCTGAACACTGAAGTCTAGGTAGTGATAACTTGTACATATTACAAGTTATATATAAAATTCACCAGAAATAGAAGATGGTTCTGATATCTTATGTGCCATATATTTGAACCATACAAAACTTAAGAGTCATGAGAAATATGTGTTAGAATTTATTGAAGAGTCCTTTATATGGGAAGAAGTTCTCAAAGAAGCTGTAAAAAGTATTTTGACAAGAAGGGACTATACAAAACAGTAGGCTGGAATGAACTGTTACAGTGGAAATCAGATTGAAATCAGTTTACGGTTGCTTGAAAACCAGGACAGAAAGTTTGGATTTTGAACTTGTAGCTCACTAGTTCTCAGAATTTTAAGTACGAATTATCTAGAAAATGTGTTAATGCCATTTCTTACATATAAATATTCTCTTTTGATTGGTTGCTGGTGGGGCCCAGGAATCTGCCTTTTAACTAGTCCCATGGTTCTTTATTATTCACTTTTTCAGTATTGTTGCTTGCCAAGGAGAACTGAAAGATTTTACCTGGGGAACTAGTTTTTGTGTTAATGTTTGCATAAGGAAAAAAGTAATTAAATCATGGTTTAATAAGGCAGAGAGTTAAGGGGCAGGAGTTAAAGGGTTATTGTGAAGTGAAAGTGCTCAGTTGTGTCCGACTCTTTGTGACCCCGTGGACTGTAGGCCACCAGGCTCCTCCGTCCGTGGGATTTCCCAGGCAAGAATACTGGAGTGGGTTGCCATTTCTTTCTCCAGGGGATCTTCCCGACCCAGGGATCAAACCCGGGTCTCCTGCATTGCAAGCAGATGCTTTAACCTCTGAGCCACCAGGAAAGCCCTAGTGAAGTAACTCAGCTTGTCTTGGTTGATGGAAGTAGTGGTGGAAAAGGAGCAGTGGGTTGGAGAGCTTTATGGAACATAGAAGAACAGGATTCAGACATCTTTAGCTGCCTGAGGGTAAGAGTATTCTAGCCCCAGTAGATGATAAACTCCTTGAGGGTAAAAAGTGGATCTTACTCATATTTATGACCCCAGCTCAGTACAGTGCCCAGCACTTAGTGTGTTCTTACAAGTATTTGTTGAATTGTTAAATTTATCTTTTATGTAGCACACAGCAGAGTGTGTTTTATTTTTTATCCTCTGATTTTTTAGCCTGTTGCTGACTTACTTTTCATTGCCTTTGACTTGCCAGTAGAAGTACATATTTGTTTTGTGCAAAGTGAAATGATTTAAATGATTTAAAATATAAAAAGTAATGAAAATGTCTCATATTTCTTAATGTTGGGCTTTTTTCCATGAGTACACATCAGTGAAGTTACATCAAATCAGATACAGTCACTGAATCGTATGAAATTGTGTCATTTTATGAAAGTATAATCCACTTCCAGTTAGACATTGTAATAGTTTGTTTCCTTTTTTTAATCAATTTTTTTATACATGATATATAGCTTTTAGTGGAAAGATACCGTGACAAAATGTTTAACATGTTCAGTCCCCCAAAAGTTTACTCTTTTAAAATATGAATGTTTACAACTCAGATCCTTTCCAAATTATCCAAAAAATGTGAGTGAATTCATAAGCGTTCTCTTCTCTAACTCATTAAACATCAAAAGGGACCATCTTCAAAATGCAAATGCTTCTCCAGCTTTCCGCAGGATATCACAAAACTTCCTGGCAGGGACTTTTAAACAAGTTGAGAAGTTTTATAAGATAAAAATATTTTCTCAGTTGACTTGACAACCATGTACAATGTTAGTAGAGAGTTTATTTGCCCAAGGCTCTTTGTCAAAATGAATTTAAACTGAGATTATTAAAATGTAGCTCCATTGCATAGTGTGAGGAGAGGTGTTGCTAATGTCTTACTTGAAGAATGTTTTCCATACAGTGCATGCAAGTCGGTTCTGGGTCTATACCTGTGGAGGTGTATTTCTGCTAACGAAGAGGAGACATTAAAAAATCATTCCGAAAAGAAATCTTATGTATAAATGGAGACTTTTGATCTATAGTTTGGTTTAAAGTTCACTGTTTTTGACCAACAGACTGCCTGGGTCTGAGTCACAGCTCGAACATTAACTTCAGTGCCTTCCTCATCTGTAAAATAGAAGTCATGATAATAAAAACATTCTGGAGGTATTGTGAGGATTAAATGATATCACTGAGAATGATTAATACAGTGACTGGCACAGATAAAGGTTCACAATTGTTTTCTTTCAAATCTGTAGAATCAAAAATAAGCAGTGTCTCTGATAGTTCCAGATGTGTGGTTATAAAAAAAAGCCCTGTCCCAATTTAATGATAACTTCTGTTACAAGTTAAATAGCTTTAGGAAAATTTAACTAATGGTAAACAATGCTTGAATCACCAGATCTCTCCATGGCTGTAGCTAATTTCTTACATGAGAATCCGGATCCCTGAAGGAAAATGATCATCTGGATGAGAAGTTGTAATCTTCCCAATTTGGAAAATCACATTACATTGCTTTGGGATCATGTCCAAATTGCTAAATCCTGGAAGGAGTCCCTCTTCTTCTCTCAAACGGACACATTATTTAAGAAATTTTATTATTTCTGAAAAAGCCCAGTTGCCTTTCAAAAATAAAGCATTTGTATATGATTTGAAAGCCTGCACCAACACAGATGGTTGAGCATGTTCCATGTGGCCAGTGGCTGTTGTTTTAACAGGGTCACCCAGTGACATGTGCTGCAGACAGAGTCCCTGGTGGAAGCAAGGTGGTGATGCAAGCAGGGACAGCTTTGGACCCATACAGTGCATTAAGGCATCTTTATTAATATGGGAGACTGGGCCATATGTACAATTTCTTATTTTAGCTTAGCAACCAAACAAAGTAACTTCTTGCCATTGTTATTTACTTGAATTTTCTTAAATCCCCACTTTCATGAAAGTCAGCACAGTAAATTGCCTTTAATGATAGTTTTTTGTGTATTTGTAACAGATGAGAGAAATAAAACATCTCTGATTTACTGTCCCGATTTCAAAAGAAAGTTACTGGTTCCTGCTCTTTTCTAAGCACTGTGCTAGGCATTTTACATCATCCTCATGTAATCTTCGCAACCAGTCAGAAAGGTATATTTCACAAACAAGGAAACCAAGGCATGCTTATTTCTTGTTTCTTTAGTATTATTTAAATTGCCTCTGGTCACATGAATAAGATGGAGACAGAAGATTCTAATCTAACTCCTCTGTCTTTTTCTCTACCCCACACTAAGTGAACTGACCTCTGCTTAGTCCATATCATCTGTTAGTTTTCCTCTTCATCTTCAAAGTATGAAAAAGATGTTTCTTCCTGTTTCCTCTATCAGTCATTCTATTTATATGTGTTGATACAGACCCTATTTAAGGACATTAATTAGATGAGAAAAGAGAAATATAATTTACCATATAGCTGAATTTTTCTAACATTAAAGTGAAAAAATATATTTAATATTTTTAATTTTATTTAGATAATTTTCACAGTCTTCAAGTTAGCAAACTTCTAATTCATTACTCTTCTTTATAAATTAATTAATTCATCCTATTATCATTTTCCTCTTTCAAAAGCACGTTAACTATAGCAATTTTTATTTAAAATTTTAAATTATTTAACTGAAAATGTAGTTCAATAACTTTGAAAGTTTTATTTTCATACGAGAAAATATAGGTAGTTGTAATTTTTAACAACTTCTATAACAGTTCTTTTCTTTGTGTTTTAAAATACAGAATAGATATTCTTGTTATTCGCAATATTTTAATGAAAACTGTTTTAGTTATTATCTGTTACACAATGAGGAGAAAGGAGCATTGGACTCTATCTTGCCATCTTCTCAAATGTAACATGTACAAAACCAAACTTTCCTCTTTCTACGTCTTCAGTATTAACTCTCTCACAAGCAATTACTTTAATGACTTCATTATGAGAATTCATAGGAGATTATATGCAACTTTTACTGAAATAGAAGTGATTCAACATGCTGGCTTGGTTTAAATTTAATTAGTGTTTATAGAATATGATTCCAGTATGCCATCATTTTAGAGTGATAAGTCTCTGGCAATTAGAAATTAGATAACCAAAAGTAAAAAACATACAGTACACTATAGAAAACACTGCAATACTGTTGTTTATAGTATCCCATGATGGGGAGGGGGGGAAGATAGTACATATAAGTGAGGTGGGAGAAAATAAAAGAAAACCTCCTAAAAGTAATCTACATGAATCTTGAAGATTAAGCAGAATTTTTCCAGGGAAAGACATTGAGGGAAAAACACTTTGCATAGGGTTAGGGAGGAAGTAGAATTCATAGATGTCAAATGGTTAATGGTTAGTCACATGATTCTAGAGCCAGTCTCCTCAGTTCGAACATCACTACTTTCCATTTTCTCCTGTATGACCTTGAGAAAGTTACTTTTCATCTGCACAAGGTGTACTATAATAGTTCCGACCTCATAGAATTATTTTGGAGAAGGAAATGGCAACCCACTCCAGTATTCTTGCCTGGAGAATCCTGTGGACAGAGGAGCCTGGTGGGCAGCTGTCCGTGGGGTCGCACAGAGTCGGACACGACTGAAGTGACTTAGCCTGCATGCATGCGTTAGAGAAGGAAATCGCAACCCACTCCAGTGTTCTTGCCTGGAGAATCCCAGGGACGAGGGAGCCTGGTGGGCTGTCATCTATGGGGTCGCACAGGGTTGGACATGACTGAAGCGACTTAGCAGCAGCAGCAGCAGCATAGAATTATTTAATTGAAGTTTGTATATTCCTTTTTGTGGTGTATATGACACTTAGAAAATGACACATAGAAAATTCAAGAGAATAAGGAAAAACATAATATTTGGGAAACTACAAGTCATTTGCCCTTGCTGAAAAGAAACGCAATAAATGGCTTGGAAGGAGATTAAGAAACTACGCGCCATTTTAAAGAGCTGGAAATGGCTGTATAGGTAACGGAAAAGCAGAGGAAAGGCAGCCCGATTGTGGTTTTAAATGGATCTCACTGGAGCAGGGCCGGAGGAGAAAGGAGAATGCTGCTCAAGATTAGAGGCACAGAACCCACTTAGGATGCCACAGTAGTTGTCAAGGTTAAATAATTTTATTATCCTCTTTAGTAACAAAAGGAACTGAAAGGAGATAAGAGTGGAAAGAAATACTTAGAAAGTAGATTAGCAGGGCTTGCCCTTAACAATTAGTAAACAAAATAGCCTGGGTGATAATTTGGAAGAGGAAGGAATAAATGATGAGGGTCCTTGGTTTGGCAAACTGTGTGGCTAGCAAAGGCACAAAAAAAAAAAAAAAGAAGGGAGAGAATACAGGAGTACATAGAGGTTTGAAAGAGAAAATATTATGGCAGTTTTTAGACATACTGAATTTAATATTATTCCAGTACATCCATTAGAAGATAAGTCAGAGTTTTAGATCAGAGTTCCAACTTAGAGCACCAGATAGGATTCAAGAGAAAAGATGAAGATGACTGAGAGCGTGAAGGTTTCCCAGGGACAGTTTGTGTTTTACGATGCATGGAAGAAGACTGTCTCATGAAGCAGCTGGGGGAAACAATACTTTAATGTGGCTTCAGATTTGATAAAAGGAATGAATAAAGGATATTCAGGCAAGAGCAAGAATCTAGTATGGTTGAATAGAAACTTAAGTATTTCTGTGTTTCATACCTACTACTGTGTGGAAAATAACATAGATTATACTGATATAGGTGAACTAAACATGTTATTTACTGACTGGGAAAATTTTTTAATAATAGAATCATTGACCTTTAATCAAGAAAATGTTTTTTACTAAATAAAAACATTGACCTTTAATCTAGATAAACATAATTTTAAAAATAATCAATATGAAATTAATTTTATTTTTACATTTAAAACTAATTTCTTTCTGAATAGACTGGTGGTTGCCAAGGGAGCAGGGGTTAAGAGAGGGATAAATCAGGAGTTTGGGACTAGCAGATGCAAACTGGTATATATAGAATGGATAAATACCAAGGTCCTAATCTATGGCAAAAAGAATTATATTCAGTATCCTGTGATACACCCTGATGGAAAAGAATATGAAAATGAATGTGTATGTATGTGTGTGTGTATATACACACACACACATATATACATATATATGTATAACTGTCATTTTGCCATAAAGCAGTAATTAACACAACGTTGTAATTCAGCTATACTTCAATAAAAAATAAAAATTAAAATTAAAAATAATTTTTCTCATTGTTTTAATGATTTAGCTGTCATTTAATTGCAGGTATAATGAGTTAAAATTTATATCTAATATAATTTTCAAATTTTAACTATATTCCGAATCAGCATGGGGATTAATCATGACAATGACCACCCGTCATGTGCTGATGGTCTTCATATCATGTCTGGTGAATGGATTAAAGGACAAAATCTTGGTGATGTCTCATGGTCCCGATGTAGCAAGGAAGATTTGGAAAGATTTCTAAGGTACTGAGGTCACTTGCTGTTGTTGTGTCATGAATGTGTATGTGCGCCTGCTTCCTCTACCCACCCTGGTATGTGGCATGGCAGAGTGGAAAGGGCGTGGATTAGGAATCAAGGCACTTGGTTCTAATCCTGGCTCTCCACTGGCTCATGGTGTCAATTGGGACATATTATTCAACCAACTCGTTTCTTAGTTTCCACATTTTCCAACAAGAGACTAGGCAATATGATTTGTAAGGCTGAAAATTATTGCAATGATAAAAAATGTTGCATAATATTAAATTGCCTCTTCAGAAATTCTCAGTGGAAACATTCTCAATGCTCATCCCTCTACATCTGTTGTTATCAAAAACCTCTTTAACAAAAGCTCTGCCTTTCTACTTCGTAGTTCTAAACTCTGAGTCTTTTTTCATTAATCCATAATTTTCACCATGATTATAGTCCTAGATTCTCCTCTTTTCAACATTCAGCTGGTAATATTAGCTTTTGCCTGGTTGGGAAAAAAATGAAAAAGAGTGTTATTGTTCTGATTTTCCCTTTAAAGCCCTGTTCTTTACTTATTTCTTCAGTAATAGAAGGGAAAGCTGAAACAGTACCAATAGGTGATATGCAAAGTCCCAGTCAATAAGTGAGAGAGAGATGCTTGAAGTATTCAAAAATCTAAGTAAGGAACATAGAAATACCTAACTAGCTAAATTCACTACTCAAATTTATTTTTCCATACTATTTAAATCGTCAAGTTAATTTTTTGTCAAATAAATATTAAAATCTACTAAAATATATTTATTACATTACTATAGCTCTTTCCAGAAACATGGGCAGTGTCATCTGGGCTTGTTCTTTGTCACTGAAGCAACAACCCCTCTGTAGGCCCTCGTGAGTGTGTGGTTTGGCTTAGTTGTCTTCTCGTGAATCAGAGCTATGATAAAATTAAATTTTACCCCATAAATGGAAGTTGTGGTGCAGTGTCAAGTCCAAAAATATTCCTACTATTAATAGTCACTTGAGCATGATTTTCCTGGATTCTTTAAATCCTTGAATATAGTTGATTTCTTACCTTCATACATTACTTTTAAGCAGTTACTCTCTGAGACTGAGCTTCTTCACCTTACAGATGTGTAACATAATAACCATCTCACGGTGTTGTGTAGATGAGCTTAATTAATTCAAATGAACGATCTTTAAAATCAAAAAGTTCTATTAACTTGAACATTGTTTTATTAATATTGATAGGATTATTGTAATAATTGTAAACACATGGTTCTCATATATGAGATAATTTCCATGAGCATTCAATAGAAGAGCTTATAAATAAAAGTAAGAACACATTTAATAGTATTAAAATGTTTGCTATTGCTACATTAACTAATTATAACAACTTTTTGCAGTTAATTCAGAATGTCACACATTATCTGCATATTGCTAGGTCAAAGGCCAGTAACTGCTTGCTGCAGACAAATCCCCACAGTGTCAATTCTGTGATGGTTCCTTCCAAGTTGCCAGAGATGACATACACTGCTGATGAGCAATGTCAGATTCTCTTTGGGCCACTGGCTTCCTTTTGTCAAGAGATGCAGGTAAGAGTTGTATCGAGGTGCAACTTTTTTAAAGTGTGTATTCATCTGTTATTTAGAAGTATTGATTGGAGGAGGGGGAGATGACTTTAGAGTTTGTGGCTCCAAAGAACCCCAGCATCGGAAAGAAGGATTTTTTTAGAAAAGGTTTCTTCATTTTTCCCCTGCCTTTTTGAAAGTGGTAGAAATTGGTGTCTGTATTGAATCAAAGTGAGGAAGGAATGATCCAAGAATTCCTACTTCAAAAATGATGCTTAAGTCAGGGAAACCTGTGCTTTATGACAGTTCATTGCTTTTATTTTAAATGTCTCTCTTAAAAAAAAAAAGTCTCTCTTACATGGTAGATATCTGGGTGAAAATGTAATAAAAACAGTGTATGAACAGGTAATTACTGAGGATGGATTATTTAATGCTTTATTACTTATTTAACCCTGAAAATAAATATATTCTATAGGAATAGAAATTAGAGAGTACATTTCTGATAGTTAAACTAGAAGCAAAGGGTAAATGTCTGATGGTAAACTAAGCAATGCCTGTATATTAGTATTCAAACTAATTATTCAGAGAGTCCACTTGTCCCATTCTAGGATAATCTGAAATCTGAAAGACTGAGCAAAATGACTGTCTTAACTGATGTAAGATATTAGCTCTATTTACCCTTCCTTTTCTCTTCTTGTCTCTCTTCCTGCAGCTCATCCCTTTGCTTCCCATTTCTTCCTACCTTTCCCGTACACATGCTTGCACACTCTTTGTATTTCAGGCTTAAACTCATAATCATGCTTGGAGTGAATTGATAGCTGTATTTCACTGTACCTAACTTTCTGTGATTGCCTGAAAGGAGTTTGGCTTTGTTGAAGATAATGCTGTCTTCAACATTCAAGATAATTATTGGCAGAATAATTAAAATCCATCATAAGGAAAAGATTATATGGCATTATGACATATTTTATGCTCTCTCTGCTTTCTTGTTCTTATCAAAGTTGTTGTTCATTTACATGTTATTTTCCTTTTATTAACTCTCCACCCTAGTGTGTAAGCTCCATGAGGGCAGAGTGTTTCTCCAGTGTTCAGTCCAGTGACTGACACATGCTAGGCACTCAGTGAATATCTGACTTAAGTTTAAAATAGGTGAATGTATAAAGAAGTTGGAGCTGTGTTAAATGTGACATGTGAAAGTGTGTGTAGACTGTAATAATCATCAGCAACAACAGACATCCAGAGGAACTGATATAGGTGTGTGATTATGAATGAACACACAGGATTCACATGTGGCAGACCTATGGATGCTTGGACCTTGGCATTGGGTGTGATAATTATGATAGTAGCCAGGTTGACCATCTGTTAGCTGTCCTAATACCTCTCTGCTCTCACCTACCGATCTTCTTATCCACTCTGCTTTCACCTCCAAGGACTTTAGACAATCAAAAATTGGGTCACAGTCTTCTTTCTTGAATCATCATGGTAAAATGAGTGTTTTGAGGTCAGAAAGTTTGGCTTTGCAGGCAGACACATCTACATGCAGAAATTAGCATGTTTTTGAAAACAGTAAGCTGTCAATCATTGCTATTGTACTGTTGCGTTAGGAGATGGTTTCAGTTGATGTGCTATAGAAAACTGATAGAGCTGAACAATGAAAAATGTTTACATTTTATGAAGTTTTACATTACCTGAAGTTTTAGAAAAACTCAGCAAATGATCAATTACAAACATAATTTTGGTAAATTTTAGATCATTTTTCATAAATACTATTTCTAAAAATTTTAGAAATTATTTTAAGTCTATATTGCAGTTGGTTAAATTTTACTAGTATCATTCCACAGTATTTTGAACTTTAAAATGGATGACAGAGTGTGTAAATCATTTATATTTATGATCTATTTTAATTCTTACAGCAATTATATGCCATAGTTATTATTCAGTTCTACATTATAGGTTAACAGTTTTGAGTTTTGTAGAAGTTAAAATAGCACAATTAAGTGATTACGCTTATGATGCAAGCATAGGCTTGCTAGATGCAAATCCAAAGAACAAGAGTATAGGCAACTACTATGTTCTACTGCTTTTTATGGAATTCACCCTTTTTTACATTGTCTTTTGTATGGGAAAATCCTTGGATTAGATCCTTAGATTAGATTCTTTATTCCCTAGAGCACTACACCATCAGGGTCAAGAAGTATCGTAATTGATTTTTTAAAAACTTTTTCTAGGCTGTTTGCTCTATTCATATCGTTGCTTCTTACTAACCTACCTGCGTGTATTTTTTTTTCTACCTCTGATGAAAGTGTAACAGTTTGTTCAGTTCAGTTCAGTTCAGTCGCTCAGTCGTGTCCGACTCTTTGCAACCCTATGAATCGCAGCATGCCAGGCCTCTGACCCCATGAATCACAGCACGCCAGGCCTCCCTGTCCATCACAAACTCCTGGAGTTTACTCAAACTCATGCCCATCGAGTCGGTGATGCCATCCAGCCATCTCCTCCTGTGTCGTCCCCTTCTCCTCCTGCCCCCAGTCCCTCCCAGCATCAGGGTCTTTTCCAATGAGTCAGTTATTTGCATGAGGTGGCCAAAGTATTGGAGTTTCAGCTTCAGCATAAGTCCTTCCAATGAACACCCAGCACTGATCTCCTTCAGGATGGACTGTTTGGATCTCCTTGCAGTCCAAGGGACTCTCAAAAGTCTTCTCCAACACCACAGTTCAAAAGCATAAATTTTTCGGCACTCAGCTTTCTTCACCGTCCAACTCTCACATCCATACATGACTGCTGGAAAAACCATAGCCTTGACTAGATGGACCTTTGTTGGCAAAGTAATGTCTCTGCTTTTTAATATGCTGTCTAGGTTGGTCATAACTTTTCCTTCCAAGGAGTAAGTGTCTTTTAACTTCATGGCGGCAATCACCATCTGCAGTGATTTTGGAGCCCAGAAAAATAAAGCCTGACACTGTTTCCACTGTTTCCCCGTCTATTTGCCATGAAGTGATAGGACCAGATGCCATGATCTTAGTTTTCTGAATGTTGAGCTTTAAGCCAACTTTTTCACTCTCCTCTTTCACTTTCATTAAGAGGCTTTTTAGTTCCTCTTCACTTTGTGCCGTAAGGGTGGTGTCATCTGCATATCTGAGATTATTGATATTTCTCCCGGCAGTCTTGATCCCAGCAGTTTGTTAGGAGATCTTAAATCTGTTTCTCAATATCCTAGGATGTTGCTTTGTTTTAAACTAGGCATTTTGCAAACGGAATTAAGTTTTAGGTTTTAAGTATCCAGAAATGTTCTCCTTTTTTCCCTTGAAATTATATGTGTGTGTGTGTGTGTGTATACACATATGACATTTTTATTCATGAAAGTCGTTCAGTCATGTTTGACTATTTGTGACCCCATGGACTATACAGTCCATGGAATTAAAGCCAGATTTTTCTCTCATCCAATCTGTGTATAATCTTCGTTAAGGACAATTTTAAAATAATGCCAGAAAAGATTGGGCTGCTGTGGGCAACCAGGAAAAAGCAACGTCTCCTAGTCAAGGTTTAGGTTGGAGAACACTAACTGCAAAGGCATGAAGCCTGGGCTCTGACAGTGGTTCTGTCTCTTATTAGTGGTGTAACATTAGTCAAACCTTTTTTTCTTTCTAAGTCACAATTTATTGAACAAGAAGAGGAAGTGTTGTAGAACAAGAAGAGGAAGTGTGTTATCTCTTAAAGTCTCTTAGGGCTAAGAGGCTGGACTTTAGTTCCAAAATCCAAAACACCATTCTGATACTGCCCTTGAAAATCACCTTTTCCATCCCAAACTGGTGGAACTTGGAAAACATTAGGTAGGTAGGTAGGTAGGTAGGTAGACAGGTAGGTAGGTGGGTAGTTAGATAGGGCCCTAGAAGAAATTTTTTAAAAAATTTAATCAATAATTTGATAAGTATAAAGTATGCATTGAGTTTCAGCTACTTTTTAGTTGTTGTTCTATGTACTAATAACACAGTAGGAGGTAACCTCCACCTTCATGGAGCTTGAAGTTTAGCTGGGGAGACAGACAATATGTAAATACATATGTAATATGCCAGTTGGTAATAATGTTTTAGAGAAGCATAAATTCAGATGAGAAAGGTAAGGAATACAACCAGGGATAGGAAGGTGGGAATGGTGCTATTTTATATAGGATAATCTGAGAAAGCTTCCTAAAGAAAGTGACATTTGTTTAGAAATCTGAAGGGAGTCAGATAGCAAGCCATACATTTACCTTGGGAAGAATATAACAAGAAGAAACAGATAGCAGACACACTAAAATGGAGTTAGATTCATGTTTTAAGTTTAAGATGTCCATTGGACATCCCAGTAGAGATGTTAGTAGGTCCAGATAGGCATCTATCTAGAAGTCCTCAACAAGGAGTTGATACTGAATTCATAATACTAAATTATGATACTATGAAATGAGTTAGAAGAGGAAAAACTCACAGTCTGAGAGCTTAATCACTACATTATTTGGAGGTTAGGAAAATAAGGAAAAAGCTGTAATTAAAACTCTGAAGAAGTCTATTGGTAGGAATAGAACCAAGAGAAAGTAGATCTTGGAGGCTAAGTGAAGACATTTTTCAAAGTGGAAATGTTTAAAAGTTCCAAAAGCTGAAGGCAAGGAGAGTAAAATGAAGTCTGAAAGTATGCAATTGCTATGTTTTTCCCACTGAGTTTGAGACAGTGTTACTTGAAGCTATCATGGCATCAACGAGCCCCTGAGTATCAGGAGGTAGAAGTTAAAAATATAAAGTGAAGTAGTTATAGGTGTAGAAGTAGAAGAGTTCTGCGAGTTAAGCTACACTCTTACACGTTCGGGTGGAAACATGTGAAGTCACCACATCTACCAGTCTGTGGTCTAGACTTTATCCAAAACAAATCTCCTAGAAGGCAAGCTCCATAACCTCAAAAGAGTCATCAGTCCTTTTTATCACTGTACCTCTGTCTCCTAAAAGAGTGTTCAATAAGTATTTGTTAAAGCAATAAATGAATCAACTGAATGATGGAATAATAACTTTGACATTTTACTCATAAAAATAATAATCAATTACTCACTGATTCTTAGCTGTATAATATGTCCAGAGAATATGAACGTAACCTTCTAAGATAGTCATTCAATAGCTACATAAAAAACAATTTGTAAGAGTATATAGCTTATATTTCACAGCTTACACATGAGTTATCAGGCATCCTTATGGCCATCTTATTTCCAATAAGTTATAAATACATGTTGAGTTGCAGGCGTAAGAATTCATAGCAACTTTTCAACATGTGTGTTGGATCTGGTACAGTCTGAGACAATGGCAGTTGGCCCATAGTATTTGAATTGGATGCTGCTCTTCTATTCTTCCTAACAGCTATATACAAGCACTGGGGACTCCAACATTATGTATGTGCTGATTTAATTAATGATATAAATTTACCCTTGAAATAGCAGCTTACATCTGAAAAATGTTTAAAGGCATAGCTGTAGAGATGCTTGTGAAACATCCCAACCCTCAGCAATAATTGCTTACTCTTTTCCATGAATATGCTAAATTCTTGGATAGCCTTGTTCCTGGATCCTGAGCATTGGTGCCTCCAGGCCATCTGGTATCTTGTGGCTGAGCCAGCTACAACTACAATAAGTTATCTTCAGGGCTACCTAAAATTAATTCGTCTGACTAAGAATGCAGAGGTATGGATGCTTCCTCAGAATCAATAAGAAATGTCTGCTTGAGGGTTACGTTATTTGTGAAACAAGAAAGTTTGCTGAAAAAGAAAAAATGAAGGCCTCCAGGAAACTTAAGATTCAGCCTTGAGTTTCGGACTAGGCACAGTGAGTTACATACATATTGTATAAAGAACTTTCCAGTGTAATTGAAGTCTATGGTGACTGAAAGTACCATAGAAAGACCAGTTTTAAATTTCTCTTATGTTGACTTGATACATCAAAGTATGTAGGACTCCTAAAACCTCTCATTTGATCTAATGGACAGCCTGGCATTGAAATAAGTACCTTGAAGAATTCAAGAAGATTGAGTCTCTGCGATTTGGGCCTTGTGAAACTCCAGAGGCAACAAGAATTTGAACTAAAAAACCTTATCATGAAATAGCTCTTGATGGCAAGAAGTTGTTTGGGCAATGAATACAGTATTGTTGATAAATTTATTGTTGATAAATGAATACTGTATTGTTGATAAATTTAGCATTGATAAATTGTTGTTTTTTTTGTTTGTTTCTTTGTTTTATTTTTTTTTTTATTAGTTGGAGGCTAATTACTTCACAACATTTCAGTGGGTTTTGTCATACATTGATATGAATCAGCCACAGATTTACATGTATTCCCCATCCCGATCCCCCCTCCCACCTCCCTCTCCACCCGATTCCTCTGGGTCTTCCCATTGCACCAGGCCCGAGCACTTGTCTCATGCATCCCACCTGGGCTGGTGATCTGTTTCACCATAGATAGTATACATGCTGTTCTCTCGAAACATCCCACCCTCACCTTCTCCCACAGAGTTCAAAAGTCTGTTCTGTATTCTGTGTCTCTTTTTCCGTTTTGCATATAGGGTTATCGTTACCATCTTTCTAAATTCCATATATATGTGTTAGTATGCTGTAATGTTCTTTATCTTTCTGGCTTACTTCACTCTGTATAATGGGCTCCAGTTTCATCCATCTCATTAGGACTGATTCAAATGAATTCTTTTTAACGGCTGAGTAATATTCCATGGTGTATATGTACCACAGCTTCCTTATCCATTCATCTGCTGATGGGCATCTAGGTTGCTTCCATGTCCTGGCTATTATAAACAGTGCTGCGATGAACATTGGGGTGCACGTGTCTCTTTCAGATCTGGTTTCCTCAGTGTGTATGCCCAGAAGTGGGATTGCTGGGTCATATGGCAGTTCTGCTTCCAGTTTTTTAAGGAATCTCCACACTGTTTTCCATAGCGGCTGTACTAGTTTGCATTCCCACCAACAGTGTAAGAGGGTTCCCTTTTCTCCACACCCTCTCCAGCATTTATTGCTTGTAGACTTTTGGATAGCAGCCATCCTGACTGGCGTGTAATGGTACCTCATTGTGGTTTTGATTTGCATTTCTCTGATAATGAGTGATGTTGAGCATCTTTTCATGTGTTTGTTAGCCATCTGTAAGTCTTCTTTGGAGAAATGTCTGTTTAGTTCTTTGGCCCATTTTTTGATTGGGTCATTTATTTTTCTGGAATTGAGCTGCAGGAGTTGCTTGCATATTTTTGAGATTAATCCTTTGTCTGTTTCTTCATTTGCTATTATTTTCTCCCAATCTGATGGCTGTCTTTTCACCTTACTTATAGTTTCCTTTGTAGTGCAAAAGCTTTTAAGTTTCATTAGGTCCCATTTGTTTAGTTTTGCTTTTATTTCCAATATTCTGGGAGGTGGGTCATAGAGGATCTTGCTGTGATTTATGTCGGAGAGTGTTTTGCCTATGTTCTCCTCTAGGAGTTTTATAGTTTCTGGTCTTACATTTAGATCTTTAATCCATTTTGAGTTTATTTTTGTGTATGGTGTTAGAAAGTGTTCTAGTTTCATTCTTTTACAAGTGGTTGACCAGTTTTCCCAGCACCACTTGTTAAAGAGGTTGTCTTTTTTCCATTGTATATCCTTGCCTCCTTTGTCAAAGATAAGGGGTCCATAGGTTCGTGGATTTATCTCTGGGCTTTCTATTCTGTTCCATTGATCTATATTTCTGTCTTTGTGCCAGTACCATACTGTCTTGATGACTGTGGCTTTGTAGTAGAGTCTGAAGTCAGGCAGGTTGATTCCTCCAGTTCCATTCTTCTTTCTCAAGATTACTTTGGCTATTCGAAGTTTTTTGTATTTCCGTACAAACTGTGAAATTCTTTGGTCTAGTTCTGTGAAAAATACCGTTGGTAGCTTGATAGGGATTGCATTGAATCTATAGATTGCTTTGGGTAGAATAGCCATTAAAATTGGTAAAGTTGAAGATTTTTTTTTACTGTTCTTTCTTCCTGTAATTCGGTTAAAACTGTCAGGAATTAAATCTGCCTCTCTTGCCATCTAATCAAAGCTTAATCCTATTCTTTGAGTGTTAGTCCTATGCAGTATGTGAGTACGTGAGTTTGATGGCAAATTACTTGACTGGATAATCTAGCTCTTTAATTTTTTCCCTTAGAACTAATTTTTTATGACTTCTTATTGACATGGGCTTTTATTTTTTAGGTCTCTCTCTCTGTAAATTACCTATTTACATTTTGCCCATTTTTTAAGCTTTCTGTTTTTCTTGAGTTGCAGGAGTTCTTTCTGTATTCTGTATTCTAGATGAGACTTTCTTATTACTTATAAAGCATGTCATTATGTCACAAAGCGTGTCAAAGCGTGTCGTTTTGCTTTTATTTATAGCTTTTTATACACAGTGTCTTTCTACAGTTTTGAAGTGGTGAATCAATCAACTTTTCCCACTAGGTTGTGCTATTTTTGTTTTCTTATGTGTGTATATTCTTTTTCATTATTTTCCATTCTAGGTGTTCACAATATATTGAATGTAATTCCTACTGTGCTGTATCATATGTCCTTATTGATTCTCTATTTCATATACAGTAATGCATATCCATTAAACCAGAACTCCCAATGTATCCCTCCCTTTCTTTTCCCTCTGGTAACAATAAGTTAGTATTCTGCATCTGTGAGTCTCATTCTGTTTTTGTTTTTTTTTTTTTTCATTTATTTTTATTAGTTGGAGGCTATATGCAAAACAGAAAAAGAGACACAGATGTACAGAATAGAATTTTGGACTCTGTGGGAGAAGGCGAGGGTGGGATGTTTCGAGAGAACAGCATCGTTCTGTTTTGTAAATAATTTCGCTTGTCTCATTTTTTAAGATTCCCTATGTAAGTGATATGATATTTGTCTTCCTCTGACTTATTCCACTTTATATCATAATCTGTAGGTCCATCTATGTTGCCACAAATAGTATTATTTCATTCTTTTTTATCACTAAATAATATTCATATGTGTATATATATATATACACACACACGCACATACATAAACACTCACACACACATACCACATCTTCTTTATCAGTTCATCTGACTTTATCAGTTCAACGGACTTTAGGTTGTTTCCATGCCCTGACTGTTGTAAATAACGCTGCAGTGAACATTGAGGTGCATGTATCTTTTGTGATTGGGAGTTTTCTCTGGATATATGCCCATGTGTGGAATTGCTGGATCACATAGTAACTATTTTTAGTTTTTAAGGAACCTCCAAACAGTGTTCCATAGTGGCAATACCACTTTACGTTCCCCCCAGCACTGTAAGCGCGTTCCTTTTTCTCCACACTGTCGCCACCAGTTTTTATTTGTAGACTCTTCAATGATGGCCATTCTGACCAGCCTGAGGTGATATCTCATTGTAATTTTGATTTGCATTTCCCTAGTAGTTAGCGATATTAAGTATCATTTCATGTGCCTGTTGACCACCTGTATGTCTGCTTTGGAGAAATATCTAGTTGGGTCTTCTGCTAAAGAATGTATGGTTTTTAAAGTTCATTATCTGTCACTAAATCTTAGATGAAACATAATATTATTATTCAAAATATGTGTTTATTTTTATTTGATCTTTTAGTGTTGAAAAGTTTAACAAATGTGTTCAAATACCCAACTCTAACAACTGATTTATTTTTCTCTGTGTTTCTGTCAATTATTTACTTATATATCATTTAGTTATATTACAGGCACATACATATTTATGACTTTTATCTGTTGATCTGTTTTTCTCTTTTGCATGTTTTATGGCTTGTGCCTTAAAATCTATTTTGTATGTCATTAAAACCATTATCCTAATTAATATTTATCACATTTTTATCTTTAACCTTTCCAGATAAAATAGAATCACAGATATGAGTATGGCTAGATGGATATGTTTACTAGAGAAAAGCAATTACTAGATTTTGTATTTTTCTATTTAAACCAATGCAATAATTTTTTGGCATTTTCATGAGCTAGTTTAATACTTTCTATATTGATTTAAATTAGTTTTATAAAAATTTTTGTCAACTTTTTTGTGTTTGTGTTTTATACTTATGCTCTATTTTTTGTTATTGTCTCCTCTGCTACTTTACATTTACAACGAAATTTTCCTATACTTTCAAAAGTCAGACATTCTTTATATCTGTTTATGAGTATGACTAATCAGTTCTTTTTTCTTGATGAATAGTATTCCACTGGAACATAAACTGTTTTGTTTATCAGTTCACCTCTTAGTAGACATCAGTATGTTAGCTATTATGAATCAAGCTATTCAGAAGATTTATGAATGTTTATTTGTATATACATGTTTTCATTCTACATTATTAATACATTAACATGTTATTTATCAATGCATTAGTTTTTTGCAAACTCTGGGGGTAGGGACTGGTGGCCTGTTTTTATAAATAAAGTTTTACTGGAATACGGTCACCTTCTTTGTTCACACATTTTCTTTGGCTGCCTTCAAACTACAGTGAGTGATAAATAGTTGCAACTGAGATCCCATGGCCCACAAGCCTGAAGTATATGCTGCATGGCCCTTTACAGAAAGAGTTTACTGACCCCTGTCACAGCACATACTCTGCATTCCTCCAAAGAGTGTTTTGAGTTTTGTTTTCACAAACAATTAAGTTTGTTAGAATCAAACTGGAAACTATCTTATCTGCTGTGGATAGCACTTCATATGTTACATCAGCTCACTTTTTCCTTATTTCGAGCATGTCCCTTGCATGTATGGTACAGGTGTCACATAAAGACCTAAGCTTTTCTGACTCTCTTCTTTTTGGGGCTTCCCTGGTGGCTAAAGAAGATGGCAAAGATGGTTAAAGAATCTGCCTGCAATGCAGGAGACCCTGGTTTGATCCCCGGGTCAGGAAGATCCCCTGGAGAGGGGAATGGCAACCCACCATGGGCAGAGAAGCCTGGTGGGCTACAGTCCATTGGGGTCACAAAGAGTTGGACACAACTGAGCAACTAACACTTGAAGTTTTGACAGCTTTGACTGCATCCGTTTCTGTCTTCATGAGTCTAAAAAGATGGCATGTGTTACTTTAACCATTGTGTCATGCCATGGCCACAATCCAGTGTCAGATCAAAGTCACAAAGACGATGAACTCAACTTGTGCCGATTCTTTAAGCTCCCCTAAACAGCTGATCTGCCTTTGTTCTACATTTTGAAACTACAGAAAATTGTTTTTTGCTGTCATTCCACAGTTTATGTTTGTTAGCTACAGGAGGATTGGTCTTCTGGGAACTTATTCCACCATTCCAGAAGGGGAATATTTTTATCTTATATTTCTCATTCTTACAAGGAATGTCTGGATCATTTTTTTTTCAAATGTTTCAAACAGTTCCTTCTCACTTTTTATTCTTTTCTTTGTGTGCATGCTCAGTCGTGTCCAACTCTTTGCGTCCCCATGGACTGACTCTTTGCAGCTCCATGAACTGCAGTATGCCAGGTTCCTCTGTCCTTCACTATTTCCCGGAGTTTGCTCAAATTCATGTCCATTGAGTTGGTGATGCTGTCTAACCATCTCATCATCTGCTTTCCCCTTCTTTTGCCTTCACCACCACCTGGGATTCATTAAGTATGTACTGACAGTTCTTCATTCTCTAAATTTCTTCTTACTCCTTGATTTTCTTTAACACACCAAGATGTGTTCTAATGAGGGGTCCTTTGAAGCTTGCTGCTACATTTGTTGGCTATCCATAGACTATACTTTTCTTGACATCTGTTACTCTGCTTCTACCACTAGCAGTCATAAAGCATATGTAGTGAAGGAAGTAAAATAGAAGAGATCAAATTTACTTAGCTGTCAGTGGTCAAATTAATTCTGCTAAGGGATTAAGTTTTTGAGATGTAAATGTGATAGATTTCTAGTATTTCTTCCCATTAAAAAGGTTTATAATAATGACTGAAGTCCAATTTTTATTGTTTTATGTAATAAATATTTATTTAGGTTTATCATCATTTTTGTCAGGTTCTTTGATCACAAGTGCTTTTCAGCCCTTCCCTATGAGATCATATTCCTCTTGAAGTATAACATTTAGAAGTTCCTTTGGGGAAAATCTGTTGGCAGTAAACAGTTTTTGTTTCCTTGAAGAGTCTTTATTTAACTTTCAGTCTTGAATAAAATTTTAGCTGAGTTAAGAAGTCTAGATTGACAGTTATGTTCTTCCTCTCTCTGCTTTGAATACATCACAAATGCACTTTTTTTTAATGTTTGTGCTAAGATGCCATCTTCTCTATTTTCCTAATCTTAAAAGGAAACTTTCAACATTTTATGGGTTTTTTGGTGATGTTTGTTGTAGATTTTTATAGATGTCCAGATGTCCATTAACATTCAAGATGTTTCCTTCAGTGGCTAGTTTGCTAACTTTTTTTAATGAATGGATGTTTAATTGTGTCACAAGCTGCATATCGAGAGATACAAAAATCATAGATTTTGAAGTTTTTATGTACTTGATTGTATTAATCAAATCTCTAATATTATAGTAGCCTTGTATTCCAAGAAAAACCCAACATGATCGTGATGGAACATTACATTTTTTTCATGGATTGCTGGATTAAGTTTGTTAAAAAATGTGTAGTTTATTTCAATCTAAGTTCATAAATGAAGTAGATCACTACTTTCATTTTCTTTTCAAACTGCTGTCTGGTTTGGGCATCATGATGTGTGTTTAGAAATATTTTCTCTTTTTCTGTTCTCTAGATAGTTTATGTAAATTGAGAATTCAAGTGTTTAGATCAGTTGTATTCTTTGTGGGAAGATTTTTAATACTTTTGGTTATTCTGTGGTTACACAGTAGTTTCAACTTTTCTATTTCTTCTTGGATCCATTTTACCAAGTTCTTAATAAATTTTTAAAAAATATTTCTCCATTTCATATACATTGTAAAGTTTTTTGGTGTAAAGTTGTTCACAGTGTCTCTTCTTATTTCTGTAAGCCTTTACATGATCAGTAGATGTCCCTTCATTTTTTTATTCCTAATAATATTTATTTTTACCTTCTCTTTTTTGTTGATTAGTTTCAATATTATTATTTTCCACAAAGAACTACATTTCAGCTTTTTCTTATTTCTTCTGAATCTTTGTATTCTATTTTTTGGATACCTCTCTTTCTCTTTCCCTTACTTTGTTCCTCTTTTTCATCTTTAACAATACCAAGGTGCTCTCTGATAGAAAAATTATTTTTGAAAATATTATCCCATACTGAATTACACTTACAGTCAGACATTACATTATTGAAATTATAGTTTGGAAGATAGTTTATGGACAAACAAGGAGTTACATGTTCAAGATTTAATTGCTGCTTCCATGCACATGCATTAAATATTTTTTATTTTAACATGAAATTTAGGACATGTTAGTGGATCTATTTTCTATAAAAAATGGGTACATGTTGTCTTTGAAGATAAATTTTATGATATCTATACATGGACAGTTAATCTTCCATTTAAATTATTCCATTGAAAAGATATAGCTTTTCATATAAACTTTTTAAAAGCCTTCTTGAGATAAACATCCAACTTCATTTATGCTTTTAATGGTCATTTCTTATTATAGAGGAGTAAAAAAAGAATGTTATATTATTTTTGTTAGTTTGCTAGGAGATGCTGGGTTACGCATTTCTGTCCTGGATTCCTTTGCACAGCATTTTAAGTATTAAAGTTCTTAATTGACATATTAAGAGATTTCACTAATTAAGTTGAAAGGAATATTTGACTCTGGGCTGTGAAACACACAGAGAGCATTTGCTTCTAACAAAATACACAACCCTGCCCCTCTTAAGAAAGAGTTTGGTGTTACATAGCTCTAATATCACATATCTGAGATTTTGCACTTCTCAAGTTGAAAACCGTCCATCCCATTTCTCCCATATTTTATTTCTTTACTTTTGACAATTTGGTTTGAAATCCTGAATCTGAGTTACCTTTCACAATGAGGTTATAATTTACTTTCCGTAAGATCCCAGAACTATAGACAATAAAGAGTAAAGAGATCTCCTCTATGAGAGATTTATTCTACATGACTGTGCTTATCTTGAAAAGCTGCCAAGTTTGCTTTTATGCTCTCAGGGCCTCAAGTGGGAATCAATTAGAGTACCTGCTGTTTTGAATAGCAGATAATGGTTGAAGGTCAGAATTTAGACCACCAACAGTGTTCAACAAGCAAGCATGATTTTAAAACTACAACATAAACAAGTTTTGTTTTTTAGTTCAGTATGCATTGGTTAACTAATGAACTTGATTAAAATAATTCATGTTACAATACAACTAAGCTTTATTGAAAATTAATAAAGCAAAATTCTTCTTTGGTGGAAAATTCATCATTTGACCCCATAATTATAAAATTTTATTAACAAGATTGTCTTGGAGGAAAAAGAAAACTTTTAGGAACTAAAATCCTCAGGTTAGATATCCACTAATTCAAATATAAATGTGTCCACAAAAGTACATGATAAACAGTTAACCTCTCTGCTTATTTTCAAGAGTCAAAAATATTACAGAGAAGCTGTTTGATTTAGGCATTCTTTAAAATTAGTTCCTGGATAAATTTTTGATGAATGATATGTACAAACAATAGCTCATATATTAAACTAAATCATGTTCTAAATATAATGTTTTTGTATGAAATATTTTTAGGCAGAAAAACTGTCACAGCAGATAAAATTGTGCAAATAAAATATATCACACTCCTGCCATAGAGTATTGAATTTTTAAGAGCTTAAAACAGTTCCGAAATCTAAATTTTTAAATAAAGAATAGGAAAATAATATTTGGAGAGTTGTAACAAATTCGGAATTGGAGATGTAACAGACCTGCATGAAAACTTAGTTTAAATATATCATCCCCAAAGTGTTCAGTAGATTTGGGTCATAAGTTAATTTTAACTTTGCAGTGATTTTCAATCTGTTTTGAACACCTCTGCCAGGATCAATCTCCTAAAATAGCCTTTTTATCTTATCAACCTGCTTGTCAACTGCTGAGTGGCTTCTTTTTCCCTCCAAATATGGAGTCCCTAGTCCATCCTGGCACTCAGGATCTGGATTTTCTATCTTTAAAATCTTGTTCACTACTCCCTTCCCTTATATACATCCTCCCATCTGACTGATCTTCTCACCAGTCCAATTTCAAAGACTTTTTTTCACATCAACACTTATTCTGTCCTTATCAACATGCTTGCTTCTGCCCTTTTCTCCAGATATCTGGATAGGTAGTCACACAATCATCTTCAAGATAGATCACTCTAGCTGCTGTAAGTATGCCACATGGATTTCATATTTCTGTGTAATCTGTTAATAACATGCGTGTATTTCAGAAACGTCACCCATCCTGTAGACATAGAAAGTCCTTAAGAATGTGGTAGTTGTGCCTTTTTATCTATCTCTCTGGGCTGCCATAACTATAGAATTCTTTTCTTTCAGTGTTGCTGTGTTTTATGCTGTTTTTGTTTGTTCCTTCAGTATTTTTGTTCCCAGTATTTTTGTCTGTTCCTTTAACTTTTCCCTAGAAAAAGTTAAATGTATTCTTGGTATCTAGGATGCATTCGTACTGTGGAAAATTGACTGACAACAGTTACGGGAAATGTGCCCACTGAGAATCCCTGTATCACATCAGGGGCCAAGGCGATGTAATGCAATAGTGAAGTACTAACATGGCATGTGGCATACAGCAAAGCAGAAGTGAGGACAGACTTCAAGATAGGAGGCATTAAATTCATACCGTAGGCACATTACTTTGATTCTTCCAGGTTGGTTCATATAATGTGGTATAAAAAATGATTTTTAGCTTACAGTTTTCTGTTGAAGCTACTTAATCTTGATAGTCATACATGTTTTTATTTAAAGAAATTTAAAAATAGTTAAATTTATGAAACATTTTGTCTTTATGTCAGTCTTCTTAGCACTATAAATAAGCCATAGACTATTTCAACTGTAAGTTTAATATTAAAGGTACTCAAAGGATGTTTTCTTCAAATCATTTCTGATGTTCTATTAAAATTGCTCTCTCAAACCTTATAGACGTAACCTCAAAAATGTGATGCCTTCCCCTTATTAGTTATTATACCCTTGTTTTCAGCATGTTATTTGCACAGGCTTGTGGTGCAAGGTGGAAGGGGAGAAAGAATGCAAAACCAAACTAGATCCACCAATGGATGGAACCGATTGTGACATTGGTAAGGTAAGTTATTGGTGGTGCTATCTGAAGTATAAGACTATGAAGTGAAACTTAAGAAGAAACTTACATTTCTCCTATAAGTATAACCAGTGAGACATTTTCTCCTGCCAGTTATAAAGGTATCTATCTTAACACTAGTAGAGTACTTTTATTATATATAAAAACTTCAGCATTTCATCTGTTTTCAATTTTAACACATGGCTGTTTTTTAAACATCAGCTGTATTTTTTATTGTTGATTATAACGGTGTGGAGAATTGGATATAGGTATTACTTTAACAAAAATTAAATATTTTTACTATTAAACTTAAATATAAGTATTCACAAATTAATAAAAATAGTAAAATTTCTCAGAGTGAATTAATCCTTTAAAGAAGTATAAAGTATTGTCTTAGGAGAGCCACTGAGTGTAATTTTTCCTTGTCATTTCAAGCATCATGAATAAAATATTCTAATTAACATTTGGGAGATTAGTAAACATTTAACTGTCTTAAGTTGTTAAATGTGTTTCATAAGGCTGTAGAAATTTATTAGTATATATTTCCAGAACATTTCAATTGCTATAAAAATTAATTTTCTTTTACAAATATGAAGGAATTAGATCCTATATAAACTTATAGCTAATGTAATCAAAATATAGTACACTAGTTTACATAATTTTCCATTTTTTATTCTATGAAGGGAAAGTAGAACAGCTATTACTTTGTTCATTAGATGTAAGATCAGAAAACTTGCCTCTGAAGACTATGAATTTTCATTATATTTGAAACAAATCAACAGCATAAATATTACTTGGGGTGAATTACTTAGTGAAAAAAGTTATATAGCTAGTTTAAAAACACATGTACTTGAAACATGGACAGAAATGGAAATCTAGCAATTACACTTCTAGAATTTTGTCCTAAATAAATTCTTAACATGTGTGCACAAATATAGGCATGTTTGCATGTACACACACATAGACTTAGGTGAGGATGTCACCTGCTGTGGTGAGAAATAAGAAAAAACAAAATATTCATTGGAAGAGGAATGGTTCCAGTGTAGCTGTTCCCAGATTGAGGTAGATATATCAAGATATCAATATATCAAGATATATTAACTTGAAAAGATCTACTAGACCTGGTGGTTAGTATAGAGACATGTTAGAAAAATTCGTACTTTATATGGTACCATTTGAGATTTAGGGAAAAAGCAATTTGTGTACAAATGTGAGTATGCACACAGAATTTATATATTTTTAAGCTCATAGAAAGTGGTTTGAAAACATAAACTCCAAATTATAATTAGTAGTTAACTCTTGGGAGGGAGTTGGAATTGATGGATGGAATAAAACAATTGACAATAAGGGTGAATGCAACTTTTCTCCTGACATTTTTGAATTGTTTGACATAAGCCTGTAGTCATTTATTACTTCTATGATTTCTTTAACAAGAAAAAGAAAAATGTACAAATTAAGTCCCAAATAATAGAAAAGGACTAGAAATATTTTATCACCCAATACAATCAGTAAGAAAACTGGTTCCTTAATAGAGAACTTCTGTGAAATATCAGTCAGTTGTTTACAGACTGCCAAATGTGTTTTCTGTGAGCTTATGCAGAGAGTCAGAATTTGGATTTGTTTTAAATTATACACAAAAGTGCAATAATGTGTGTATATTGGGCAAGCCTCATGGTATTATGCTGAGTAATTTATTGCTTGAGTCATAAAACTCTGCACCAGCAATAATTTTCATCATCCCTGAAACACGAAAGCGGTAATAAACAGAGAGAACCAAATATTCAGCCACACGTCTGCAGACATCACACAGTCCATTTCTGTTACCTAGTTCTTCATTAGCAATTTAAAATCCGTTCATTTTTATAATCTGGTGTCCTAAATATTTTTCTATTGTTTTTTTCTTCTGATATTTATGAGAATAAATGGCATTCTTGAGTTCTCTAAGATAAACTTACTCTTTCAGCAATCAAAACTGTAATTATTCATTAAAAATCAATGTTTCGTTTCCCTGTAATTGTGCTAATGATATTCTCTGTGGTTCTATAATGTTTTGTATGTTGAAATAACTAATGAACTTCTCAGTTCCCCAGGCCAAGTGGGCTTTTCCAACTCTCCATCTGGTCCAGCTGTTGCAGGAACCATCATGGAAGTAGCTTCCAACGCTCTGTAACTGAGGGCTGTAGGGCGAGAACATTTGGGTGCTTGCAACCTCGCGCTGAACCCTGCTAGCTCAGTACATGGCAGTCCGAGAAACAAAGCTGAGAACTTCATAATGTGTTACACTCTAGTGACGTTAACTGAGCTGTATAACTAGTTCACCTAAGAGTATACAATTAAGTCTGAGGAGGTGTCAGCAAGAATTTTATGATTCATAGTTATCTACCATTTATACACGGCCTTTTCCAAATTAAAAGCAGCCTGTTTTCTTTCTTCTCCTTTTCTCTTTATAATACTGGCATCTGTGTTTACATTTATATTAACAGAGGTCTATGGGTTGATAAATGATTTGATTAAAACCAAGAAATGTATGTCTTTCACTTGAAATATTTTCTAGGAATGGGAGGATGGAGAAGGAAAGCTAAATACCAAGTGACTAAAATATTAGACTGTTTTGAAGGATGCTGCCTAATATATTTTAATTATTTACTTTCCTAAGTTCTTAAGTGATGAAATTATTATCATCATGCTTTATTGAAAAAATGAAGATTGTAATATCCTTAGTCACAAATTTACATAAGAAGACAGTTTATTGCCTTCTTTCTTCCTCTTATTTCATCTAACAATATATATACAAGAGGATTTAATTAGACAATAATATTTCCTTTGTCATTTTCAAGAACCTCTTCCAATTGGGTGTTTTCTTCAACTTCCTAGGCATATTCACATAGAAATTAGAGAGAATAGAAATATAGTCAAACTTTTTTAGGTCATGTACTATCACAGAAAGAATCTATATTATAGATTTCCTTAGCATTTTCATAGATCATACTGAATTATTCAATATGAGAAATGTTGAGTTCTTTAAACCTTGTGTAATACATTTTTTGAAACTAAAATATACGAATGAAACAAAACATGCTAAAAAATTCATGAAAAGCATTAGGTTCATTTTGCATATAAACCCAATAGAATATATTGTATAATAATTACACAAAGCACTTAAAACTTTCCCCAGTGTTGAAACAAAGCTCCACCTAGAAGACACAAAAGCAGGTTTTCCATAGTTTCACCCAGAGAGTTGGTTATCTGAAGTTAATGGACTTTAACTATTGTACTATGCTTTCTTTAAATTTCACCAATTTCGGGATGCAAGTTTAGCTTGTATATCTGTTTCCATTTCTCTTCATCTGCCAGACGTGTCTAGTTTAAATGACATGCAAGTCTAGATCTGGGTTTTTCCCAGAATATTTTTAGTTCACTGTGAACTCTCGCCCAGCCTTTCAGTGCCAGCTTACCACTAAATGGGCGAGGAGCTGTGATACGCTCTTGGGGGGTAAAAATAAATACCCTTCATGTAGGTCAAATCTACTTGACCAACTGAAGTTTGGCAGGGTTCACTTTGAGGTTTTTTCCCCCCCATGAATGGCACATCATTAAATCCCTAAAACCAGTAAGTTATTTCAAAGTTTTCACAAGGTCTGCTTTTTCCCCCTTTTACAATATTCAGGCTGAATCTTCCTACAAAAATCTCAGTTTATTTAATGTCAATCTTACCATATCATTATGCTCTGAGTTATTGAGGTTTTGTTTTGTTTCTTCCCAAGCCTGGATGTAAAACTCTTTGAATCTGAAAGAGATTGAATTTTGTTTTAATTTTATTGAAATATAGTTGATTTACAGTGTTGTCTTAGTTTCATGTATACAGAAAAGTGATTCAGTTATTACATATACATGTATCTGTTCTATTTTAGATTCTGTTCCCCTTATAGATCATTACAAAGCACTAGTAGAGTTCCCTAAATTTCACATTATTAGAGAAAATCTTCAGGAACTATTTATTACATAGAAAAGCACTAACTGGGCTCACACAAAACTTTATAGCATAGTTTTATAAATTCTTCTAAAAACTGCATTTAAACACATATTTTCAAAATAAGTTTAAAAAAAACAGATCATTTAAAATCATAATAGAATTTTGGTGAGATTTCTGGAAACTTATTGATAAATTTAATATAATGATATAGAATTTGGTGTTATTAGTATTTTTATTTTGGTTAATCTTTATTAAATTGTCAGCATGGACTATGCATTGTGCTTAGTTTCATTCAGCCTCTGCTAAGTCTATTAGTTATATATGATTTTCATTCACATTTTGAAATGGGAAAACTGAGGATCAGAGAATTGCTATGATTTCTTCAAAATCCCTTATAAATCATGTTGCCACTGGTACAGAAAATTATTTAGAACTAGTATGATCATCTTGCTCAACCCTTGTCATTATACAATCAGTTATCTAAATTTTTTAATCTTATTATCTCCAACATGGTTTTGTTCAGTTAATTTTTACCTTTAATATCTTTGCTGTGATCATGATAGATCTGATTTTCCAGGAATAAGGAGAAATTATCGTGGCTCAGCTGGTAAAGAATCCCCCTGCAATGCAGGAGACCTGGCTTCCATTCTTGGGTTGGGAAGATGCCCTCAAGAAGGGAAGGGCTACCCACTCTAGAATTCTGGCCTGGAGAATTCCATGATCTGAATAGTCCATGGGGTCGCAAAGAGTTGAACATGACTGAGCGACTTTAAAACAAAAAAAAAAAGGAGAAATTATAATAATCTCTCCATCAAATTCTGTCTAACATTCCTCAGTGACCACAAAAAAAAAAAATTCTTTGGCTGCTTCTGTTTAAAATTAATGACAAAATAAATATAAAAAAGAAAATGAACATACTGCTTTATCTTCTGTCATTGCTGTCTTTCTCATGATGGAAACTTAGGGGGAAAAAAAGAAAAAGCAATGTAAGTGAAAGTGTTAAAAGTGAGTCATATGCTTTGTTGCTAATTACAAGGAGAGAATACCCTGAAACACTGACATTTTAGATAAAAATGGCTGGATTTGCTAAAATGTCTGCTTCATTCTAGTCAAAGACATTTATAAGTGTCTTTACCTCCATTTATATTGCCTACATTTATATCTTACCTACAAAATATGAACGTATTTTTCATTCTTCTCTATTAAATTATTGTTTTTCCTAGAGCATGTTAGTTTTTCTTTCCTGGCTGTACAACCCCCACTTCCCCATCCGCCCTGCCTCTGTCACAAGCACCGCATTCTCAGGGCTGTAGTACAAACCCGTGTGCTATTTTTGTGACAAGACTGTGTGACCTGACATGAGAACTGGGAGAACTGGGCCAGTGAATGATTGCTGTGACATTAAGCACGTGCCAACTAATTTTTGGTCTTTTTCAATTCCACACGTTTGGGGCTCTAGCTGACCTGATTTAATCGCAATTCCAGTGACTCGATAGGCCAGTGAATGATTTTCCATTGTGCCCTGATTTGTTCACCTAAGACATAACTTTTGGAATAGTGGTGTAAGGCTGGAGAGTGTACCAGCAGGACCGCAGCGCCCGGACTTGCGGCTGGAGAGTGGAGCGTGTGGAGTCCCTGCAGCCGAACCTGCAGTTCTGGGATCAGCAGTCGAGAGCGCAAGTGTCCTGGGTAAACGCAACATTCCTGGGCTGGGGGAGGGCGTTGTTTTCTTCAAGTCTGAAATAAAAAGGTTTTACTGATAAACCATGTCAGGGACCAAAGACACTTCTTCAAACCCAGTCCACTTTGGAAGACAGAAAAGTCTCTCAAATTATTTTGTGTAAGAACTCCCTTTGAAGAAGAAAATAAGACCAACCCTCCTAAGAGCGAATAGTTAACCACTACACAGGTTGTTTTCTTGGGAATAAATCAAATAAAAAAACTGTGTTGACCCAAGCAGGGAGACATGTTAGGAAAAGTAAGTCACCATTGAAAAGATCTATGAGAGGAACCAGTAGCTGAGAGGACTTCAGAAAGAGAGAGAATGAGGGCAACATGAATGTCAGTCCGAGCTGAGGATGCTGAGAAAGGAAACCCTGCTGAGCGTGTGTGCAGACAGGGAGCATCCAAGATCAGCTTGTGTGGCTCCATCATTCCTAGTGTGATCCTAGGAGATGTGTGAGAAAGTCATTTCAGTTTTATGCTTTGACTTTGGTATGGATTCAGTGGCCCAATTCCTCGGCAAATGATGTTAAAAAATGTGTGTGAAGACCTTAGAAGCATCTCCTTAGAATTTCTTGGCTACACTCCTTCCATGGGAGTGTATTTTGCCCCCAGCTTCTGTCCTTTACCCTTCTATATCATTTTCATAGCAAACAGACTTTTGTTTCTCCTGTATTTTGGGAATTAAATGGATCAAAGATTAGAAAAAAATTCACATTTTAAAATAAGCATATGGATTTCCTACAGTTACTAATCATTTCATCTGTCCACATTTTCAAAAGTAGATTTAATAGGAAGGATTATCCCTTATTAATACAATGCCTTTTGATTTTTTTTTAATGAGTAGTTAACGTAAAATAAGATAAAATTGATTATTTGTACTGTCTTTTCTAGGCTAGGTTCTGAAGCAAGGGATTGTAATGGTCCCAGAAAACAATACAGAATATGTGAGAATCCACCTTGTCCTGCAGGTTTGCCTGGATTCAGAGACTGGCAATGTCAGGCCTATAGTGTTAGAACTTCGTACCCAAAGCATGCACTTCAGTGGCACGCTGTCATGGATGAAGGTATGACCAACCAGACCGCCACCGTCTTAATTAAGCAGAAGTCTAGGTTTGCAAAGTGCTTTACAATAATGGTAAATGTTGTTTTGTAGTTTATATTATAGGTATTTCAAAATTCTGCTTTTTCTGCCTTTATGACATGCCTCGGATGGCAAAGAATCTGCCTGCAACGTGGGAGGCCCACGTTCAATCCCTGGGTCGGGAAGATCCGCTGGAGGAGGGCATGGCAACCCACTCCAGTGTTCTAGCCCAGAGAGTCCCGTGGACAGAGGAGCCTGGCGGGCTACAGTCCATGGGGTCGCAAAGAGTCAGACTTGACTGAGTGACTAACACTTTTACTTTTGTGACATACAATAACCACAAGCACTAACTAAAACTATGTTTTTTTAAACATGGAGGTATTATTATACACAAACAATTTTAAAAGGGTGACAGTACAAAATGCTGGTTAGGATGAAGAGAAACGATCTCTCATGCGTTGCTGGTAAGGTAAAATGGTGCAGCCGCTCTGAAAATTAGCTTGGCAGTGTCTCAAATAACAGCATCACTTTAGAAAACGCAGTCATGGTTATTTATCTCAGAGAAATAAAAATTTACAACCACAAGAAAATGCTGTACATGAGCACACATAGCAGTTTTATTTTCAATAGCCAGAAACTTGAAGCAATCAAAAAGGTCTGAGTAGCTGCAGGATTAGCAAACAAAGGTTTATCCGTGCCGTAGGATGTTACACAGCAGTACGAGGAACACACTGTTAATGTACGCGGTGACCTGGTGGATGTCAGAGCGTTATGCAGAGTAGACAAGCCAATCTCAAAATGCCACATGCTGTATGATTCTTATTTTATAACATGCTTGAAATCACAATAGTATAGGGATGGAGAACAGATGAGCCGTTGCCGGGAGCTGGGGGTGGTGGTGGGAGAGGGACGGAGGCTCCTGTAGAGGGTGGCACAGGGCAGAACTCACGTTCAGTTGCTCAGCCATGTCCAACTCTTTGGAACCCTGTGGACTACTGTGTAGCCCACCAGGCTTCTCGTCCATGGGTTTTCCCAGGCAAGAATACTGGAGTGAGTGCCATTTCCTTTTCCAGGGGATCTTCCCGACTCAGGGATCCAACCTGAGTCTCTAGCATCTCCTGCATTGGCAGATGGATTCTTTACCATTGAGTCACCTGGGAAGCCCCAAATAGAGATCTTTATATAAAATGCAGATTGGTTCATATCGCTTTCCCACCTTAAGCATTTCAGGTCCTTCCCATAACTCTTCAGGTAAAAACCAAATTGCACAACATGGCATGCTCAACAAGACCTTCCTTTGTCCGATTCCTTCTCTTGTCTTCTGCCTCGTCTAAGACCTCACTCTCTTTCTCTTTGCACTCCAAATACTGCCTTTGTTCCACTGCTTCAAACATATCCTGCTTTCTTCCCCAACACATAGCTTCTAAATGTACTATTTCTTCGGTTGAGAGAAAATAATAACACAGTCTTCTAGTCCTACCATCCTTTTAATAAAAGTTAATTCTGTATTCACAGATGCTTTGACCACAAACTTTGGGTCCTCCCTTTCCTTTATGTTCTCTTTTACGATGCCTTTAAAATATCAGTAAAGTCACATTATTCCTGTCTTTAAAATACATCCATTATCTCATGATTGCCCAATATCTCCAGACCTTACCTCCTGATATAAGCCTCTGTGTCTTACCTCTGTGTTTATAGTAGGCGTCTAACTGGTCTCTATGTTTGTGTCCCCATATCTCCTTCAGTCTCAATCATGGCCAGAAGGATACATTTAAAATATCAGTCATGTCAAGTTATTCTTCCATTTTGAAAGCAACAGAACAAGTTTTCCCAACTCACTAAAGGTCCAAAGTCCTTCTAACAGCCTATGAGGGCCTTCCTCCCTGGCTTCCTGTTACACTCTTGCTGTCCTGACCATCACACCCTCCCACCCACACTGGCTCCCTTGCTCTCCCTATATTAAGTCCAGGGCTTTTCTGTCTTAGTGTCTTGGAAAGTATTGTTTTTGCTGGTGACTCCTTCCAGTCTTTTCTTAAATACTGACTCAATACTTTTCAATACCCTGCCTTATTCTTTTTTTCACATAACCTATAGTGATCTGTCATAATATTTTTATTAGTTTATGCTCCCCCAATAATGATTGTAAGAGTAAGACTTGTATTTTATGCATTTCTCTGTCTTTAGCTCTGTAAACAGTGCCTGAACAGAGTAGACAATAAATATTAAGTGAAAGGATAGTGTCTCTTATGGGAAGTGACCTATCCTGGTCCCTCTTCTCACTGAATGTTCCTTTTGGGATGATCTTACTTATTCACTAGGTTTTATTTATCATACAAATGCTAAAGGAACACAGGCATTTATCTCCAACCAGATCTGTCTGTCCTGAGCTCCTTAGCTGTTTACCTGTATGTTGCATGAACTTCTCACTTAACATCCCGTTCATCTCTAACTCAGCATGATTCAAGTTGAACATATCCCTTCCTCCGTTCCTGTCTCTCACTCCCACCATCTGCTCTTCTTACTATTCTCTCTCATGGAGAATAACATCATGCTTTGCCTCATTACCAAGCTCAGCTGAAATCCTTCTGCCTCAGTCTCCATCTGCCTGTAATCAATAAGCAAACCCCATTTGTCCAAACTTCTCTTTGTTTGCGAGCATCTTTGTTCGCGATTGCACCATCTCTGACCTGGATTCTTCGAACAGCTTTCTCACTGTTTCTCTGACTTTCCTCCAGCTCCTCCTCCTCCTTTCAGCCAGGCTGGTCTTTTTGAAGGTCAGAACTGTTGGTCAATGTGCCAATGAGTACCCTTCCATGAGTCCCGTTGCTGTCAGGACCAGTCTCAAACTTTATTGCCTGGTTCAGACGGCTGTTCTTATGGCCTGTCCCCTCTAACTTCTCTGGCCTCACTTCCATCTCCAGCACAACCAGGCTGAATTTCATTTCATCCCTCATATACATCATGTTTTCTTATTTCTGGACTTGTAAACATGCAAGTTTTTTGGCATGATATCCGTTCTTTCTCAAACTTTAACCTCTTTCCCCTTTTATTTACCTTGAAAACTTCTTCTGATTTTTTGGACTCAGTTTATGTCAAGTACTCCAGGAAAAAAGAATACCTTTGGTCTTCGATGTTGGATATGTATTTACCCCTTGCAAGTACTCCAGCAGACCATGTTGTCACAGATTTAAGTGTCTCTATTCCCACTGTTGTCTGTGCCTAGTGTACTGTCTGACAATTAGTAAGCTTCTGATGAATATTTGCTGCATAATATTTAAATATCTTGGGTTGACCAAAAAGTTCATTCTTGTTCCTGAACAAACTTTTTGGCCAGCCCAACAGTATTTTTCTTTGTAAAAATAAAATCAGTGTGACAATTCATGAAAATCATCATCTGATCTTGGGTTAATCCTGTCTCTGCCTCTAACTGGCTGTGTGATTTGATAATATTTAATTCATTTGAAACCTGTTTACCCATGTGAAATAAGAAACAAAAAACAGGTTCCTTCCAGATTAAAAAAAAAGGTGAGGGGGAAATTCCCTGGTGGTCAAGTAGTTAGGATTCTAAACTTCCACTGCACGGGACACAGGTTTAGTCCCTAGTTGGGGAGCTAAGATCCCACAAGCCAAGTGGTACAACCAAAAAAAAAAAAATCAGAGTTGTATGAGGATCAATTTAAAATATCAAACCTCTTATAAAGTGTTGTGTATCATCAGAATGATCTATAATAGATAATTATACCATTAGCAGGGTAGCACTTTTGATAATTTTGCAAAATGTACTAATCAAACACATCAGTCAGTCTATGATGAATAATACACAATGGTTTTTATGTATTAGAGCAGTATGGAAAAAAATGAAATATATAGGTCTTATAAAAATGCCCAAGTCTTTGGCACTTGAGTGTGGGAGTGGCCATCTCTGGCTAGAAGAATTAAATATAAGGTATCAATACAGTAGTGAACATTTATGTTTAGGGGGAAAAAAAAGATGCATGGCTTTAGCATTCAGGTATTTTGCATGCTCTGTGCTGAAATTTGGCTGATATCCATGTTTAATGCATATCTTGGAAAGGGTTGATCTCTTAAATCAAGACAGGGCCTGCCTGCCAAGTACTGGCATGTTACACGGATCACTATAATGTCACAGTCTCAAGGGTACACTCCAGGAAGGAAGATTGGTATCAAATGTTTATGTCATCTATAAAGCTAAAGTAAGTACAGTCAATTGACAGTGTGTTGTAAAAGGAGAAATACAAAGATTTTTATCTGATTTCATGCTTAGAATGTGAATGAAATTTTTTAGGCTAATTCCTTTCGACATTATTCATATATCTGGTTTGCTACTCTCTTCAATGAAGACTCCAGAAAGAGAATTATACACATACACACACACACACACATACACACACACATATATATTAGTATTAAAGTGTTGCAATTACAGCAACTGTTTTTAAGTCCAAAGATATGACATAGTAAGCAGTCATTGAATAAACATAACCTACTTTGAGGTGTGAGAGCACATTGAAATGCTTTATTGCAGCTTATAATGGCATCTTAAAGGAAAATTTCAAAACCATGCACATTAAAGGCCATGTTCCAACTCCCCAAAATTGTTCAGAGCAGTATTCAGAAGCCACATGTGAAAACTGTTTGAAATGTTCAATTCTGAAGGCTCATTTAACTGTCTGTCTTCTCTTTGCCAAGTGATACCCTGTTCCATGCCTCTGGCTGTTATTTGGTATTTATAGAATCCCATCAGCATACGTGGAACTTTACTGAAGACATAAGCAAAGATCAGTGTCAGAGACTGTAAACTATTTTCCATTCTATTTATATGAGCTTAATAAACAGTAAAGGGCCTGACTGGTGTCAAGCCAGTAGAGTAGTAATGTAGCCTGGAAATTGCTCTGAAGTTTCAGATTTGGATAATCTTACTACTGGTGTTACCAAATACTAGAGCTCCTCTGCAGAATACTTAGAAATAGAAACAGCACTTTAAAAAATATCATGCCACTCTTTGACTGAGCCTGAAAGTGAAGTTTTTTTTTACTCTAATCACCCTCCTTTATTGCTTAAGGAAGCTCTGAGGAAGATTGCCAGCCATTCAAGAATTCTTTACCTAGAACAGTGAGTCTCACCCTAGTCATCATACATCCCAACATGCTTTCTGAGTAAACAATAAAGAGGGTTGACTGCTAGCTGGCACTTCAGCAGGCATTCTAGTGCATGTTCTCATGGGACTGTACTGCATTTCTAAACATCCTCACAATGGAAAATCTTATAAGAATTGTTCATCTTAGAAGCTCTTCTTTCTCCCTTTAGTAATTTTTCTCTTAGAAATTGCCAAATACATAGGATTGAAAATTAGTGTATTGGAATTTTGAAGTAAGACGTCAAGAAAAGCTTCGTGAATAAAATAAATCTTAAATAAGCAGAAATTGGATATGTTCTTTATAATTAAAAGGGGTTCATGCCAAAAGATATAAGCAGAAAATGGGAGTGTGCAAAATATTTTTCACAAAGAATACTTGGTCTGTGTGTAGTAGAGATTTAGTGCCAAAAATAATAAGTGATACACTTAAAAATAATTTGAAGACACAATTCTTAAGAAGTAGGTTAATATTCATTGGGTACCTGTTTTTTCCCCAGGCATCATCTCATTTACTACTCATAATAACCCTCTAGTATTATCTACTCTAGTAGTACATTACTTATTTAACATATTATATTTTTTACTCAAAACTGTTTTGAAAAATAAAGCTTGAGATAAAAATACTTATGGATCAACTTTTGTTCATTTCTTTTTATCCACTCTGTATGTAGAAAAGCCATGTGCCTTATTTTGTTCTCCTGTTGGAAAAGAACAGCCTATTCTTCTATCAGAAAAAGTGTTGGATGGAACTTCTTGTGGATATCAGGGATTAGATGTCTGTGCAAATGGCAGGTGTCAGGTAAGACTTTCCATAAGGGTGAGTGTCTGCACTGAGGGAGGCTTGGGGGACCTTGGAGCAGCTTCACAGTATGCTGGAAAGATCTGTACTAAGATTCAAAAGATTTGAATGTAGTCCTGCCTCAACTGTAATCTTCAGCAAGTCTGATCAACTTTGAAGTCCATTCTTTAATCTGTATAGTGAAGGGTTCAGACTGGAAAATCTACAATGTCCATTTCTAGTTGAAAGAATCTGACATATTTATTCAATAATGTATGTATTACAAGCCTGAAATTATGACCCTTTGGGCATTTTATGTCAACATATTCCAGACCAAAAACTCAAGCACTGCAGTTTTCCATGTCTTGTGTCCAAGACTGAGCCATGTGGCAAAAACCTATAAAATCAGTCTTATTATTCATTAATGTTAAAATATTATCAATATTCTTGTATCAGCTGATTTTTAAATCTATATTTGATTTTTATTGTACTTAAACATTTCATTTGTCTTTTTGTTTTCTTTTTAAAAATAATTTCCATCTGTTATATGCATTTATGTGCTCTTCTTTATCATTAGAAAAATAGTCATTCTGTTCAAATAAATAGCATAGTGGAAAGATCAATGGCTAAAGCTCTGAATTTTGCCAGTTTCGGGTCTGCCGCTATCACAGTTGCCTTCCCCTGGATGATAAATATGCAGGAAATTTAATGCCAAGTGTTTTCATGATCAGTATGTATATAGAGGGGGAAGGAGGCAGGACTGGGCACGGGGAGCCGTTGGGCTGGCGCATCACAAGGCCTCAGCTAGCTTCGTGAGGGCGTTGTAGCTGGGGTGGCTCTTCAAAGGTGTCTCCATCGGGTGAGAGAAAACCAGACCTTTTTTTTTTTTTTTTTTTAAATTTTTTTATTAGTTGGAGGCTAATTACTTCACAACATTTCAGTGGGTTTTGTCATACATTGATATGAATCAGCCATAGATTTACACTTATTCCCCATCCCGATCCCCCCTCCCATCTCCCTCTCCACCCGATTCCTCTGGGTCTTCCCAGTGCACCAGGCCGGAGCACTTGTCTCATGCATCCCACCTGGGCTGGTGATCTGTTTCACCATAGATAGTATACATGCTGTTCTTTTGAAACATCCCACCCTCACCTTCTCCCACAGAGTTCAAAAAAGTCTGTTCTGTATTTCTGTGTCTCTTT